>NW_027184616.1:1553409-1864090 GCF_032405125.1 Capricornis sumatraensis | reverse complement strand
TCGAGGGAAAACCACAGATCCTTTGATCCACGTGACGGGAAGCGTGACATTGCTGCTACAGCCTGGAAGGAAAGCGCACGTGCATGCCCCCACTCTAGACGAGGCCTGACTCCCCTGGGGAGACTCCAGAAGTACCCAAAGATCCATGTCAGCCCATGAGAGGAATCCTCGGTTCCGGCCCTGACTCCACACAAGGTTTTTGGCCCCGGTATCGACGGGAGAGGAATCCCGAGAGGCCCCCTAGCAACTCGCATGAGGACTGGCCTCTCCTGAGGCCACCAGGGCGGGTCCCTGAGGTCCCCGTCGTAACTCGAGAACACCTGCCGCAACTCGAGAAAATCCAGGAAGTTCTCCCTTCCAGGCGAGATGAGGCCTATTTCCGATGAGGCGTCTGGAGACTAATGACACCTAACCTCTGGAACTTCGAAAGGGTCTTTCACACCCTTGCTGCAACTTAAGGAGTTCACCGCCATACCCGTCTCCACTCGAGAGGAAGCACGATGGTCCCGCCCACATCCAGAGGAGCCCCGTTTCCCCCTCGTAGCTCGAGATGAGGGATCCTTTCCCTGCTTTCAACGGGAAAGAATTCCCGGCGTTCCCGTCGCATCTCAAGAGGAGGCACTCTCAACAGGAAAGGCGAGAGGAACTCCATGGTCGTACCACCATTCCAAGAGACCTCAGATGTCTCAGTCCATTCCAGAGGAACCTCTTTGCCCTGCACTGGCTCATCTTTCACGACGAGGATCGACTCACACCACGGTGGCACGTGGGACAGCCCTGTGGGAAAGCCTCGAGGGAAATCCTAGAGGGAAAACCACAGATCCTTTAATCCACGCGACGGCAAGCGTGACATTGCTGCTACAGCCTGGAAGGAAAGCGCACGTGCATGCCCCCACTCGAGACGAGGCCTGACTCCCCTGGGGAGACTCCAGAAGTACCCAAAGATCCATGTCAGCCCCTGAGAGGAATCCTCGGTTCCGGCCCTGACTCCACACAAGGTTTTTGTCCCCGGTATCGACGGGAGAGGAATCCCGAGAGTCCCCCTAGCAACTCGCATGGGGACTGGCCTCTCCTGAGGCCATCAGGGCGGGTCCCTGAGGTCCCCGTCGTAACTCGAGAACACCTGCCGCAACTCGAGAAAATCCAGGAAGTTCTCCCTTCCAGGCGAGATGAGGCCTATTTCCGATGAGGCGTCTGGAGACTAATGACACCTAACCTCTGGAACTTCGAAAGGGTCTTTCAAACCCTTTCTGCAACTCAAGAAGTTCACCGCCATACCCGTCTCCACTCGAGAGGAAGCACGATGGTCCCGCCCACATCCAGAGGAGCCCCGTTTCCCGCTCGTAGCTCGAGATGAGGGATCCTTTCCCTGCTTTCAACGGGAAAAAATTCCCGGCGTTCCCGTCGCATCTCAAGAGGAGGCACTCTCAACAGGAAAGGCGAGAGGAACTCCATGGTCGTACCACCATTACAAGAGTCCCACAGATGTCTCAGTCAATTCCAGAGGAACCTCTTTGCCCTGCACTGGCTCATCTTTCACGCCGAGGATCGACTCACACCACGGTGGCACGTGGGACAGCCCTGTGGGAAAGCCTCGAGGGAAAACCACACATCCTTTGATCCACGCCACGGGAAGCGTGACATTGCTGCTTCAGCCTGGAAGGAAATCGCACGTGCATGCCCCCACTCGAGACGAGGCCTGACTCCCCTGGGGAGACTCCAGAAGTACCCAAAGATCCATGTCAGCCCCTGAGAGGAATCCTCTGTTCCGGCCCTGACTCCACACAAGGTTTTTGGCCCCAGTATCAATGGGAGAGGAATCCCGAGAGGCCCCCTAGCAACTCGCAAGAAGACTGGCCTCTTCTGAGGCCACCAGGGCGGGTCCCTGAGGTCCCCGTCGTAACTCGAGAACACCTGCCGCAACTCGAGAAAATCCAGGAAGTTCTCCCTTCCAGGCGAGATGAGGCCTATTTCCGATGAGGCGTCTGGAGACTAATGACACCTAACCTCTGGAACTTCGAAAGGGTCTTTCACACCCTTGCTGCCACTCAAGAAGTTCACCGCCATACCCGTCTCCACTCGAGAGTCAGCACGATGGTCCCGCCCACATCCAGAGGAGCCCCGTTTCCCCCTAGTAACTCGAGATGAGGGATCCTTTCCCTGCTTTCAACGGGAAAGAATTCCCGGCGTTCCCGTCGCATCTCAAGAGGAGGCACTCTCAACAGGAAAGGCGAGAGGAACTCCATGGTCGTACCACCATTCCAAGAGTCCCCCAGATGTCTCAGTCCATTCCAGAGGAACCTCTTTGCCCTGCACTGGCTCATCTTTCACGCCGAGGATCGACTCACACCACGGTGGCACGTGGGACAGCCCTGTGGGAAAGCCTCGAGGGAAAGCCTCGAGGGAAAACCACAGATCCTTTGATCCACGCAACGGGAAGTGTGACATTGCTGCTACAGCCTGGAAGGAGAGCGCACGTGCATGCCCCCACTCGAGACGAGGCCTGACTCCCCTGGGGAGACTCCAGAAGTACCCAAAGATCCATGTCAGCCCCTGAGAGGAATCCTCGGTTCCGGCCCTGACTCCACACAAGGTTTTTGGCCCCGATATCAACGGGAGAGGAATCCCGAGAGGCCCCCTAGCAACTCGCATGAGGACTGGCCTCTCCTGAGGCCACCAGGGCGGGTCCCTGAGGTCCCCGTCGTATCTCGAGAACACCTGCCGCAACTCGAGAAAATCCAGGAAGTTCTCCCTTCCAGGCGAGATGAGGCCTATTTCCGATGAGGCGTCTGGAGACTAATGACACCTAACCTCTGGAACTTCGAAAGGGTCTTTCACACCCTTGCTGCAACTCAAGAAGTTCTCCGCCATACCCGTCTCCACTCGAGAGGAAGCACGATGGTCCCGCCCACATCCAGAGGAGCCCCGTTTCCCCCTCGTAGCTCGAAATGAGGGATCCTTTCCCTGCTTTCAACGGGAACGAATTCCCGGCGTTCCCGTCGCATCTCAAGAGGAGGCACTCTCAACAGGAAAGGCGAGAGGAACTCCATGGTCGTACCACCATTCCAAGAGTCCCCCAGATGTCTCAGTCCATTCCAGAGGAACCTCTTTGCCCTGCACTGGCTCATCTTTCACGCCGAGGATCGACTCACACCACGGTGGCACGTGGGACAGCCCTGTGGGAAAGCCTCGAGGGAAAGCCTCGAGGGAAAACCACAGATCCTTTGATCCACGTGACGGGAAGCGTGACATTGCTGCTACAGCCTGGAAGAAAAGCGCACGTGCATGCCCCCACTCGAGACGAGGCCTGACTCCCCTGGGGAGACTTCAGAAGTACCCAAAGATCCATGTCAGCCCCTGAGAGGAATCCTCGGTTCCGGCCCTGACTCCACACAAGGTTTTCGGCCCCGGAATCGACAGGAGAGGAATCCCGAGAGGACCCCTAGCAACTCGCATGAGGACTGGCCTCTCCTGAGGCCACTAGGGCGGGTCCCTTAGGTCCCCGTCGTAACTCGAGAACACCTGCCGCAACTCGAGAAAATCCAGGAAGTTCTCCCTTCCAGGCGAGATGAGGCCTATTTCCGATGAGGCGTCTGGAGACTAATGACACCTAACCTCTGGAACTTCGAAAGGGTCTTTCACACCCTTGCTGCAACTCAAGAAGTTCACCGCCATACCCGTCTCCACTCGAGAGGAAGCACGATGGTCCCGCCCACATCCAGAGGAGCCCCGTTTCCCCCTCGTAGCTCGAGATGAGGGATCCTTTCCCTGCTTTCAACGGGAAAGAATTCCCGGCGTTCCCGTCGCATCTCAAGAGGAGGCACTCTCAACAGGAAAGGCGAGAGGAACTCCATGGTCGTACCACCATTCCAAGAGTCCCCCAGATGTCTCACTCCATTCCAGAGGAATCCCTTTGCCCTGCACTGGCTCATCTTTCACGCCGAGGATCGACTCACACCACGGTGGCACGTGGGACAGCCCTGTGGGAAAGCCTCGAGGGAAAGCCTCGAGGGAAAACCACAGATCCTTTGATCCACGTGACGGGAAGCGTGACATTGCTGCTACAGCCTGGAAGAAAAGCGCACGTGCATGCCCCCACTCGAGACGAGGCCTGACTCCCCTGGGGAGACTTCAGAAGTACCCAAAGATCCATGTCAGCCCCTGAGAGGAATCCTCGGTTCCGGCCCTGACTCCACACAAGGTTTTCGGCCCCGGAATCGACAGGAGAGGAATCCCGAGAGGACCCCTAGCAACTCGCATGAGGACTGGCCTCTCCTGAGGCCACTAGGGCGGGTCCCTTAGGTCCCCGTCGTAACTCGAGAACACCTGCCGCAACTCGAGAAAATCCAGGAAGTTCTCCCTTCCAGGCGAGATGAGGCCTATTTCCGATGAGGCGTCTGGAGACTAATGACACCTAACCTCTGGAACTTCGAAAGGGTCTTTCACACCCTTGCTGCAACTCAAGAAGTTCACCGCCATACCCGTCTCCACTCGAGAGGAAGCACGATGGTCCCGCCCACATCCAGAGGAGCCCCGTTTCCCCCTCGTAGCTCGAGATGAGGGATCCTTTCCCTGCTTTCAACGGGAAAGAATTCCCGGCGTTCCCGTCGCATCTCAAGAGGAGGCACTCTCAACAGGAAAGGCGAGAGGAACTCCATGGTCGTACCACCATTCCAAGAGTCCCCCAGATGTCTCACTCCATTCCAGAGGAATCTCTTTGCCCTGCACTGGCTCATCTTTCACGCCGAGGATCGACTCACACCACGGTGGCACGTGGGACAGCCCTGTGGGAAAGCCTCGAGGGAAAGCCTCGAGGGAAAACCACAGATCCTTTGATCCACGCCACGGGAAGCGTGACATTGCTGCTACAGCCTGGAAGGAAATCGCACGTGCATGCCCCCACTCGAGACGAGGCCTGACTCCCCTGGGGAGACTCCAGAAGTACCCAGAGATCCATGTCAGCCCCTGAGAGGAATCCTCGGTTCCGGCCCTGACTCCACACAAGGTTTTTGGCCCCAGTATCAACGGGAGAGGAATCCCGAGAGGCCCCCTAGCAACTCGCATGAGGACTGGCCTCTCCTGAGGCCACCAGGGCGGGTCCCTGAGGTCCCCGTCGTATCTCGAGAACACCTGCCGCAACTCGAGAAAATCCAGGAAGTTCTCCCTTCCAGGCGAGATGAGGCCTATTTACGATGAGGCGTCTGGAGACTAATGACACCTAACCTCTGGAACTTCGAAAGGGTCTTTCACACCCTTGCTGCAACTCAAGAAGTTCACCGCCATACCCGTCTCCACTCGAGAGGAAGCACGATGGTCCCGCCCACATCCAGAGGAGCCCCGTTTCCCCCTCGTAGCTCGAGATGAGGGATCCTTTCCCTGCTTTCAACGGGAAAGAATTCCCGGCGTTCCCGTCGCATCTCAAGAGGAGGCACTCTCAACAGGAAAGGCGAGAGGAACTCCATGGTCGTACCACCATTCCAAGAGTCCCCCAGATGTCTCACTCCATTCCAGAGGAATCCCTTTGCCCTGCACTGGCTCATCTTTCACGCCGAGGATCGACTCACACCACGGTGGCACGTGGGACAGCCCTGTGGGAAAGCCTCGAGGGAAAGCCTCGAGGGAAAACCACAGATCCTTTGATCCACGTGACGGGAAGCGTGACATTGCTGCTACAGCCTGGAAGAAAAGCGCACGTGCATGCCCCCACTCGAGACGAGGCCTGACTCCCCTGGGGAGACTTCAGAAGTACCCAAAGATCCATGTCAGCCCCTGAGAGGAATCCTCGGTTCCGGCCCTGACTCCACACAAGGTTTTCGGCCCCGGAATCGACAGGAGAGGAATCCCGAGAGGACCCCTAGCAACTCGCATGAGGACTGGCCTCTCCTGAGGCCACTAGGGCGGGTCCCTTAGGTCCCCGTCGTAACTCGAGAACACCTGCCGCAACTCGAGAAAATCCAGGAAGTTCTCCCTTCCAGGCGAGATGAGGCCTATTTCCGATGAGGCGTCTGGAGACTAATGACACCTAACCTCTGGAACTTCGAAAGGGTCTTTCACACCCTTGCTGCAACTCAAGAAGTTCACCGCCATACCCGTCTCCACTCGAGAGGAAGCACGATGGTCCCGCCCACATCCAGAGGAGCCCCGTTTCCCCCTCGTAGCTCGAGATGAGGGATCCTTTCCCTGCTTTCAACGGGAAAGAATTCCCGGCGTTCCCGTCGCATCTCAAGAGGAGGCACTCTCAACAGGAAAGGCGAGAGGAACTCCATGGTCGTACCACCATTCCAAGAGTCCCCCAGATGTCTCACTCCATTCCAGAGGAATCTCTTTGCCCTGCACTGGCTCATCTTTCACGCCGAGGATCGACTCACACCACGGTGGCACGTGGGACAGCCCTGTGGGAAAGCCTCGAGGGAAAGCCTCGAGGGAAAACCACAGATCCTTTGATCCACGCCACGGGAAGCGTGACATTGCTGCTACAGCCTGGAAGGAAATCGCACGTGCATGCCCCCACTCGAGACGAGGCCTGACTCCCCTGGGGAGACTCCAGAAGTACCCAGAGATCCATGTCAGCCCCTGAGAGGAATCCTCGGTTCCGGCCCTGACTCCACACAAGGTTTTTGGCCCCAGTATCAACGGGAGAGGAATCCCGAGAGGCCCCCTAGCAACTCGCATGAGGACTGGCCTCTCCTGAGGCCACCAGGGCGGGTCCCTGAGGTCCCCGTCGTATCTCGAGAACACCTGCCGCAACTCGAGAAAATCCAGGAAGTTCTCCCTTCCAGGCGAGATGAGGCCTATTTACGATGAGGCGTCTGGAGACTAATGACACCTAACCTCTGGAACTTCGAAAGGGTCTTTCACACCCTTGCTGCAACTCAAGAAGTTCACCGCCATACCCGTCTCCACTCGAGAGGAAGCACGATGGTCCCGCCCACATCCAGAGGAGCCCCGTTTCCCCCTCGTAGCTCGAGATGAGGGATCCTTTCCCTGCTTTCAACGGGAAAGAATTCCCGGCGTTCCCGTCGCATCTCAAGAGGAGGCACTCTCAACAGGAAAGGCGAGAGGAACTCCATGGTCGTACCACCATTCCAAGAGTCCACCAGATGTCTCAGTCCATTCCAGAGGAATCCCTTTGCCCTGCACTGGCTCATCTTTCACGCCGAGGATCGACTCACACCACGGTGGCACGTGGGACAGCCCTGTGGGAAAGCCTCGAGGGAAAGCCTCGAGGGAAAACCACAGGTCCTTTGATCCACGCCACGGGAAGCGTGACATTGCTGCTACAGCCTGGAAGGAAAGCGCACGTGCATGCCCCCACTCGAGACGAGGCCTGACTCCCCTGGGGAGACTCCAGAAGTACCCAAAGATCCAAGTCAGCCCCTGAGAGGAATCCTCGGTTACGGCCCTGACTCCACACAAGGTTTTTGGCCCCGGTATCGACGGGAGAGGAATCCCGAGAGGCCCCCTAGCAACTCGCATGGGGACTGGCCTCTCCTGAGGCCACCAGGGCGGGTCCCTGAGGTCCCCGTCGTAACTCGAGAACACCTGCCGCAACTCGAGAAAATCCAGGAAGTTCTCCCTTCCAGGCGAGATGAGGCCTATTTCCGATGAGGCGTCTGGAGACTAATGACACCTAACCTCTGGAACTTCGAAAGGGTCTTTCACACCCTTGCTGCCACTCAAGAAGTTCACCGCCATACCCGTCTCCACTCGAGAGGAAGCACGATGGTCCCGCCCACATCCAGAGGAGCCCCGTTTCCCCCTCGTAGCTCGAGATGAGGGATCCTTTCCCTGCTTTCAACGGGAAAGAATTCCCGGCGTTCCCGTCGCATCTCAAGAGGAGGCACTCTCAACAGGAAAGGCGAGAGGAACTCCAATGTCGTACCACCATTCCAAGAGTCCCCCAGATGTCCCACTCCATTCCAGAGGAATCTCTTTGCCCTGCACTGGCTCATCTTTCACGCCGAGGATCGACTCACACCACGGTGGCACGTGGGAGAGCCCTGTGGGAAAGCCTCGAGGGAAAGCCTCGAGGGAAAACCACAGATCCTTTGATCCACGCGACGGGAAGCATGACATTGCTGCTACAGCCTGGAAGGAAAGCGCACGTGCATGCCCCCACTCGAGACGAGGCCTGACTCCCCTGGGGAGACTCCAGAAGTACCCAAAGATCCATGTCAGCCCCTGAGAGGAATCCTCGGTTCCGGCCCTGACTCCACACAAGGTTTTTGGCCCCGGTATCGACGGGAGAGGAATCCCGAGCGGCCCCCTAGCAACTCACATGAGGACTGGCCTCTCCTGAGGCCACCAGGGCGGGTCCCTGAGGTTCCCGTCGTAACTCGAGAACACCTGCCGCAACTCGAGAAAATCCAGGAAGTTCTCCCTTCCAGGCGAGATGAGGCCTATTTCCGATGAGGCGTCTGGAGACTAATGACACCTAACCTCTGGAACTTCGAAAGGGTCTTTCACACCCTTGCTGCAACTCAAGAAGTTCACCGCCATACCCGTCTCCACTCGAGAGGAAGCACGATGGTCCCGCCCACATCCAGAGGAGCCCCGTTTCCCCCTCGTAGCTCGAGATGAGGGATCCTTTCCCTGCTTTCAATGGGAAAGAATTCCCGGCGTTCCCGTCGCATCTCAAGAGGAGGCACTCTCAACAGGAAAGGCGAGAGGAACTCCATGGTCGTACCACCATTCCAAGAGTCCCCCAGATGTCTCAGTCCATTCCAGAGGAACCTCTTTGCCCTGCACTGGCTCATCTTTAACGCCGAGGATCGACTCACACCACGGTGGCACGTGGGACAGCCCTGTGGGAAAGCCTCGAGGGAAAGCCTCGAGGGAAAACCACAGATCCTTTGATCCACGTGACGGGAAGCGTGACATTGCTGCTACAGCCTGGAAGGAAAGCGCACGTGCATGCCCCCACTCGAGACGAGGCCTGACTCCCCTGGGGAGACTCCAGAAGTACCCAAAGATCCATGTCAGCCCCTGAGAGGAATCCTCGGTTCCGGCCCTGACTCCACACAAGGTTTTTTGCCCCGGTATCGACGGGAGAGGAATCCCGAGAGGCCCCCTAGCAACTCGCATGAGGACTGGCCTCTCCTGAGGCCACCAGGGCGGGTCCCTGAGGTCCCCGTCGTAACTCGAGAACACCTGCCGCAACTCGAGAAAATCCAGGAAGTTCTCCCTTCCAGGCGAGATGAGGCCTATTTCCGATGAGGCGTCTGGAGACTAATGACACCTAACCTCTGGAACTTCGAAAGGGTCTTTCACACCCTTGCTGCAACTCAAGAAGTTCACCGCCATACCCGTCTCCACTCGAGAGGAAGCACGATGGTCCCGCCCACATCCAGAGGAGCCCCGTTTCCCCCTCGTAGCTCGAGATGAGGGATCCTTTCCCTGCTTTCAACGGGAAAGAATTCCCGGCGTTCCCGTCGCATCTCAAGAGGAGGCACTCTCAACAGGAAAGGCGAGAGGAACTCCATGGTCGTACCACCATTCCAAGAGTCCGCAAGATATCTCAGTCCATTCCAGAGGAACCTCTTTGCCCTGCACTGGCTCATCTTTCACGCCGAGGATCGACTCACACCACGGTGGCACGTGGGACATCCCTGTGGGAAAGCCTCGAGGGAAAGCCTCGAGGGAAAACCACAGATCCTTTGATCCACGTGACGGGAAGCGTGACATTGCTGCTACAGCCTGGAAGGAAAGCGCACGTGCATGCCCCCACTCGAGACGAGGCCTGACTCCCCTGGGGAGACTCCAGAAGTACCCAAAGATCCATGTCAGCCCCTGAGAGGAATCCTCGGTTCCGGCCCTGACTCCACACAAGGTTTTTTGCCCCGGTATCGACGGGAGAGGAATCCCGAGAGGCCCCCTAGCAACTCGCATGAGGACTGGCCTCTCCTGAGGCCACCAGGGCGGGTCCCTGAGGTCCCCGTCGTAACTCGAGAACACCTGCCGCAACTCGAGAAAATCCAGGAAGTTCTCCCTTCCAGGCGAGATGAGGCCTATTTCCGATGAGGCGTCTGGAGACTAATGACACCTAACCTCTGGAACTTCGAAAGGGTCTTTCACACCCTTGCTGCAACTCAAGAAGTTCACCGCCATACCCGTCTCCACTCGAGAGGAAGCACGATGGTCCCGCCCACATCCAGAGGAGCCCCGTTTCCCCCTCGTAGCTCGAGATGAGGGATCCTTTCCCTGCTTTCAACGGGAAAGAATTCCCGGCGTTCCCGTCGCATCTCAAGAGGAGGCACTCTCAACAAGAAAGGCGAGAGGAACTCCATGGTCGTACCACCATTCCAAGAGTCCCCCAGATGTCTCAGTCCATTCCAGAGGAACCTCTTTGCCCTGCACTGGCTCGTCTTTCACGCCGAGGATCGACTCACACCTCGGTGGCACGTGGGACAGCCCTGTGGGAAAGCCTCGAGGGAAAGCCTCGAGGGAAAACCACAGATCCTTTGATCCACGCCACGGGAAGCGTGACATTGCTGCTACAGCCTGGAAGGAAAGCGCACGTGTATGTCCCCACTCGAGACGAGGCCTGACTCCCTTCGGGAGACTCCAGAAGTAACCAAAGATCCATGTCAGCCCCTGAGAGGAATCCTCGGTTCCGGCCCTGACTCCACACAATGTTTTGGCCCCGGTATCGACGGGAGAGGAATCCCGAGAGGCCCCCTAGCAACTCGCATGGGGACTGGCCTCTCCTGAGGCCACCAGGGCGGGCCCCTGAGGTCCCCGTCGTAACTCGAGAACACCTGCCGCAACTCGAGAAAATCCAGGAAGTTCTCCCTTCCAGGCGAGATGAGGCCTATTTCCGATGAGGCGTCTGGAGACTAATGACACCTAACCTCTGGAACTTCGAAAGGGTCTTTTACACCCTTGCTGCAACTCAAGAAGTTCACCGCCATACCCGTCTCCACTCGACAGGAAGCACGATGGTCCCGCCCACATCCAGAGGAGCCCCGTTTCCCCCTCGTAGCTCGAGATGAGGGATCCTTTCCCTGCTTTCAACGGGAAAGAATTCCCGGCGTTCCCGTCGCATCTCAAGAGGAGGCACTCTCAACAGGAAAGGCGAGAGGAACTCCATGGTCGTACCACCATTCCAAGAGTCCCCCAGATGTCTCAGTCCATTCCAGAGGAACCTCTTTGCCCTGCACTGGCTCATCTTTCACGCCGAGGATCGACTCACACCACGGTGGCACGTGGGACATCCCTGTGGGAAAGCCTCGAGGGAAAGCCTCGAGGGAAAACCACAGATCCTTTGATCCACGTGACGGGAAGCGTGACATTGCTGCTACAGCCTGGAAGGAAAGCGCACGTGCATGCCCCCACTCTAGACGAGGCCTGACTCCCCTGGGGAGACTCCAGAAGTACCCAAAGATCCATGTCAGCCCATGAGAGGAATCCTCGGTTCCGGCCCTGACTCCACACAAGGTTTTTGGCCCCGGTATCGACGGGAGAGGAATCCCGAGAGGCCCCCTAGCAACTCGCATGAGGACTGGCCTCTCCTGAGGCCACCAGGGCGGGTCCCTGAGGTCCCCGTCGTAACTCGAGAACACCTGCCGCAACTCGAGAAAATCCAGGAAGTTCTCCCTTCCAGGCGAGATGAGGCCTATTTCCGATGAGGCGTCTGGAGACTAATGACACCTAACCTCTGGAACTTCGAAAGGGTCTTTCACACCCTTGCTGCAACTTAAGGAGTTCACCGCCATACCCGTCTCCACTCGAGAGGAAGCACGATGGTCCCGCCCACATCCAGAGGAGCCCCGTTTCCCCCTCGTAGCTCGAGATGAGGGATCCTTTCCCTGCTTTCAACGGGAAAGAATTCCCGGCGTTCCCGTCGCATCTCAAGAGGAGGCACTCTCAACAGGAAAGGCGAGAGGAACTCCATGGTCGTACCACCATTCCAAGAGTCCCCCAGATGTCTCACTCCATTTCAGAGGAATCTCTTTGCCCTGCACTGGCTCATCTTTCACGCCGAGGATCGACTCACACCACGGTGGCACGTGGGACAGCCCTGTGGGAAAGCCTCGAGGGAAAGCCTCGAGGGAAAACCACAGATCCTTTGATCCACGCGACGGGAAGCGTGACATTGCTGCTACAGCCTGGAAGGAAAGCGCACGTGCATGCCCCCACTCGAGACGAGGCCTGACTCCCCTGGGGAGACTCCAGAAGTACCCAAAGATCCATGTCAGCCCCTGAGAGGAATCCTCGGTTCCGGCCCTGACTCCACACAAGGTTTTTGGCCCCGGTATCGACGGGAGAGGAATCCCGAGAGGCCCCCTAGCAACTCGCATGAGGACTGGCCTCTCCTGAGGCCACCAGGGCGGGTCCCTGAGGTCCCCATCGTAACTCGAGAACACCTGCCGCAACTCGAGAAAATCCAGGAAGTTCTCCCTTCCAGGCGAGATGAGGCCTATTTCCGATGAGGCGTCTGGAGACTAATGACACCTAACCTCTGGAACTTCGAAAGGGTCTTTCACACCCTTGCTGCAACTCAAGAAGTTCACCGCCATACCCGTCTCCACTCGAGAGGAAGCACGATGGTCCCGCCCACATCCAGAGGAGCCCCGTTTCCCCCTCGTAGCTCGCGATGAGGGATCCTTTCCCTGCTTTCAACGGGAAAGAATTCCCGGCATTCCCGTCGCATCTCAAGAGGAGGCACTCTCAACAGGAAAGGCGAGAGGAACTCCATGGTCGTACCACCATTCCAAGAGTCCCCCAGATGTCTCAGTCCATTCCAGAGGAACCTCTTTGCCCTGCACTGGCTCATCTTTCACGCCGAGGATCGACTCACACCACGGTGGCACGTGGGACAGCCCTGTGGGAAAGCCTCGAGGGAAAGCCTCGAGGGAAAACCACAGATCCTTTGATCCACGTGACGGGAAGCGTGACATTGCTGCTACAGCCTGGAAGGAAAGCGCACGTGCATGCCCCCACTCGAGACGAGGCCTGACTCCCCTGGGGAGACTCCAGAAGTACCCAAAGATCCATGTCAGCCCCTGAGATGAATCCTCGGTTCCGGCCCTGACTCCACACAAGGTTTTTGGCCCCGGTATCGACGGGAGAGGAATCCCGAGAGGCCCCCTAGCAACTCGCATGAGGACTGGCCTCTCCTGAGGCCACCAGGGCGGGTCCCTGAGGTCCCCGTCGTAACTAGAGAACACCTGCCGCAACTCGAGAAAATCCAGGAAGTTCTCCCTTCCAGGCGAGATGAGGCCTATTTCCGATGAGGCGTCTGGAGACTAATGACACCTAACCTCTGGAACTTCGAAAGGGTCTTTCACACCCTTGCTGCAACTCAAGAAGTTCAGCGCCATACCCGTCTCCACTCGAGAGGAAGCACGATGGTCCCGCCCACATCCAGAGGAGCCCCGTTTCCCCCTCGTAGCTCGAGATGAGGGATCCTTTCCCTGCTTTCAACGGGAAAGAATTCCCGGCGTTCCCGTCGCATCTCAAGAGGAGGCACTCTCAACAGGAAAGGCGAGAGGAACTCCATGGTCGTACCACCATTCCAAGAGTCCCCCAGATGTCTCAGTCCATTCCAGAGGAACCTCTTTGCCCTGCACTGGCTCATCTTTCACGCCGAGGATCGACTCACACCACGGTGGCACGTGGGACAGCCCTGTGGGAAAGCCTCGAGGGAAAGCCTCGAGGGAAAACCACAGATCCTTTGATCCACGTGACGGGAAGCGTGACATTGCTGCTACAGCCTGGAAGGAAAGCGCACGTGCATGCCCCCACTCGAGACGAGGCCTGACTCCCCTGGGGAGACTCCAGAAGTACCCAAAGATCCATGTCAGCCCCTGAGAGGAATCCTCGGTTCCGGCCCTGACTCCACACAAGGTTTTTGGCCCCGGTATCGACGGGAGAGGAATCCCGAGAGGCCCCCTAGCAACTCGCATGGGGACTGGCCTCTCCTGAGGCCACCAGGGCGGGTCCCTGAGTTCCCCGTCGTAACTCGAGAACACCTGCCGCAACTCGAGAAAATCCAGGAAGTTCTCCCTTCCAGGCGAGATGAGGCCTATTTCCGATGAGGCGTCTGGAGACTAATGACACCTAACCTCTGGAACTTCGAAAGGGTCTTTCACACCCTTGCTGCAACTCAAGAAGTTCACCGCCATACCCGTCTCCACTCGAGAGGAAGCACGATGGTCCCGCCCACATCCAGAGGAGCCCCGTTTCCCCCTCGTAGCTCGAGATGAGGGATCCTTTCCCTGCTTTCAACGGGAAAGAATTCCCGGCGTTCCCGTCGCATCTCAAGAGGAGGCACTCTCCACAGGAAAGGCGAGAGGAACTCCATGGTCGTACCACCATTCCAAGAGTCCCCCAGATGTCTCACTCCATTCCAGAGGAACCTCTTTGCCCTGCACTGGCTCATCTTTCACGCCGAGGATCGACTCACACCACGGTGGCACGTGGGACAGCCCTGTGGGAAAGCCTCGAGGGAAAGCCTCGAGGGAAAACCACAGATCCTTTGATCCACGTGACGGGAAGCGTGACATTGCTGCTACAGCCTGGAAGGAAAGCGCACGTGCATGCCCCCACTCTAGACGAGGCCTGACTCCCCTGGGGAGACTCCAGAAGTACCCAAAGATCCATGTCAGCCCCTGAGAGGAATCCTAGGTTCCCCCCTGACTCCACACAAGGTTTTTGGCCCCGGTATCGACGGGAGAGGAATCCCGAGAGGCCCCCTAGCAACTCGCATGAGGACTGGCCTCTCCTGAGGCCACCAGGGCGGGTCCCTGAGGTCTCCGTCGTAACTCGAGAACACCTGCCGCAACTCGAGAAAATCCAGGAAGTTCTCCCTTCCAGGCGAGATGAGGCCTATTTCCGATGAGGCGTCTGGAGACTAATGACACCTAACCTCTGGAACTTCGAAAGGGTCTTTCACACCCTTGCTGCAACTCAAGGAGTTCACCGACATACCCGTCTCCACTCGAGAGGAAACACGATGGTCCCGCCCACATCCAGAGGAGCCCCGTTTCCCCCTCGTAGCTCGAGATGAGGGATCCTTTCCCTGCTTTCAACGGGAAAGAATTCCCGGCGTTCCCGTCGCATCTCAAGAGGAGGCACTCTCAACAGGAAAGGCGAGAGGAACTCCATGGTCGTACCACCATTCCAAGAGTCCCCCAGATGTCTCACTCCATTCCAGAGGAATCTCTTTGCCCTGCACTGGCTCATCTTTCACGCCGAGGATCGACTCACACCACGGTGGCACGTGGGACATCCCTGTGGGAAAGCCTCGAGGGAAAGCCTCGAGGGAAAACCACAGATCCTTTGATCCACGCCACGGGAAGCGTGACATTGCTGCTACAGCCTGGAAGGAAAGCGCACGTGCATGCCCCCACTCGAGACGAGGCCTGACTCCCCTGGGGAGACTCCAGAAGTACCCAAAGATCCATGTCAGCCCCTGAGAGGAATCCTCGGTTCCGGCCCTGACTCCACACAAGGTTTTTGGCCCCGGTATCGACGGGAGAGGAATCCCGAGAGGCCCCCTAGCAACTCGCAGGAGGACTTGCCTCTCCTGAGGCCACCAGGGCGGGTCCCTGAGGTCCCCGTCGTAACTCGAGAACACCTGCCGCAACTCGAGAAAATCCAGGAAGTTCTCCCTTCCAGGCGAGATGAGGCCTATTTCCGATGAGGCGTCTGGAGACTAATGACACCTAACCTCTGGAACTTCGAAAGGGTCTTTCACACCCTTGCTGCAACTCAAGAAGTTCACCGCCATACCCGTCTCCACTCGAGAGGAAGCACGATGGTCCCGCCCACATCCAGAGGAGCCCCGTTTCCCCCTCGTAGCTCGAGATGAGGGATCCTTTCCCTGCTTTCAACGGGAAAGAATTCCCGGCGTTCCCGTCGCATCTCAAGAGGAGGCACTCTCAACAGGAAAGGCGAGAGGAACTCCATGGTCGTATCACCATTCCAAGAGTCCCCCAGATGTCTCAGTCCATTCCAGAGGAACCTCTTTGCCCTGCACTGGCTCATCTTTCACGCCGAGGATCGACTCACACCACGGTGGCACGTGGGACAGCCCTGTGGGAAAGCCTCGAGGGAAAGCCTCGAGGGAAAACCACAGATCCTTTGATCCACGTGACGGGAAGCGTGACATTTCTGCTACAGCCTGGAAGGAAAGCGCACGTGCATGCCCCCACTCGAGACGAGGCCTGACTCCCCTGGGGAGACTCCAGAAGTACCCAAAGATCCATGTCAGCCCCTGAGAGGAATCCTCGGTTCCGGCCCTGAATCCACACAAGGTTTTTGGCCCCGGTATCGACGGGAGAGCAATCCCGAGAGGCCCCCTAGCAACTCGCATGGGGACTGGCCTCTCCTGAGGCCACCAGGGCGGGTCCCTGAGGTCCCCGTCGTAACTCGAGAACACCTGCCGCAACTCGAGAAAATCCAGGAAGTTCTCCCTTCCAGGCGAGATGAGGCCTATTTCCGATGAGGCGTCTGGAGACTAATGACACCTAACCTCTGGAACTTCGAAAGGTGCCGGGGTCAAGCCCCGGTGGATCCAGGGAATTCGAAGGGTGGACGGCGTTGGCGTGGAAAAACTCGTTTATTTATTAATATAAGATTAGATTAAGAAACTATAGTGTAGTAGGAAGATTAAGTGGAGGAAGAAGGCTGAATAGCTTGGTTTACGCGGAAGACCAATAAAATTCCAGACAAGGAATTTGCACCATCTACGTTGGGCCACCGGTGCCCGCTTGAATATCTAAGGGTGCCTCGCCTTAAGCTCCCTTTCGCGCGGATCTTAATAACCAGGGCAAATAAGTAGACCTGGAGAGCCTCCGCGCCCCAGATGGAAATTCAGCCTGAAATTAAAGTAAAGAGCAGAGGGAAGAAAAGGGAGAGAAAATGAGAGAGAGAGAGACACGGGGGGAGCCAGATTCCCCAGAAACCAGGCCGAGAGACTAGTTCAAGAAACTGGTCCGAGAAGCTGGTCTGAGAACCTGGTCCCGTCCTTTATTGTTCAGAAGGCCTTTTATACTTTTGATAAAACATGGAGATCAATGGGCAACACAAAATTATGTAGCGTTCGCAGCCCAGACTCTTTCTATACATCATTTTGTATACAAAAGGTCTCAGGTGATTTACATTATCTTCTGGCCAAGAGGCTTGTTAACACTTTTTGGCCCTCTTCCTTAATGAATGTTAATTTTGCTTCCCCTGAAGTGTTTTTCTTTGATCTGCATCTCCTTAAAGCATTAAAGTTGCATCTCTATAGAACAAAGGCGCAGTGGGTTATAACAAAGAAGGTACTTAACTCAAAGGTCTAATGTTGCTAATACAAGGTCTACTACTTGTTTTTCTATATACCAACTATATCTAAAAATAAAGGATATGAAAATTTGGCAGCAAGCATTGACTCAACAAATGAAACTTTTAATCAGTCCTATTCTAAAGATTTTGACTCTTCGGAAGCCCCTACATTCCTAGGATGTTTTAAGCTTCCTGTGCCTCCTGCGGTCAGGAGGCCTCAAACAATCACATGCGCAGCTGTACGAGTCCTGCAGGCAGGCTAGAAAGCCATCAGAGGGGTTTTTTGGATTGAAACAGTCTTTCAAATGTAGAAGACTAAAGCCCTGAATTGACCTTTTCCAGAAAATGTCAGAAGAGTGGAAAAGCAGAGCACAAAAGCCGGCAGATTTTTGTTGGGGTACATGCTTAGGAATTTCCAGAGGGGTCCCTGAAGTCTGAGCACGCCTTGCGTATGTCAGCTTCCTTCCTCATGACCTTGTCACGGGCGGGATTCCTCACACTGGCTCCCGGCATCTCACCCTTTTAAATTTTAATTAATTAATTATTTATTTTTTAAATCAGGTGCAGTTTGGTCGTGAGATTCCGAATGCTCTGCCGAAGAATCTAGACATTACAGGGAAGAATGATTACGAGGAGCAAGATTATAAACAGTAGACAGAATAGTCTTTCCAGAAATGAAGTTAGAGAAAGTGTGGAAAAAATCATTGGCTTCTCCTGCGGTGGTAAAATCTAATTGGGAGTGTTCCAAGGTCTGAATCTGATTATGAAGTTTCCCTAAGTCTAAACTAATATCTGAGCTGTTCCAAAACGCCTAAAACTTGATTTTTTAACATATTGGGCATTTACACTTGTTAAGTCAATGATTGCTGCCATACAGTTGTTGTAACACAGCAAGAACATAATTATCATATCAATAAGTTGTTACAGTTACAGGACATCTTTAAAACCACAAAAGAGCAGACATTATTTTGAGGAGTTAAACAAGATGAAAGCATCCATGGTTCACAAGTCACATTAGGTTAAGTTAAGTTTTCTGGAATCATTGGTGAAAAGAAAAACATAAGGAGAGGATAGACAAGCCAAAATAGAGTAAATAGAGTCATTTTGTGGTTGGAGTTTGCGCTGCAGCAGGTGTTAGTCCCGCCGGGATCTTGATGTTTATTTTGCCTCTTCTGCCATCGCGCGCGGCGGCCAAGCTACACGAAAATTTGAGCAAATATTATACAGTTCCTATACATCTCCTTTCCCCATCAAGTCTCTATCCCATAGTTTTGCAGACGGACGCTGGCGGAGCACTGGGTCCCGTCAGTAAGTCAGGCTGGCCCCGCCCTGCAGCTTTCAGTTTGCGGCTGTTTCCCGTGGCGGTGGCAGCAGAGAAGTTCCCTTTTTCTTTTGTGGCGAATCAGTCTGTCCAGGATCCAAACTGACGAATCTGCACCCTGTGGGAAAAATATAAACACTTCCTCGACCGGCAGTTAATTTTGGGTCGGGATCTTTTTGTTATCTGGAGATCTTTTCACTTTATCAACGGTTTTACATCTTATAGTTCCAAACAAATCAGCATTTAACTTATTACAAAGAGAACATGTTGTAAAATCTGATGGAGGAAAAACTATACTTAAATTCTCCCTTTTTAATTTTTGAATTAACAAAACGTGAGGGTAAATGATGCAAGATTTGACCACAATAATTTCCTATAGCAATCTGCCAATCATCATCAAACATTTGAAAAGCATCAAGTTGTTTTCTGTTATATGGAATTACAATTTTTGATGGCTCTTTACTAAACAATTTAATAAATCAGTATACTTGAATTAATCTTTTTAATTAATATGTCAGTAATTTTTCCTTAGGCAGAGGCCGTTGTTCCACCCACACTGGATCTTGAGATTTCCATGTAATGGGGTAGGCAGCAAAAATAATGGCCTCCATTATAAATTTGGATATCCCAATCCAGCACGTAGCTTGTGAGGAGTTGGGCAAATTGGCTCAATTATTGTTGTCTGTTGTTTACCCAATCGTTTTGATGGATCATAGCCCATCTGCAACATCTGAGAGGTGACTTTATCATCAGGGCTAAAAAGTAACCCTCCCATTTGAGATAGCACGTCCCTCCCCCACAGGGTAAGGGGGAGCGAAGGAAGGACATAAGGTTGGAAAGTTCTACAGGTATACTCAAATTGCCAATCTAAAATTTTTGCACTTTTGGCTACTGTGGGGGCTCTTCCTATCCCCACCAAGTTATTTTTAGTAGTATGTGTGGGCCAGGAGCTGGGCCAGTCTTTTTTAGCAATGCAAAAAACGTTTTGTCTATTGTCTAACAGCCATGACATTTTATATCCTTGAATTAAAAAATCTTTTAAAGGCCTAGAAGCTGCAATATTCTGCACCCAAAAGGCTAGATCTAGATCCTCTGGGGCTTTTTTTGTCTGGTTTTTCTGTCTGGTAATAAAGTAAAAGCAAAAGCTGTGCTACTTTTTTATTTTTATTAATTGCACAGTTTTAGCAGGTGGCGATATCAAAACTTCAATTTTTCCAGTATAATCAGAATTTACTACACAAGACACTACCGAAATTCCTTGAAAAGAAAGCAAGCTATGCCCCAGCACAAGTCTTACAATGTCCTCAGGCAGGCGACTAGCCACTCCCATTGGAATCTGAGTCAGGAGTTAATATTATTGAGGTGGTGGAACTGAGGTCTAGGCCTGAGCTACCTGGGGTTGTTTGGTACGGGTTGTTGTCTCTGTTTAGCAGGACATTTTGGCAAAAAATGTTCTATTTGGCCTCAAGAGAAACATTTTGCATTTGTAAAATCCTTTTTATTACGAATATTTTTCTTTCTTTTTTCTGTTTTTCTTCCTTTATTTATTTATTTATTTATTTATTTTGGGTGAGGCCCCTCCTGAGGGGATTTTATGCAAGGAGCAAGCTCTGTTTTAAAAGTTCTTTTGCTCAAAAATATTTTAAGTATCCTTTTGAAACTTAAGCAATGTTCTGGGAGGCTTTGGATATAAAGTGGGGAGTTTTTAAGCCCTGGGGAGGCGCAAGCAGAGGTTGCAGTGGTCGCCTTAAATAAGATACCTTTTTTAAAGGTTTGGTTTGTGTAGAGGGGGAGGGGGCCCTCCAGGGCGCTCGGCCGCTGCGTCCTGTAAGCACCCTCCTTCCTCGGGAGGAAGAGTACAGTCTGTCTCCTTTTGTTTGCCAATGGCAGAAAATATGATCTGCGTAGAAGGTGGAGACCCACTACCATTTACCGCTATAGCCTCTCCCATAGGCTATCTAACAGCCTCATGACAGGGGTCCAGAACATTTGTAATCATATTTTACAGAGCAAAAGCATTTACAGGCCCATGCAAAGTATAGTAAGTTTTTAGCTGTTTTCCTAGCTTCACCCAAGTATCTAAAATCCCTTTTTTGGAAACCAAGGACATTGCTCTTGTAACACTAGCCTTTTTATCTTTAATTTGTCTTTTGTTTAATAGTTACAAAATTACTTATATAAAGAGTTGTAATTGTTTTGAGTCATTGTTACCCGTGTCAGAAAATTAAGAGTTGTAGAAAAGTCTGCCTTGACAAAAAGGTTTTACCTTAGCCAAGGGGGGTTTTATTTTCAACCCTAAGATAGCAGGTTTCTTTCAACCTCTAGAGCACCGGGTTTCTCTTAAACCCTTGAACACTTCCCACTCCTCCTCACCCTGTCTATCCTACAGGGGGGTCCGCGGCACCCTGAGTGGGGTCCTAGCCGTCCCGAACACTCAACACTGGGGGAGTACCCGAAAGTACTCCGGGGGGAGTGATTAAGTCACTCCGGGGGGAGCAACAGAGAGTGCTCCGGGGGGAACAACAGAGAGTGCTCCGGGGGGAGCAACAGAGAGTGCTCCGGGGGGAGCTTTTGCTCCGAGGAACCTACCTTCGAATAGCCTGTTCCGGGCGCCACTTGCCGGGGTCAAGCCCCGGTGGATCCAGGGAATTCGAAGGGTGGACGGCGTTGGCGTGGAAAAACTCGTTTATTTATTAATATAAGATTAGATTAAGAAACTATAGTGTAGTAGGAAGATTAAGTGGAGGAAGAAGGCTGAATAGCTTGGTTTACGCGGAAGACCAATAAAATTCCAGACAAGGAATTTGCACCATCTACGTTGGGCCACCGGTGCCCGCTTGAATATCTAAGGGTGCCTCGCCTTAAGCTCCCTTTCGCGCGGATCTTAATAACCAGGGCAAATAAGTAGACCTGGAGAGCCTCCGCGCCCCAGATGGAAATTCAGCCTGAAATTAAAGTAAAGAGCAGAGGGAAGAAAAGGGAGAGAAAATGAGAGAGAGAGAGACACGGGGGGAGCCAGATTCCCCAGAAACCAGGCCGAGAGACTAGTTCAAGAAACTGGTCCGAGAAGCTGGTCTGAGAACCTGGTCCCGTCCTTTATTGTTCAGAAGGCCTTTTATACTTTTGATAAAACATGGAGATCAATGGGCAACACAAAATTATGTAGCGTTCGCAGCCCAGACTCTTTCTATACATCATTTTGTATACAAAAGGTCTCAGGTGATTTACATTATCTTCTGGCCAAGAGGCTTGTTAACACTTTTTGGCCCTCTTCCTTAATGAATGTTAATTTTGCTTCCCCTGAAGTGTTTTTCTTTGATCTGCATCTCCTTAAAGCATTAAAGTTGCATCTCTATAGAACAAAGGCGCAGTGGGTTATAACAAAGAAGGTACTTAACTCAAAGGTCTAATGTTGCTAATACAAGGTCTACTACTTGTTTTTCTATATACCAACTATATCTAAAAATAAAGGATATGAAAATTTGGCAGCAAGCATTGACTCAACAAATGAAACTTTTAATCAGTCCTATTCTAAAGATTTTGACTCTTCGGAAGCCCCTACATTCCTAGGATGTTTTAAGCTTCCTGTGCCTCCTGCGGTCAGGAGGCCTCAAACAATCACATGCGCAGCTGTACGAGTCCTGCAGGCAGGCTAGAAAGCCATCAGAGGGGTTTTTTGGATTGAAACAGTCTTTCAAATGTAGAAGACTAAAGCCCTGAATTGACCTTTTCCAGAAAATGTCAGAAGAGTGGAAAAGCAGAGCACAAAAGCCGGCAGATTTTTGTTGGGGTACATGCTTAGGAATTTCCAGAGGGGTCCCTGAAGTCTGAGCACGCCTTGCGTATGTCAGCTTCCTTCCTCATGACCTTGTCACGGGCGGGATTCCTCACACTGGCTCCCGGCATCTCACCCTTTTAAATTTTAATTAATTAATTATTTATTTTTTAAATCAGGTGCAGTTTGGTCGTGAGATTCCGAATGCTCTGCCGAAGAATCTAGACATTACAGGGAAGAATGATTACGAGGAGCAAGATTATAAACAGTAGACAGAATAGTCTTTCCAGAAATGAAGTTAGAGAAAGTGTGGAAAAAATCATTGGCTTCTCCTGCGGTGGTAAAATCTAATTGGGAGTGTTCCAAGGTCTGAATCTGATTATGAAGTTTCCCTAAGTCTAAACTAATATCTGAGCTGTTCCAAAACGCCTAAAACTTGATTTTTTAACATATTGGGCATTTACACTTGTTAAGTCAATGATTGCTGCCATACAGTTGTTGTAACACAGCAAGAACATAATTATCATATCAATAAGTTGTTACAGTTACAGGACATCTTTAAAACCACAAAAGAGCAGACATTATTTTGAGGAGTTAAACAAGATGAAAGCATCCATGGTTCACAAGTCACATTAGGTTAAGTTAAGTTTTCTGGAATCATTGGTGAAAAGAAAAACATAAGGAGAGGATAGACAAGCCAAAATAGAGTAAATAGAGTCATTTTGTGGTTGGAGTTTGCGCTGCAGCAGGTGTTAGTCCCGCCGGGATCTTGATGTTTATTTTGCCTCTTCTGCCATCGCGCGCGGCGGCCAAGCTACACGAAAATTTGAGCAAATATTATACAGTTCCTATACATCTCCTTTCCCCATCAAGTCTCTATCCCATAGTTTTGCAGACGGACGCTGGCGGAGCACTGGGTCCCGTCAGTAAGTCAGGCTGGCCCCGCCCTGCAGCTTTCAGTTTGCGGCTGTTTCCCGTGGCGGTGGCAGCAGAGAAGTTCCCTTTTTCTTTTGTGGCGAATCAGTCTGTCCAGGATCCAAACTGACGAATCTGCACCCTGTGGGAAAAATATAAACACTTCCTCGACCGGCAGTTAATTTTGGGTCGGGATCTTTTTGTTATCTGGAGATCTTTTCACTTTATCAACGGTTTTACATCTTATAGTTCCAAACAAATCAGCATTTAACTTATTACAAAGAGAACATGTTGTAAAATCTGATGGAGGAAAAACTATACTTAAATTCTCCCTTTTTAATTTTTGAATTAACAAAACGTGAGGGTAAATGATGCAAGATTTGACCACAATAATTTCCTATAGCAATCTGCCAATCATCATCAAACATTTGAAAAGCATCAAGTTGTTTTCTGTTATATGGAATTACAATTTTTGATGGCTCTTTACTAAACAATTTAATAAATCAGTATACTTGAATTAATCTTTTTAATTAATATGTCAGTAATTTTTCCTTAGGCAGAGGCCGTTGTTCCACCCACACTGGATCTTGAGATTTCCATGTAATGGGGTAGGCAGCAAAAATAATGGCCTCCATTATAAATTTGGATATCCCAATCCAGCACGTAGCTTGTGAGGAGTTGGGCAAATTGGCTCAATTATTGTTGTCTGTTGTTTACCCAATCGTTTTGATGGATCATAGCCCATCTGCAACATCTGAGAGGTGACTTTATCATCAGGGCTAAAAAGTAACCCTCCCATTTGAGATAGCACGTCCCTCCCCCACAGGGTAAGGGGGAGCGAAGGAAGGACATAAGGTTGGAAAGTTCTACAGGTATACTCAAATTGCCAATCTAAAATTTTTGCACTTTTGGCTACTGTGGGGGCTCTTCCTATCCCCACCAAGTTATTTTTAGTAGTATGTGTGGGCCAGGAGCTGGGCCAGTCTTTTTTAGCAATGCAAAAAACGTTTTGTCTATTGTCTAACAGCCATGACATTTTATATCCTTGAATTAAAAAATCTTTTAAAGGCCTAGAAGCTGCAATATTCTGCACCCAAAAGGCTAGATCTAGATCCTCTGGGGCTTTTTTTGTCTGGTTTTTCTGTCTGGTAATAAAGTAAAAGCAAAAGCTGTGCTACTTTTTTATTTTTATTAATTGCACAGTTTTAGCAGGTGGCGATATCAAAACTTCAATTTTTCCAGTATAATCAGAATTTACTACACAAGACACTACCGAAATTCCTTGAAAAGAAAGCAAGCTATGCCCCAGCACAAGTCTTACAATGTCCTCAGGCAGGCGACTAGCCACTCCCATTGGAATCTGAGTCAGGAGTTAATATTATTGAGGTGGTGGAACTGAGGTCTAGGCCTGAGCTACCTGGGGTTGTTTGGTACGGGTTGTTGTCTCTGTTTAGCAGGACATTTTGGCAAAAAATGTTCTATTTGGCCTCAAGAGAAACATTTTGCATTTGTAAAATCCTTTTTATTACGAATATTTTTCTTTCTTTTTTCTGTTTTTCTTCCTTTATTTATTTATTTATTTATTTATTTTGGGTGAGGCCCCTCCTGAGGGGATTTTATGCAAGGAGCAAGCTCTGTTTTAAAAGTTCTTTTGCTCAAAAATATTTTAAGTATCCTTTTGAAACTTAAGCAATGTTCTGGGAGGCTTTGGATATAAAGTGGGGAGTTTTTAAGCCCTGGGGAGGCGCAAGCAGAGGTTGCAGTGGTCGCCTTAAATAAGATACCTTTTTTAAAGGTTTGGTTTGTGTAGAGGGGGAGGGGGCCCTCCAGGGCGCTCGGCCGCTGCGTCCTGTAAGCACCCTCCTTCCTCGGGAGGAAGAGTACAGTCTGTCTCCTTTTGTTTGCCAATGGCAGAAAATATGATCTGCGTAGAAGGTGGAGACCCACTACCATTTACCGCTATAGCCTCTCCCATAGGCTATCTAACAGCCTCATGACAGGGGTCCAGAACATTTGTAATCATATTTTACAGAGCAAAAGCATTTACAGGCCCATGCAAAGTATAGTAAGTTTTTAGCTGTTTTCCTAGCTTCACCCAAGTATCTAAAATCCCTTTTTTGGAAACCAAGGACATTGCTCTTGTAACACTAGCCTTTTTATCTTTAATTTGTCTTTTGTTTAATAGTTACAAAATTACTTATATAAAGAGTTGTAATTGTTTTGAGTCATTGTTACCCGTGTCAGAAAATTAAGAGTTGTAGAAAAGTCTGCCTTGACAAAAAGGTTTTACCTTAGCCAAGGGGGGTTTTATTTTCAACCCTAAGATAGCAGGTTTCTTTCAACCTCTAGAGCACCGGGTTTCTCTTAAACCCTTGAACACTTCCCACTCCTCCTCACCCTGTCTATCCTACAGGGGGGTCCGCGGCACCCTGAGTGGGGTCCTAGCCGTCCCGAACACTCAACACTGGGGGAGTACCCGAAAGTACTCCGGGGGGAGTGATTAAGTCACTCCGGGGGGAGCAACAGAGAGTGCTCCGGGGGGAACAACAGAGAGTGCTCCGGGGGGAGCAACAGAGAGTGCTCCGGGGGGAGCTTTTGCTCCGAGGAACCTACCTTCGAATAGCCTGTTCCGGGCGCCACTTGCCGGGGTCAAGCCCCGGTGGATCCAGGGAATTCGAAGGGTGGACGGCGTTGGCGTGGAAAAACTCGTTTATTTATTAATATAAGATTAGATTAAGAAACTATAGTGTAGTAGGAAGATTAAGTGGAGGAAGAAGGCTGAATAGCTTGGTTTACGCGGAAGACCAATAAAATTCCAGACAAGGAATTTGCACCATCTACGTTGGGCCACCGGTGCCCGCTTGAATATCTAAGGGTGCCTCGCCTTAAGCTCCCTTTCGCGCGGATCTTAATAACCAGGGCAAATAAGTAGACCTGGAGAGCCTCCGCGCCCCAGATGGAAATTCAGCCTGAAATTAAAGTAAAGAGCAGAGGGAAGAAAAGGGAGAGAAAATGAGAGAGAGAGAGACACGGGGGGAGCCAGATTCCCCAGAAACCAGGCCGAGAGACTAGTTCAAGAAACTGGTCCGAGAAGCTGGTCTGAGAACCTGGTCCCGTCCTTTATTGTTCAGAAGGCCTTTTATACTTTTGATAAAACATGGAGATCAATGGGCAACACAAAATTATGTAGCGTTCGCAGCCCAGACTCTTTCTATACATCATTTTGTATACAAAAGGTCTCAGGTGATTTACATTATCTTCTGGCCAAGAGGCTTGTTAACACTTTTTGGCCCTCTTCCTTAATGAATGTTAATTTTGCTTCCCCTGAAGTGTTTTTCTTTGATCTGCATCTCCTTAAAGCATTAAAGTTGCATCTCTATAGAACAAAGGCGCAGTGGGTTATAACAAAGAAGGTACTTAACTCAAAGGTCTAATGTTGCTAATACAAGGTCTACTACTTGTTTTTCTATATACCAACTATATCTAAAAATAAAGGATATGAAAATTTGGCAGCAAGCATTGACTCAACAAATGAAACTTTTAATCAGTCCTATTCTAAAGATTTTGACTCTTCGGAAGCCCCTACATTCCTAGGATGTTTTAAGCTTCCTGTGCCTCCTGCGGTCAGGAGGCCTCAAACAATCACATGCGCAGCTGTACGAGTCCTGCAGGCAGGCTAGAAAGCCATCAGAGGGGTTTTTTGGATTGAAACAGTCTTTCAAATGTAGAAGACTAAAGCCCTGAATTGACCTTTTCCAGAAAATGTCAGAAGAGTGGAAAAGCAGAGCACAAAAGCCGGCAGATTTTTGTTGGGGTACATGCTTAGGAATTTCCAGAGGGGTCCCTGAAGTCTGAGCACGCCTTGCGTATGTCAGCTTCCTTCCTCATGACCTTGTCACGGGCGGGATTCCTCACACTGGCTCCCGGCATCTCACCCTTTTAAATTTTAATTAATTAATTATTTATTTTTTAAATCAGGTGCAGTTTGGTCGTGAGATTCCGAATGCTCTGCCGAAGAATCTAGACATTACAGGGAAGAATGATTACGAGGAGCAAGATTATAAACAGTAGACAGAATAGTCTTTCCAGAAATGAAGTTAGAGAAAGTGTGGAAAAAATCATTGGCTTCTCCTGCGGTGGTAAAATCTAATTGGGAGTGTTCCAAGGTCTGAATCTGATTATGAAGTTTCCCTAAGTCTAAACTAATATCTGAGCTGTTCCAAAACGCCTAAAACTTGATTTTTTAACATATTGGGCATTTACACTTGTTAAGTCAATGATTGCTGCCATACAGTTGTTGTAACACAGCAAGAACATAATTATCATATCAATAAGTTGTTACAGTTACAGGACATCTTTAAAACCACAAAAGAGCAGACATTATTTTGAGGAGTTAAACAAGATGAAAGCATCCATGGTTCACAAGTCACATTAGGTTAAGTTAAGTTTTCTGGAATCATTGGTGAAAAGAAAAACATAAGGAGAGGATAGACAAGCCAAAATAGAGTAAATAGAGTCATTTTGTGGTTGGAGTTTGCGCTGCAGCAGGTGTTAGTCCCGCCGGGATCTTGATGTTTATTTTGCCTCTTCTGCCATCGCGCGCGGCGGCCAAGCTACACGAAAATTTGAGCAAATATTATACAGTTCCTATACATCTCCTTTCCCCATCAAGTCTCTATCCCATAGTTTTGCAGACGGACGCTGGCGGAGCACTGGGTCCCGTCAGTAAGTCAGGCTGGCCCCGCCCTGCAGCTTTCAGTTTGCGGCTGTTTCCCGTGGCGGTGGCAGCAGAGAAGTTCCCTTTTTCTTTTGTGGCGAATCAGTCTGTCCAGGATCCAAACTGACGAATCTGCACCCTGTGGGAAAAATATAAACACTTCCTCGACCGGCAGTTAATTTTGGGTCGGGATCTTTTTGTTATCTGGAGATCTTTTCACTTTATCAACGGTTTTACATCTTATAGTTCCAAACAAATCAGCATTTAACTTATTACAAAGAGAACATGTTGTAAAATCTGATGGAGGAAAAACTATACTTAAATTCTCCCTTTTTAATTTTTGAATTAACAAAACGTGAGGGTAAATGATGCAAGATTTGACCACAATAATTTCCTATAGCAATCTGCCAATCATCATCAAACATTTGAAAAGCATCAAGTTGTTTTCTGTTATATGGAATTACAATTTTTGATGGCTCTTTACTAAACAATTTAATAAATCAGTATACTTGAATTAATCTTTTTAATTAATATGTCAGTAATTTTTCCTTAGGCAGAGGCCGTTGTTCCACCCACACTGGATCTTGAGATTTCCATGTAATGGGGTAGGCAGCAAAAATAATGGCCTCCATTATAAATTTGGATATCCCAATCCAGCACGTAGCTTGTGAGGAGTTGGGCAAATTGGCTCAATTATTGTTGTCTGTTGTTTACCCAATCGTTTTGATGGATCATAGCCCATCTGCAACATCTGAGAGGTGACTTTATCATCAGGGCTAAAAAGTAACCCTCCCATTTGAGATAGCACGTCCCTCCCCCACAGGGTAAGGGGGAGCGAAGGAAGGACATAAGGTTGGAAAGTTCTACAGGTATACTCAAATTGCCAATCTAAAATTTTTGCACTTTTGGCTACTGTGGGGGCTCTTCCTATCCCCACCAAGTTATTTTTAGTAGTATGTGTGGGCCAGGAGCTGGGCCAGTCTTTTTTAGCAATGCAAAAAACGTTTTGTCTATTGTCTAACAGCCATGACATTTTATATCCTTGAATTAAAAAATCTTTTAAAGGCCTAGAAGCTGCAATATTCTGCACCCAAAAGGCTAGATCTAGATCCTCTGGGGCTTTTTTTGTCTGGTTTTTCTGTCTGGTAATAAAGTAAAAGCAAAAGCTGTGCTACTTTTTTATTTTTATTAATTGCACAGTTTTAGCAGGTGGCGATATCAAAACTTCAATTTTTCCAGTATAATCAGAATTTACTACACAAGACACTACCGAAATTCCTTGAAAAGAAAGCAAGCTATGCCCCAGCACAAGTCTTACAATGTCCTCAGGCAGGCGACTAGCCACTCCCATTGGAATCTGAGTCAGGAGTTAATATTATTGAGGTGGTGGAACTGAGGTCTAGGCCTGAGCTACCTGGGGTTGTTTGGTACGGGTTGTTGTCTCTGTTTAGCAGGACATTTTGGCAAAAAATGTTCTATTTGGCCTCAAGAGAAACATTTTGCATTTGTAAAATCCTTTTTATTACGAATATTTTTCTTTCTTTTTTCTGTTTTTCTTCCTTTATTTATTTATTTATTTATTTATTTTGGGTGAGGCCCCTCCTGAGGGGATTTTATGCAAGGAGCAAGCTCTGTTTTAAAAGTTCTTTTGCTCAAAAATATTTTAAGTATCCTTTTGAAACTTAAGCAATGTTCTGGGAGGCTTTGGATATAAAGTGGGGAGTTTTTAAGCCCTGGGGAGGCGCAAGCAGAGGTTGCAGTGGTCGCCTTAAATAAGATACCTTTTTTAAAGGTTTGGTTTGTGTAGAGGGGGAGGGGGCCCTCCAGGGCGCTCGGCCGCTGCGTCCTGTAAGCACCCTCCTTCCTCGGGAGGAAGAGTACAGTCTGTCTCCTTTTGTTTGCCAATGGCAGAAAATATGATCTGCGTAGAAGGTGGAGACCCACTACCATTTACCGCTATAGCCTCTCCCATAGGCTATCTAACAGCCTCATGACAGGGGTCCAGAACATTTGTAATCATATTTTACAGAGCAAAAGCATTTACAGGCCCATGCAAAGTATAGTAAGTTTTTAGCTGTTTTCCTAGCTTCACCCAAGTATCTAAAATCCCTTTTTTGGAAACCAAGGACATTGCTCTTGTAACACTAGCCTTTTTATCTTTAATTTGTCTTTTGTTTAATAGTTACAAAATTACTTATATAAAGAGTTGTAATTGTTTTGAGTCATTGTTACCCGTGTCAGAAAATTAAGAGTTGTAGAAAAGTCTGCCTTGACAAAAAGGTTTTACCTTAGCCAAGGGGGGTTTTATTTTCAACCCTAAGATAGCAGGTTTCTTTCAACCTCTAGAGCACCGGGTTTCTCTTAAACCCTTGAACACTTCCCACTCCTCCTCACCCTGTCTATCCTACAGGGGGGTCCGCGGCACCCTGAGTGGGGTCCTAGCCGTCCCGAACACTCAACACTGGGGGAGTACCCGAAAGTACTCCGGGGGGAGTGATTAAGTCACTCCGGGGGGAGCAACAGAGAGTGCTCCGGGGGGAACAACAGAGAGTGCTCCGGGGGGAGCAACAGAGAGTGCTCCGGGGGGAGCTTTTGCTCCGAGGAACCTACCTTCGAATAGCCTGTTCCGGGCGCCACTTGCCGGGGTCAAGCCCCGGTGGATCCAGGGAATTCGAAGGGTGGACGGCGTTGGCGTGGAAAAACTCGTTTATTTATTAATATAAGATTAGATTAAGAAACTATAGTGTAGTAGGAAGATTAAGTGGAGGAAGAAGGCTGAATAGCTTGGTTTACGCGGAAGACCAATAAAATTCCAGACAAGGAATTTGCACCATCTACGTTGGGCCACCGGTGCCCGCTTGAATATCTAAGGGTGCCTCGCCTTAAGCTCCCTTTCGCGCGGATCTTAATAACCAGGGCAAATAAGTAGACCTGGAGAGCCTCCGCGCCCCAGATGGAAATTCAGCCTGAAATTAAAGTAAAGAGCAGAGGGAAGAAAAGGGAGAGAAAATGAGAGAGAGAGAGACACGGGGGGAGCCAGATTCCCCAGAAACCAGGCCGAGAGACTAGTTCAAGAAACTGGTCCGAGAAGCTGGTCTGAGAACCTGGTCCCGTCCTTTATTGTTCAGAAGGCCTTTTATACTTTTGATAAAACATGGAGATCAATGGGCAACACAAAATTATGTAGCGTTCGCAGCCCAGACTCTTTCTATACATCATTTTGTATACAAAAGGTCTCAGGTGATTTACATTATCTTCTGGCCAAGAGGCTTGTTAACACTTTTTGGCCCTCTTCCTTAATGAATGTTAATTTTGCTTCCCCTGAAGTGTTTTTCTTTGATCTGCATCTCCTTAAAGCATTAAAGTTGCATCTCTATAGAACAAAGGCGCAGTGGGTTATAACAAAGAAGGTACTTAACTCAAAGGTCTAATGTTGCTAATACAAGGTCTACTACTTGTTTTTCTATATACCAACTATATCTAAAAATAAAGGATATGAAAATTTGGCAGCAAGCATTGACTCAACAAATGAAACTTTTAATCAGTCCTATTCTAAAGATTTTGACTCTTCGGAAGCCCCTACATTCCTAGGATGTTTTAAGCTTCCTGTGCCTCCTGCGGTCAGGAGGCCTCAAACAATCACATGCGCAGCTGTACGAGTCCTGCAGGCAGGCTAGAAAGCCATCGGAGGGGTTTTTTGGATTGAAACAGTCTTTCAAATGTAGAAGACTAAAGCCCTGAATTGACCTTTTCCAGAAAATGTCAGAAGAGTGGAAAAGCAGAGCACAAAAGCCGGCAGATTTTTGTTGGGGTACATGCTTAGGAATTTTCAGAGGGGTCCCTGAAGTCTGAGCACGCCTTGCGTATGTCAGCTTCCTTCCTCATGACCTTGTCACGGGCGGGATTCCTCACACTGGCTCCCGGCAGAAAGGGTCTTTCACACCCTTGCTGCAACTCAAGGAGTTCACCGCCATACCCGTCTCCACTCGAGAGGAAGCACGATGGTCCCGCCCACATCCAGAGGAGCCCCGTTTCCCCCTCGTAGCTCGAGATGAGGGATCCTTTCCCTGCTTTCAACGGGAAAGAATTCCCGGCGTTCCCGTCGCATCTCAAGAGGAGGCACTCTCAACAGGAAAGGCGAGAGGAACTCCATGGTCGTACCACCATTCCAAGAGTCCCCCAGATGTCTCACTCCATTCCAGAGGAATCTCTTTGCCCTGCACTGGCTCATCTTTCACGCCGAGGATCGACTCACACCACGGTGGCACGTGGGACAGCCCTGTGGGAAAGCCTCGAGGGAAAGCCTCGAGGGAAAACCACAGATCCTTTGATCCACGCCACGGGAAGCGTGACATTGCTGCTACAGCCTGGAAGGAAAGCGCACGTGCATGCCCCCACTCGAGACGAGGCCTGACTCCCCTGGGGAGACTCCAGAAGTACCCAAAGATCCATGTCAGCCCCTGAGAGGAATCCTCGGTTCCGGCCCTGACTCCACACAAGGTTTTTGGCCCCGGTATCGACGGGAGAGGAATCCCGAGAGGCCCCCTAGCAACTCGCAGGAGGACTGGCCTCTCCTGAGGCCACCAGGGCGGGTCCCTGAGGTCCCCGTCGTAACTCGAGAACACCTGCCGCAACTCGAGAAAATCCAGGAAGTTCTCCCTTCCAGGCGAGATGAGGCCTATTTCCGATGAGGCGTCTGGAGACTAATGACACCTAACCTCTGGAACTTCGAAAGGGTCTTTCACACCCTTGCTGCAACTCAAGAAGTTCACCGCCATACCCGTCTCCACTCGAGAGGAAGCACGATGGTCCCGCCCACATCCAGAGGAGCCCCGTTTCCCCCTCGTAGCTCGAGATGAGGGATCCTTTCCCTGCTTTCAACGGGAAAGAATTCCCGGCGTTCCCGTCGCATCTCAAGAGGAGGCACTCTCAACAGGAAAGGCGAGAGGAACTCCATGGTCGTACCACCATTCCAAGAGTCCCCCAGATGTCTCAGTCCATTCCAGAGGAACCTCTTTGCCCTGCACTGGCTCATCTTTCACGCCGAGGATCAACTCACACCACGGTGGCACGTGGGACAGCCCTGTGGGAAAGCCTCGAGGGAAAGCCTCGAGGGAAAACCACAGATCCTTTGATCCACGTGACGGGAAGCGTGACATTGCTGCTACAGCCTGGAAGGAAAGCGCACGTGCATGCCCCCACTCGAGACGAGGCCTGACTCCCCAGTGGAGACTCCAGAAGTACCCAAAGATCCATGTCAGCCCCTGAGAGGAATCCTCGTTTCCGGCCCTGACTCCACACAAGGTTTTTGGCCCCGGTATCGACGGGAGAGGAATCCCGAGAGGCCCCCTAGCAACTCGCATGAGGACTGGCCTCTCCTGAGGCCACCAGGGCGGGTCCCTGAGGTCCCCGTCGTAACTCGAGAACACCTGCCGCAACTCGAGAAAATCCAGGAAGTTCTCCCTTCCAGGCGAGATGAGGCCTATTTCCGATGAGGCGTCTGGAGACTAATGACACCTAACCTCTGGAACTTCGAAAGGGTCTTTCACTCCCTTCCTGCAACTCAAGAAGTTCACCGCCATACCCGTCTCCACTCGCGAGGAAGCACGATGGTCCCGCCCACATCCAGAGGAGCCCCGTTTCCCCCTCGTAGCTCGAGATGAGGGATCCTTTCCCTGCTTTCAACGGGAAAGAATTCCCGGCGTTCCCGTCGCATCTCAAGAGGAGGCACTCTCAACAGGAAAGGCGAGAGGAACTCCATGGTCGTACCACCATTCCGAGAGTCCCCCAGATGTCTCAGTCCATTCCAGAGGAACCTCTTTGCCCTGCACTGGCTCATCTTTCACGCCGAGGATCGATTCACACCACGGTGGCACGTGGGACAGCCCTGTGGGAAAGCCTCGAGGGAAAGCCTCGAGGGAAAACCACAGATCCTTTGATCCACGCCACGGGAAGCGTGACATTGCTGCTACAGCCTGGAAGGAAAGCGCACGTGCATGCCCCCACTCGAGACGAGGCCTGACTCCCCTGGGGAGACTCCAGAAGTACCCAAAGATCCATGTCAGCCCCTGAGAGGAATCCTCGGTTCCGGCCCTGAATCCACACAATGTTTTTGGCCCCGGTATCGACGGGAGAGGAATCCCGAGAGGCCCCCTAGCAACTCGCATGGGGACGGGCCTCTCCTGAGGCCACCAGGGCGGGTCCCTGAGGTCCCCGTCGTAACTCGAGAACACCTGCCGCAACTCGAGAAATTCCAGGAAGTTCTCCCTTCCAGGCGAGATGAGGCCTATTTCCGATGAGGCGTCTGGAGACTAATGACACCTAACCTCTGGAACTTCGAAAGGGTCTTTCACACCCTTGCTGCAACTCAAGAAGTTCACCGCCATACCCGTCTCCACTCGACAGGAAGCACGATGGTCCCGCCCACATCCAGAGGAGCCCCGTTTCCCCCTCGTAGCTCGAGATGAGGGATCCTTTCCCTGCTTTCAACGGGAAAGAATTCCCGGCGTTCCCGTCGCATCTCAAGAGGAGGCACTCTCAACAGGAAAGGCGAGAGGAACTCCATGTTCGTACCACAATTCCAAGAGTCCCCCAGATGTCTCAGTCCATTCCAGAGGAACCTCTTTGCCCTTCACTGGCTCATCTTTCACGCCGAGGATCGACTCACACCACGGTGGCACGTGGGACAGCCCTTTGGGAAAGCCTCGAGGGAAAGCCTCGAGGGAAAACCACAGATCCTTTGATCCACGCCACGGGAAGCGTGACATTGCTGCTACAGCCTGGAAGGAAAGCGCACGTGCATGCCCCCACTCGAGACGAGGCCTGACTCCCCTGGGGAGACTCCAGAAGTACCCAAAGATCCATGTCAGCCCCTGAGAGGAATCCTCGGTTCCGGCCCTGACTCCACACAAGGTTTTTGGCCCTGGTATCGACGGGAGAGGAATCCCGAGAGGCCCCCTAGCAAGTCGCATGGGGACTGGCCTCTCCTGAGGCCACCAGGGCGGGTCCCTGAGGTCCCCGTCGTAACTCGAGAATACCTGCCGCAACTCGAGAAAATCCAGGAAGTTCTCCCTTCCAGGCGAGATGAGGCCTATTTCCGATGAGGCTTCTGGAGACTAATGACACCTAACCTCTGGAACTTCGAAAGGGTCTTTCACACCCTTGCTGCAACTCAAGAAGTTCACCGCCATACCCGTCTCCTCTCGAGAGGAATCACGATGGTCCCGCCCACATCCAGAGGAGCCCCGTTTCCCCCTCGTAGCTCGAGATGAGGGATCCTTTCCCTGCTTTCAACGGGAAAGAATTCCCGGCGTTCCCGTCGCATCTCAAGAGGAGGCACTCTCAACAGGAAAGGCGAGAGGAACTCCATGGTCGTACCACCATTCCAAGAGTCCCCCAGATGTCTCAGTCCATTCCAGAGGAACCTCTTTGCCCTGCACTGGCTCATCTTTCACGCCGAGGATCGACTCACACCACGGTGGCACGTGGGACAGCCCTGTGGGAAAGCCTCGAGGGAAAGCCTCGAGGGAAAACCACAAATCCTTTGATCCACGCGACGGGAAGTGTGACATTGCTGCTACAGGCTGGAAGGAAAGCGCACGTGCATGCCCCCACTCGAGACGAGGCCTGACTCCCCTGGGGAGACTCCAGAAGTACCCAAAGATCCATGTCAGCCCCTGAGAGGAATCCTCGGTTCTGGCCCTGACTCGACACAAGGTTTTTGGCCCCGGTATCGACGGGAGAGGAATCCCGAGAGGCCCCCTAGCAAGTCGCATGGGGACTAGCCTCTCCTGAGGCCACCAGGGCGGGTCCCTGAGGTCCCGGTCGTATCTGGAGAACACCTGCCGCAACTCGAGAAAATCCAGGAAGTTCTCCCTTCCAGGCGAGATGAGGCCTATTTCCGATGAGGCGTCTGGAGACTAATGACACCTAACCTCTGGAACTTCGAAAGGGTCTTTCACACCCTTGCTGCAACTCAAGAAGTTCACCGCCATACCCGTCTCCACTCGAGAGGAAGCACGATGATCCCGCCCACATCCAGAGGAGCCCCGTTTCCCCCTCGGAGCTCGAGATGAGGGATCCTTTCCCTGCTTTCAACGGGAAAGAATTCCCGGCGTTCCCGTCGCATCTCAAGAGGAGGCACTCTCAACAGGAAAGGCGAGAGGAAATCCATGGTCGTACCACCATTCCAAGAGTCCCCCAGATGTCTCACGCCATTCCAGAGGAACCTCTTTACCCTGCACTGGCTCATCTTTCACGCCGAGGATCGGCTCACACCACGGTGGCACGTGGGACAGCCCTGTGGGAAAGCCTCGATGGAAAGCCTCGAGGGAAAACCACAGATCCTTTAATCCACGCGACGGGAAGCGTTACATTGCTGCTACAGCCTGGAAGGAAAGCGCACGTGCATGCCCCCACTCGAGACGAGGCTTGACTCCCCTGGGGAGACTCCAGAAGTACCCAAAGATCCTTGTCAGCCCCTGAGAGGAATCCTCGGTTCCGGCCCTGACTCCACACAAGGTTTTTGGCCCCGGTATCGACGGGAGAGGAATCCCGAGAGGCCCCCTAGCAACTCGCATGGGGACTGGCCTCTCCTGAGGCCACCAGGGCGGGTCCCTGAGGTCCCCGTCGTAACTCGAGAACACCTGCCGCAACTCGAGAAAATCCAGGAAGTTCTCCCTTCCAGGCGAGATGAGGCCTATTTCCGATGAGGCGTCTGGAGACTAATGACACCTAACCTCTGGAACTTCGAAAGGGTCTTTCACACCCTTGCTGCAACTCAAGAAGTTCACCGCCATACCCGTCTCCACTCGAGAGGAAGCACGATGGTCCCGCCCACATCCAGAGGAGCCCCGTTTCCCCCTCGTAGCTCGAGATGAGGGATCCTTTCCCTGCTTTCAACGGGAAAGAATTCCCGGCGTTCCCGTCGCATCTCAAGAGGAGGCACTCTCAACAGGAAAGGCGAGAGGAACTCCATGGTCGTACCACCATTCCAAGAGTCCCCCAGATGTCTCACTCCATTCCAGAGGAACCTCTTTGCCCTGCACTGGCTCATCTTTCACGCCGAGGATCGACTCACACCACGGTGGCACGTGGGACAGCCCTATGGGAAAGCCTCGAGGGAAAGCCTCGAGGGAAAACCACAGATCCTTTGATCCACGCGACTGGAAGTGTGACATTGCTGCTACAGGCTGGAAGGAAAGCGCACGTGCATGCCCCCACTCGAGACGAGGCCTGACTCCCCTGGGGAGACTCCAGAAGAATCCAAAGATCCATGTCAGCCCCTGAGAGGAATCCTCGGTTCTGGCCCTGACTCGACACAAGGTTTTTGGCCCCGGTATCGACGGGAGAGGAATCCCGAGAGGCCCCCTAGCAAGTCGCATGGGGACTGGCCTCTCCTGAGGCCACCAGGGCGGGTCCCTGAGGTCCCGGTCGTATCTGGAGAACACCTGCCACAACTCGAGAAAATCCAGGAAGTTCTCCCTTCCAGGCGAGATGAGGCCTATTTCCGATGAGGCGTCTGGAGACTAATGACACCTAACCTCTGGAACTTCGAAAGGGTCTTTCACACCCTTGCTGCAACTCAAGAAGTTCACCGCCATACCCGTCTCCACTCGAGAGGAAGCACGATGATCCCGCCCACATCCAGAGGAGCCCCGTTTCCCCCTCGTAGCTCGAGATGAGGGATCCTTTCCCTGCTTTCAACGGGAAAGAATTCCCGGCGTTCCCGTCGCATCTCAAGAGGAGGCACTCTCAACAGGAAAGGCGAGAGGAACTCCATGGTCGTACCACCATTCCAAGAGTCCCCCAGATGTCTCACTCCATTCCAGAGGAACCTCTTTGCCCTGCACTGGCTCATCTTTCACGCCGAGGATCGGCTCACACCACGGTGGCACGTGGGACAGCCCTGTGGGAAAGCCTCGATGGAAAGCCTCGAGGGAAAACCACAGATCCTTTGATCTAGGCGACGGGAAGCGAGACATTGCTGCTACAGCCTGGAAGGAAAGCGCACGTGCATGCCCCCACTCGAGACGAGGCCTGACTCCCCTGGGGAGACTCCAGAAGTACCCAAAGATCCATGTCAGCCCCTGAGAGGAATCCTCGGTTCCGGCCCTGACTCCACACAAGGTTTTTGGCCCCGATATCGACGGGAGAGGAATCCCGAGAGGCCCCCTAGCAACTCGCATGGGGACTGGCCTCTCCTGAGGCCACCAGGGCGGGTCCCTGAGGTCCCCGTCGTAACTCGAGAACACCTGCCGCAATTCGAGAAAATCCAGGAAGTTCTCCCTTCCAGGCGAGATGAGGCCTATTTCCGATGAGGCGTCTGGAGACTAATGACACCTAACCTCTGGAACTTCGAAAGGGTCTTTCACACCCTTGCTGCAACTCAAGAAGTTCACCGCCATACCCGTCTCCACTCGAGAGGAAGCACGATGATCCCGCCCACATCCAGAGGAGCCCCGTTTCCCCCTCGGAGCTCGAGATGAGGGATCCTTTCCCTGCTTTCAACGGGAAAGAATTCCCGGCGTTCCCGTCGCATCTCAAGAGGAGGCACTCTCAACAGGAAAGGCGAGAGGAAATCCATGGTCGTACCACCATTCCAAGAGTCCCCCAGATGTCTCACTCCATTCCAGAGGAACCTCTTTACCCTGCACTGGCTCATCTTTCACGCCGAGGATCGGCTCACACCACGGTGGCACGTGGGACAGCCCTGTGGGAAAGCCTCGATGGAAAGCCTCGAGGGAAAACCACAGATCCTTTAATCCACGCGACGGGAAGCGTTACATTGCTGCTACAGCCTGGAAGGAAAGCGCACGTGCATGCCCCCACTCGAGACGAGGCCTGACTCCCCTGGGGAGACTCCAGAAGTACCCAAAGATCCTTGTCAGCCCCTGAGAGGAATCCTCGGTTCCGGCCCTGACTCCACACAAGGTTTTTGGCCCCGGTATCGACGGGAGAGGAATCCCGAGAGGCCCCCTAGCAACTCGCATGGGGACTGGCCTCTCCTGAGGCCACCAGGGCGGGTCCCTGAGGTCCCCGTCGTAACTCGAGAACACCTGCCGCAACTCGAGAAAATCCAGGAAGTTCTCCCTTCCAGGCGAGATGAGGCCTATTTCCGATGAGGCGTCTGGAGACTAATGACACCTAACCTCTGGAACTTCGAAAGGGTCTTTCACACCCTTGCTGCAACTCAAGAAGTTCACCGCCATACCCGTCTCCACTCGAGAGGAAGCACGATGGTCCCGCCCACATCCAGAGGAGCCCCGTTTCCCCCTCGTAGCTCGAGATGAGGGATCCTTTCCCTGCTTTCAACGGGAAAGAATTCCCGGCGTTCCCGTCGCATCTCAAGAGGAGGCACTCTCAACAGGAAAGGCGAGAGGAACTCCATGGTCGTACCACCATTCCAAGAGTCCCCCAGATGTCTCACTCCATTCCAGAGGAACCTCTTTGCCCTGCACTGGCTCATCTTTCACGCCGAGGATCGGCTCACACCACGGTGGCACGTGGGACAGCCCTGTGGGAAAGCCTCGATGGAAAGCCTCGAGGGAAAACCACAGATCCTTTGATCTAGGCGACGGGAAGCGAGACATTGCTGCTACAGCCTGGAAGGAAAGCGCACGTGCATGCCCCCACTCGAGACGAGGCCTGACTCCCCTGGGGAGACTCCAGAAGTACCCAAAGATCCATGTCAGCCCCTGAGAGGAATCCTCGGTTCCGGCCCTGACTCCACACAAGGTTTTTGGCCCCGATATCGACGGGAGAGGAATCCCGAGAGGCCCCCTAGCAACTCGCATGGGGACTGGCCTCTCCTGAGGCCACCAGGGCGGGTCCCTGAGGTCCCCGTCGTAACTCGAGAACACCTGCCGCAATTCGAGAAAATCCAGGAAGTTCTCCCTTCCAGGCGAGATGAGGCCTATTTCCGATGAGGCGTCTGGAGACTAATGACACCTAACCTCTGGAACTTCGAAAGGGTCTTTCACACCCTTGCTGCAACTCAAGAAGTTCACCGCCATACCCGTCTCCACTCGAGAGGAAGCACGATGGTCCCGCCCACATCCAGAGGAGCCCCGTTTCCCCCTCCTAGCTCGAGATGAGGGATCCTTTCCCTGCTTTTAACGGGAAAGAATTCCCAGCGTTCCCGTCGCATCTCAAGAGGAGGCACTCTCAACAGGAAAGGCGAGAGGAACTCCATGGTCGTACCACCATTCCAAGAGTCCCCCAGATGTCTCAGTCCATTCCAGAGGAACCCCTTTGCCCTGCACTGGCTCATCTTTCACGCCGAGGATCGGCTCACACCACGGTGGCACGTGGGATAGCCCAGTGGGAAAGCCTCGAGGGAAAGCCTCGAGGGAAAACCACAGATCCTTTGATCCACGCGACGGGAAGTGTGACTTTGCTGCTACAGCCTGGAAGGAAAGCGCAAGTGCATGCCCCCACTCGAGACGAGGCCTGACTCCCCTGGGGAGACTCCAGAAGTACCCAAAGATCCATGTCAGCCCATGAGAGGAATCCTCGGTTCCGGCCCTGACTCCACACAAGGTTTTTGGCCCCGGTATCGAAGGGAGAGGAATCCCGAGAGGCCCCCTAGCAACTCGCATGGGGACTGGCCTCTCCTGAGGCCACCAGGGCGGGTCCCTGAGGTCCCCGTCGTAACTCGAGAACACCTGCCGCAACTCGAGAAAATCCAGGAAGTTCTCCCTTCCAGGCGAGATGAGGCCTATTTCCGATGAGGCGTCTGGAGACTAATGACACCTAACCTCTGGAACTTCGAAAGGGTCTTTCACACCCTTGCTGCAACTCAAGAAGTTCACCGCCATACCCGTCTCCACTCGAGAGGAAGCACGATGGTCCCGCCCACATCCAGAGGAGCCCCGTTTCCCCCTCGTAGCTCGAGATGAGGGATCCTTTCCCTGCTTTCAACGGGAAAGAATTCCCGGCGTTCCCGTCGCATCTCAAGAGGAGGCACTCTCAACAGGAAAGGCGAGAGGAACTCCATGGTCGTACCACCATTCCAAGAGTCCCCCAGATGTCTCAGTCCATTCCAGAGGAACCTCTTTGCCCTTCACTGGCTCATCTTTCACGCCGAGGATCGACTCACACCACGGTGGCACGTGGGACAGCCCTTTGGGAAAGCCTCGAGGGAAAGCCTCGAGGGAAAACCACAGATCCTTTGATCCACGCCACGGGAAGCGTGACATTGCTGCTGCAGCCTGGAAGGAAAGCGCACGTGCATGCCACCACTCGAGACGAGGCCTGACTCCCCTGGGGAGACTCCAGAAGTACCCAAAGATCCATGTCAGCCCCTGAGAGGAATCCTCGGTTCCGGCCCTGACTCCACACAAGGTTTTTGGCCCCGGTATCGACGGGAGAGGAATCCCGAGAGGCCCCCTACAAGTCGCATGGGGACTGGCCTCTCCTGAGGCCACCAGGGCGGGTCCCTGAGGTACCCGTCGTAACTCGAGAACACATGCCGCAACTCGAGAAAATCCAGGAAGTTCTCCCTTCCAGGCGAGATGAGGCCTATTTCCGATGAGGCTTCTGGAGACTAATGACACCTAACCTCTGGAACTTCGAAAGGGTCTTTCACACCCTTGCTGCAACTCAAGAAGTTCACCGCCATACCCGTCTCCACTCGAGAGGAAGCACGATGGTCCCGCCCACATCCAGAGGAGCCCCGTTTCCCCCTCGTAGCTCGAGATGAGGGATCCTTTCCCTGCTTTCAACGGGAAAGAATTCCCGGCGTTCCCGTCGCATCTCAAGAGGAGGCACTCTCAACAGGAAAGGCGAGAGGAACTCCATGGTCGTACCACCATTCCAAGAGTCCCCCAGATGTCTCAGTCCATTCCAGAGGAACCTCTTTGCCCTGCACTGGCTCATCTTTCACGCCGAGGATCGGCTCACACCACGGTGGCACGTGGGACAGCCCAGTGGGAAAGCCTCGAGGGAAAGCCTTGAGGGAAAACCACAGATCCTTTGATCCACGCGACGGGAAGTGTGACATTGCTGCTACAGCCTGGAAGGATAGCGCAAGTGCATGCCCCCACTGGAGACGAGGCCTGACTCCCCTGGGGAGACTCCAGAAGTACCCAAAGATCCATGTCAGCCCCTGAGAGGAATCCTCGGTTCCGGCCCTGACTCCACACAAGGTTTTTGGCCCCGGTATCGACGGGAGAGGAATCCCGAGAGGCCCCCTAGCAAGTCTCATGGGGACTGGCCTCTCCTGAGGCCACCAGGGCGGGTCCCTGAGGTCCCCGTCGTAACTCGAGAACACCTGCCGCAACTCGAGAAAATCCAGGAAGTTCTCCCTTCCAGGCGAGATGAGGCCTATTTCCGATGAGGCGTCTGGAGACTAATGACACCTAACCTCTGGAACTTCGAAAGGGTCTTTCACACCCTTGCTGGAACTCAAGAAGTTCACCGCCATACCCGTCTCCACTCGAGAGGAAGCACGATGGTCCCGCCCACATCCAGAGGAGCCCCGTTTCCCCCTCGTAGCTCGAGATGAGGGATCCTTTCCCTACTTTCAACGGGAAAGAATTCCCGGCGTTCCCGTCGCATCTCAAGAGGAGGCACTCTCAACAGGAAAGGCGAGAGGAACTCCATGGTCGTACCACCATTCCAAGAGTCCCCCAGATGTCTCAGTCCATTCCAGAGGAACCTCTTTGCCCTGCACTGGCTCATCTTTCACGCCGAGGATCGACTCACACCACGGTGGCACGTGGGACAGCCCTGTGGGAAAGCCTCGAGGGAAAGCCTCGAGGGAAAACCACAGATCCTTTGATCCACGCGGCGGGAAGCGTGACATTGCTGCTACAGCCTGGAAGGAAAGCGCACGTGCATGCCCCCACTCGAGACGAGGCCTGACTCCCCTGGGGAGACTCCAGAAGTACCCAAAGATCCATGTCAGCCCCTGAGAGGAATCCTCGGTTCCGGCCCTGACTCCACACAAGGTTTTTGGCCCCGGTATCGACGGGAGAGGAATCCCGAGAGGCCCCCTAGCAACTCGCATGGGGACTGGCCTCTCCTGAGGCCACCAGGGCGGGTCCCTGAGGTCCCGGTCGTATCTGGAGAACACCTGCCGCAACTCGAGAAAATCCAGGAAGTTCTCCCTTCCAGGCGAGATGAGGCCTATTTCCGATGAGGCGTCTGGAGACTAATGACACCTAACCTCTGGAACTTCGAAAGGGTCTTTCACACCCTTGCTGCAACTCAAGAAGTTCACCGCCATACCCGTCTCCACTCGAGAGGAAGCACGATGATCCCGCCCACATCCAGAGGAGCCCCGTTTCCCCCTCGTAGCTCGAGATGAGGGATCCTTCCCTGCTTTCAACGGGAAAGAATTCCCGGCGTTCCCGTCGCATCTCAAGAGGAGGCACTCTCAACAGGAAAGGCGAGAGGAACTCCATGGTCGTACCACCATTCCAAGAGTCCCCCAGATGTCTCAGTCCATTCCAGAGGAACCTCTTTGCCCTGCACTGGCTCATCTTTCACGCCGAGGATCGACTCACACCACGGTGGCACGTGGGACAGCCCTGTGGGAAAACCTCGAGGGAAAGCCTCGAGGGAAAACCACAGATCCTTTGATCCACGCCACGGGAAGTGTGACATTGCTGCTACAGGCTGGAAGGAAAGCGCACGTGCATGCCCCCACTCTAGACGAGGCCTGACTCCCCTGGGGAGACTCCAGAAGAACCCAAAGATCCATGTCAGCCCCTGAGAGGAATCCTCGGTTCTGGCCCTGACTCGACACAAGGTTTTTGGCCCCGGTATCGACGGGAGAGGAATCCCGAGAGGCCCCCTAGCAAGTCGAATGGGGACTGGCCTCTCCTGAGGCCACCAGGGCGGGTCCCTGAGGTCCCGGTCGTATCTGGAGAACACCTGCCGCAACTCGAGAAAATCCATGAAGTTCTCCCTTCCAGGCGAGAACAGGCCTATTTCCGATGAGGCGTCTGGAGACTAATGACACCTAACCTCTGGAACTTCGAAAGGGTCTTTCACACCCTTGCTGAAACTCAAGAAGTTCACCGCCATACCCGTCTCCACTCGAGAGGAAGCACGATGGTCCCGCCCACATCCAGAGGAGCCCCGTTTCCCCCTCGTAGCTCGAGATGAGGGATCCTTTCCCTGCTTTCAACGGGAAAGAATTCCCGGCATTCCCGTCGCATCTCAAGAGGAGGCACTCTCAACAGGAAAGGCGAGAGGAACTCCATGGTCGTACCACCATTCCAAGAGTCCCCCAGATGTCTCAGTCCATTCCAGAGGAATCTCTTTGCCCTGCACTGGCTCATCTTTCACGCCGAGGATCGCCTCACACCACGGTGGCACGTGGGACAGCCCTGTGGGAAAGCCTCAAGGGAAAGCCTCGAGGGAATACCACAGATCCTTTGATCCACGCCACGGGAAGCGTGACATTGCTGCTACAGCCTGGAAGGAAAGCGCACGTGCATGCCCCCACTCGAGACGAGGCCTGACTCCCCTGGGGAGACTCCAGAAGTACCCAAAGATCCATGTCAGACCCTGAGAGGAATCCTCGGTTCCGGCCCTGACTCCACACAAGGTTTTTGGCCCCGGTATCGACGGGAGAGGAATCCCGAGAGGCCCCCTAGCAACTCGCATGAAGACTGGCCTCTTCTGAGGACACCAGGGCGGGTCCCTGAGGTCCCCGTCGTAACTCGAGAACACCTGCCGCAACTCGAGAAAATCCAGGAAGTTCTCCCTTCCAGGCGAGATGAGGCCTATTTCCGATGAGGCGTCTGGAGACTAATGACAACTAACCTCTGGAACTTCGAAAGGGTCTTTCACACCCTTGCTGCAACTCAAGAAGTTCACCGCCATACCCGTCTCCACTCGAGAGGAAGCACGATGGTCCCGCCCACATCCAGAGGAGCCCCGTTTCCCCCTCGTAGCTCGAGATGAGGGATCCTTTCCCTGCTTTCAACGGGAAAGAATTCCCGGCGTTCCCGTCGCATCTCAAGAGGAGGCACTCTCAACAGGAAAGGCGAGAGGAACTCCATGGTCGTACCACCATTCCAAGAGTCCCCCAGATGTCTCAGTCCATTCCAGAGGAACCTCTTTGCCCTGCACTGGCTCATCTTTCACGCCGAGGATCGACTCACACCACGGTGGCACGTGGGACAGCCCTGTGGGAAAGCCTCGAGGGAAAGCCTCGAGGGAAAACCACAGATCCTTTGATCCACGCGACGGGAAGTGTGACATTGCTGCTACAGGCTGGAAGGAAAGCGCACGTGCATGCCCCCACTCGAGACGAGGCCTGACTCCCCTGGGGAGACTCCAGAAGTACCCAAAGATCCATGTCAGCCCCTGAGAGGAATCCTCGTTTCCGGCCCTGACTCCACACAAGGTTTTTGGCCCCGGTATCGACGGGAGAGGAATCCCGAGAGGCCCCCTAGCAACTCGCATGGGGACTGGCCTCTCCTGAGGCCACCAGGGCGGGTCCCTGAGGTCCCCGTCGTAACTCGAGAACACCTGCCGCAACTCGAGAAAATCCAGGAAGTTCTCCCTTCCAGGCGAGATGAGGCCTATTTCCGATGAGGCGTCTGGAGACTAATGACACCTAACCTCTGGAACTTCGAAAGGGTCTTTCACACCCTTGCTGCAACTCAAGAAGTTCACCGCCATACCCGTCTCCACTCGAGAGGAAGCACGATGGTCCCGCCCACATCCAGAGGAGCCCCGTTTCCCCCTCGTAGCTCGATATGAGGGATCCTTTCCCTGCTTTCAACGGGAAAGAATTCCCGGCGTTCCCGTCGCATCTCAAGAGGAGGCACTCTCAACAGGAAAGGCGAGAGGAACTCCATGGTCGTACCACCATTCCAAGAGTCCCCCAGATGTCTCAGTCCATTCCAGAGGAACCTCTTTGCCCTGCACTGGCTCATCTTTCACGCCGAGGATCGACTCACACCACGGTGGCACGTGGGACAGCCCTGTGGGAAAGCCTCGAGGGAAAGCCTCGAGGGAAAACCACAGATCCTTTGATCCACGCGGCGGGAAGCGTGACATTGCTGCTACAGCCTGGAAGGAAAGCGCACGTGCATGCCCCCACTCGAGACGAGGCCTGACTCCCCTGGGGAGACTCTAGAAGTACCCAAAGATCCATGTCAGCCCCTGAGAGGAATCCTCGGTTCCGGCCCTGACTCCACACAAGGTTTTTGGCCCCGGTATCGACGGGAGAGGAATCCCGAGAGGCCCCCTAGCAACTCGCATGGGGACTGGCCTCTCCTGAGGCCACCAGGGCGGGTCCCTGAGGTCCCGGTCGTATCTGGAGAACACCTGCCGCAACTCGAGAAAATCCAGGAAGTTCTCCCTTCCAGGCGAGATGAGGCCTATTTCCGATGAGGCGTCTGGAGACTAATGACACCTAACCTCTGGAACTTCGAAAGGGTCTTTCACACCCTTGCTGCAACTCAAGAAGTTCACCGCCATACCCGTCTCCACTCGAGAGGAAGCACGATGATCCCGCCCACATCCAGAGGAGCCCCGTTTCCCCCTCGTAGCTCGAGATGAGGGATCCTTCCCTGCTTTCAACGGGAAAGAATTCCCGGCGTTCCCGTCGCATCTCAAGAGGAGGCACTCTCAACAGGAAAGGCGAGAGGAACTCCATGGTCGTACCACCATTCCAAGAGTCCCCCAGATGTCTCAGTCCATTCCAGAGGAACCTCTTTGCCCTGCACTGGCTCATCTTTCACGCCGAGGATCGACTCACACCACGGTGGCACGTGGGACAGCCCTGTGGGAAAACCTCGAGGGAAAGCCTCGAGGGAAAACCACAGATCCTTTGATCCACGCCACGGGAAGTGTGACATTGCTGCTACAGGCTGGAAGGAAAGCGCACGTGCATGCCCCCACTCTAGACGAGGCCTGACTCCCCTGGGGAGACTCCAGAAGAACCCAAAGATCCATGTCAGCCCCTGAGAGGAATCCTCGGTTCTGGCCCTGACTCGACACAAGGTTTTTGGCCCCGGTATCGACGGGAGAGGAATCCCGAGAGGCCCCCTAGCAAGTCGAATGGGGACTGGCCTCTCCTGAGGCCACCAGGGCGGGTCCCTGAGGTCCCGGTCGTATCTGGAGAACACCTGCCGCAACTCGAGAAAATCCATGAAGTTCTCCCTTCCAGGCGAGAACAGGCCTATTTCCGATGAGGCGTCTGGAGACTAATGACACCTAACCTCTGGAACTTCGAAAGGGTCTTTCACACCCTTGCTGAAACTCAAGAAGTTCACCGCCATACCCGTCTCCACTCGAGAGGAAGCACGATGGTCCCGCCCACATCCAGAGGAGCCCCGTTTCCCCCTCGTAGCTCGAGATGAGGGATCCTTTCCCTGCTTTCAACGGGAAAGAATTCCCGGCATTCCCGTCGCATCTCAAGAGGAGGCACTCTCAACAGGAAAGGCGAGAGGAACTCCATGGTCGTACCACCATTCCAAGAGTCCCCCAGATGTCTCAGTCCATTCCAGAGGAATCTCTTTGCCCTGCACTGGCTCATCTTTCACGCCGAGGATCGCCTCACACCACGGTGGCACGTGGGACAGCCCTGTGGGAAAGCCTCAAGGGAAAGCCTCGAGGGAAAACCACAGATCCTTTGATCCACGCCACGGGAAGCGTGACATTGCTGCTACAGCCTGGAAGGAAAGCGCACGTGCATGCCCCCACTCGAGACGAGGCCTGACTCCCCTGGGGAGACTCCAGAAGTACCCAAAGATCCATGTCAGACCCTGAGAGGAATCCTCGGTTCCGGCCCTGACTCCACACAAGGTTTTTGGCCCCGGTATCGACGGGAGAGGAATCCCGAGAGGCCCCCTAGCAACTCGCATGAAGACTGGCCTCTTCTGAGGACACCAGGGCGGGTCCCTGAGGTCCCCGTCGTAACTCGAGAACACCTGCCGCAACTCGAGAAAATCCAGGAAGTTCTCCCTTCCAGGCGAGATGAGGCCTATTTCCGATGAGGCGTCTGGAGACTAATGACAACTAACCTCTGGAACTTCGAAAGGGTCTTTCACACCCTTGCTGCAACTCAAGAAGTTCACCGCCATACCCGTCTCCACTCGAGAGGAAGCACGATGGTCCCGCCCACATCCAGAGGAGCCCCGTTTCCCCCTCGTAGCTCGAGATGAGGGATCCTTTCCCTGCTTTCAACGGGAAAGAATTCCCGGCGTTCCCGTCGCATCTCAAGAGGAGGCACTCTCAACAGGAAAGGCGAGAGGAACTCCATGGTCGTACCACCATTCCAAGAGTCCCCCAGATGTCTCAGTCCATTCCAGAGGAACCTCTTTGCCCTGCACTGGCTCATCTTTCACGCCGAGGATCGACTCACACCACGGTGGCACGTGGGACAGCCCTGTGGGAAAGCCTCGAGGGAAAGCCTCGAGGGAAAACCACAGATCCTTTGATCCACGCGACGGGAAGTGTGACATTGCTGCTACAGGCTGGAAGGAAAGCGCACGTGCATGCCCCCACTCGAGACGAGGCCTGACTCCCCTGGGGAGACTCCAGAAGTACCCAAAGATCCATGTCAGCCCCTGAGAGGAATCCTCGTTTCCGGCCCTGACTCCACACAAGGTTTTTGGCCCCGGTATCGACGGGAGAGGAATCCCGAGAGGCCCCCTAGCAACTCGCATGGGGACTGGCCTCTCCTGAGGCCACCAGGGCGGGTCCCTGAGGTCCCCGTCGTAACTCGAGAACACCTGCCGCAACTCGAGAAAATCCAGGAAGTTCTCCCTTCCAGGCGAGATGAGGCCTATTTCCGATGAGGCGTCTGGAGACTAATGACACCTAACCTCTGGAACTTCGAAAGGGTCTTTCACACCCTTGCTGCAACTCAAGAAGTTCACCGCCATACCCGTCTCCACTCGAGAGGAAGCACGATGGTCCCGCCCACATCCAGAGGAGCCCCGTTTCCCCCTCGTAGCTCGATATGAGGGATCCTTTCCCTGCTTTCAACGGGAAAGAATTCCCGGCGTTCCCGTCGCATCTCAAGAGGAGGCACTCTCAACAGGAAAGGCGAGAGGAACTCCATGGTCGTACCACCATTCCAAGAGTCCCCCAGATGTCTCAGTGCATTCCAGAGGAACCTCTTTGCCCTGCACTGTCTCATCTTTCACGCCGAGGATCGACTCACACCACGGTGGCACGTGGGACAGCCCTGTGGGAAAGCCTCGAGGGAAAGCCTCGAGGGAAAACCACAGATCCTTTGATCCACGCGGCGGGAAGTGTGACATTGCTGCTACAGCCTGGAAGGAAAGCGCACGTGCATGCCCCCACTCTAGACGAGGCCTGACTCCCCTGGGGAGACTCCAGAAGTACCCAAAGATCCATGTCAGCCCCTGAGAGGAATCCTCGGTTCCGGCCCTGACTCCACACAAGGTTTTTGGCCCCGGTATCGACGGGAGAGGAATCCCGAGAGGCCCCCTAGCAACTCGCATGAGGACTGGCCTCTCCTGAGGCCACCAGGACGGGTCCCTGAGGTCCCCGTCGTATCTCGAAAACACCTGCCGCAACTCGAGAAAATCCAGGAAGTTCTCCCTTCCAGGCGAGAAGAGGCCTATTTACGATGAGGCGTCTGGAGACTAATGACACCTAACCTCTGGAACTTCGAAAGGGTCTTTCTCACCCTTGCTGAAACTCAAGAAGTTCACCGCCATACCCGTTTCCACTCGAGAGGAAGCACGATGGTCCCGCCCACATCCAGAGGAGCCCCGTTTCCCCCTCGTAGCTCGAGATGACGGATCCTTTCCCTGCTTTCAACGGGAAAGAATTCCCGGCGTTCCCGTCGCATCTCAAGAGGAGGCACTCTCAACAGGAAAGGCGAGAGGAACTCCATGGTCGTACCACCATTCCAAGAGTCCCCCAGATGTCTCAGTCCATTCCAGAGGAATCTCTTTTCCCTGCACTGGCTCATCTTTCACGCCGAGGATCGACTCACACCACGGTGGCACGTGGGACAGCCCTGTGGGAAAGCCTCGAGGGAAAGCCTCGAGGGAAAACCACAGATCCTTTGATCAACGCGACGGGAAGCGTGACATTGCTGCTACAGCCTGGAAGGAAAGCGCACGTGCATGCCCCCACTCGAGACGAGGCCTGACTCCCCTGGGGAGACTCCAGAAGTACCCAAAGATCCATGTCAGCCCCTGAGAGGAATCCTCGGTTCCGGCCCTGACTCCACACAAGGTTTTTGGCCCCGGTATCGACGGGAGAGGAATCCCGAGAGGCCCCCTAGCAACTCGCATGAAGACTGGCCTCTTCTGAGGCCACCAGGGCGGGTCCCTGAGGTCCCCGTCGTAACTCGAGAACACCTGCCGCAACTCGAGAAAATCCAGGAAGTTCTCCCTTCCAGGCGAGATGAGGCCTATTTCCGATGAGGCGTCTGGAGACTAATGACACCTAACCTCTGGAACTTCGAAAGGGTCTTTCACACCCTTGCTGCAAGTCAGGAAGTTCACCACCATACCCGTCTCCACTCGAGAGGAAGCACGATGGTCCCGCCCACATCCAGAGGAGCCCCGTTTCCCCCTCGTAGCTCGAGATGAGGGATCCTTTCCCTGCTTTCAACGGGAAAGAATTCCCGGCGTTCCCGTCGCATCTCAAGAGGAGGCACTCTCAACAGGAAAGGCGAGAGGAACTCGATGGTCGTATCACCATTCCAAGAGTCCCCCAGATGTCTCAGTCCATTCCAGAGGAACCTCTTTGCCCTGCACTGGCTCATCTTTCACGCCGAGGATCGGCTCACACCATGGTGGCACGTGGGACAGCCCTGTGGGAAAGCCTCGAGGGAAAGCCTCGAGGGAAAACCACAGATCATTTGATCCACGCGACGGGAAGTGTGACATTGCTGCTACAGCCTGGAAGGAAAGCGCAAGTGCATGCCCCCACTGGAGACGAGGCCTGACTCCCCTGGGGAGACTCCTGAAGTACCCCAATATCCATGTCAGCCCCTGAGAGGAATCCTCGGTTCCGGCCCTGACTCCACACAAGGTTTTTGGCCCCGGTATCGACGGGAGAGGAATCCCGAGAGGCCCCCTAGCAACTCGCATGGGGACTGGCCTCTCCTGAGGCCACCAGGGCGGGTCCCTGAGGTCCCCGTCGTAACTCGAGAACACCTGCCGCAACTCGAGAAAATCCAGGAAGTTCTCCCTTCCAGGCGAGATGAGGCCTATTTCCGATGAGGCGTCTGGAGACTAATGACACCTAACCTCTGGAACTTCGAAAGGGTCTTTCACACCCTTGCTGCAACTCAAGAAGTTCACCGCCATACCCGTCTCCACTCGAGAGGAAGCACGATGGTCCCGCCCACATCCAGAGGAGCCCCGTTTCCCCCTCGTAGCTCGAGATGAGGGATCCTTTCCCTGCTTTCAACGGGAAAGAATTCCCGGCGTTCCCGTCGCATCTCAAGAGGAGGCACTCTCAACAGGAAAGGCGAGAGGAACTCCATGGTCGTACCACCATTCCAAGAGTCCCCCAGATGTCTCAGTCCATTCCAGAGGAACCTCTTTGCCCTGCACTGGCTCATCTTTCACGCCGAGGATCGACTCACACCACGGTGGCACGTGGGACAGCCCTGTGGGAAAGCCTCGAGGGAAAGCCTCGAGGGAAAACCACAGATCCTTTGATCCACGCGGCGGGAAGTGTGACATTGCTGCTACAGGCTGGAAGGAAAGCGCACGTGCATGCCCCCACTCTAGACGAGGCCTGACTCCCCTGGGGAGACTCCAGAAGAACCCAAAGATCCATGTCAGCCCCTGAGAGGAATCCTCGGTTCTGGCCCTGACTCGACACAAGGTTTTTGGCCCCAGTATCGACGGGAGAGGAATCCCGAGAGGCCCCCTAGCAAGTCGCATGGGGACTGGCCTCTCCTGAGGCCACCAGGGAGGGTCCCTGAGATCCCGGTCGTATCTGGAGAACACCTGCCGCAACTCGAGAAAATCCAGGAAGTTCTCCCTTCCAGGCGAGATGAGGCCTTTTTCCGATGAGGCGTCTGGAGACTAATGACACCTAACCTCTGGAACTTCGAAAAGGTCTTTTACACCCTTGCTGCAACTCAAGAAGTTCACCGCCATACCCGTCTCCACTCGAGAGGAAGCACGATGGTCCCGCCCACATCCAGAGGAGCCCCGTTTCCCCCTCGTAGCTCGAGATGAGGGATCCTTTCCCTGCTTTCAACGGGAAAGAATTCCCGGCGTTCCCGTCGCATCTCAAGAGGAGGCACTCTCAACAGGAAAGGCGAGAGGAACTCCATGGTCGTACCACCATTCCAAGAGTCCCCCAGATGTCTCAGTCCATTCCAGAGGAACCTCTTTGCCCTGCACTGGCTCATCTTTCACGCCGAGGATCGACTCACACCACGGTGGCACGTGGGACAGCCCTGTGGGAAAGCCTCGAGGGAAAGCCTCGAGGGAAAACCACAGATCCTTTGATCCACGTGACGGGAAGCGTGACATTGCTGCTACAGCCTGGAAGGAAAGCGCACGTGCATGCCCCCACTCGAGACGAGGCCTGACTCCCCTGGGGAGACTCCAGAAGTACCCAAAGATCCATGTTAGCCCCTGAGAGGAATCCTCGGTTCCGGCCCTGACTCCACACAATGTTTTTGGCCCCGGTATCGACGGGAGAGGAATCCCGAGAGGCCCCCTAGCAACTCGCATGGGGACTGGCCTCTCCTGAGGCCACCAGGGCGGGTCCCTGAGGTCCCCGTCGTAACTCGAGAACACCTGCCGCAACTCGAGAAATTCCAGGAAGTTCTCCCTTCCAGGCGAGATGAGGCCAATTTCCGATGAGGCGTCTGGAGACTAATGACACCTAACCTCTGGAACTTCGAAAGGGTCTTTCACACCCTTGCTGCAACTCAAGAAGTTCACCGCCATACCCGTCTCCACTCGACAGGAAGCACGATGGTCCCGCCCACATCCAGAGGAGCCCCGTTTCCCCCTCGTAGCTCGAGATGAGGGATCCTTTCCCTGCTTTCAACGGGAAAGAATTCCCGGCGTTCCCGTCGCATCTCAAGAGGAGGCACTCTCAACAGGAAAGGCGAGAGGAACTCCATGGTCGTACCACCATTCCAAGAGTCCCCCAGATGTCTCAGTCCATTCCAGAGGAACCTCTTTGCCCTGCACTGGCTCATCTTTCACGCCGAGGATCGACTCACACCACGGTGGCACGTGGGACAGCCCTGTGGGAAAGCCTCGAGGGATAGCCTCGAGGGAAAACCACAGATCCTTTGATCCTCGCGACGGGAAGTGTGACATTGCTGCTACAGGCTGGAAGGAAAGCGCACGTGCATGCCCCCACTCTAGACGAGGCCTGACTCCCCTGGGGAGACTCCAGAAGAACCCAAAGATCCATGTCAGCCCCTGAGAGGAATCCTCGGTTCTGGCCCTGACTCGACACAAGGTTTTTGGCCCCGGTATCGACGGGAGAGGAATCCCGAGAGGCCCCCTAGCAAGTCGCATGGGGACGGGCCTCTCCTGAGGCCACCAGGGCGGGTCCCTGAGGTCCCCGTCGTAACTCGAGAACACCTGCCGCAACTCGAGAAAATCCAGGAAGTTCTCCCTTCCAGGCGAGATGAGGCCTATTTCCGATGAGGCGTCTGGAGACTAATGACACCTAACCTCTGGAACTTCGAAAGGGTCTTTCACACCCTTGCTGCAACTCAAGAAGTTCACCGCCATACCCGTCTCCACTCGAGAGGAAGCACGATGGTCCCGCCCACATCCAGAGGAGCCCCGTTTCCCCCTCGTAGCTCGAGATGAGGGATCCTTTCCCTGCTTTCAACGGGAAAGAATTCCCGGCGTTCCCGTCGCATCTCAAGAGGAGGCACTCTCAACAGGAAAGGCGAGAGGAACTCCATGGTCGTACCACCATTCCAAGAGTCCCCCAGATGTCTCAGTCCATTCCAGAGGAACCTCTTTGCCCTGCACTGGCTCATCTTTCACGCCGAGGATCGACTCACACCACGGTGGCACGTGTGACAGCCCTGTGGGAAAGCCTCGAGGGAAAGCCTCGAGGGAAAACCACAGATCCTTTGATCCACGCGGCGGGAAGTGTGACATTGCTGCTACAGGCTGGAAGGAAAGCGCACGTGCATGCCCCCACTCTAGACGAGGCCTGACTCCCCTGGGGAGACTCCAGAAGAACCCAAAGATCCATGTCAGCCCCTGAGAGGAATCCTCGGTTCTGGCCCTGACTCGACACAAGGTTTTTGGCCCCAGTATCGACGGGAGAGGAATCCCGAGAGGCCCCCTAGCAAGTCGCATGGGGACTGGCCTCTCCTGAGGCCACCAGGGAGGGTCCCTGAGGTCCCGGTCGTATCTGGAGAACACCTGCCGCAACTCGAGAAAATCCAGGAAGTTCTCCCTTCCAGGCGAGATGAGGCCTTTTTCCGATGAGGCGTCTGGAGACTAATGACACCTAACCTCTGGAACTTCGAAAAGGTCTTTTACACCCTTGCTGCAACTCAAGAAGTTCACCGCCATACCCGTCTCCACTCGAGAGGAAGCACGATGGTCCCGCCCACATCCAGAGGAGCCCCGTTTCCCCCTCGTAGCTCGAGATGAGGGATCCTTTCCCTGCTTTCAACGGGAAAGAATTCCCGGCGTTCCCGTCGCATCTCAAGAGGAGGCACTCTCAACAGGAAAGGCGAGAGGAACTCCATGGTCGTACCACCATTCCAAGAGTCCCCCAGATGTCTCAGTCCATTCCAGAGGAACCTCTTTGCCCTGCACTGGCTCATCTTTCACGCCGAGGATCGACTCACACCACGGTGGCACGTGGGACAGCCCTGTGGGAAAGCCTCGAGGGAAAGCCTCGAGGGAAAACCACAGATCCTTTGATCCTCGCGACGGGAAGTGTGACATTGCTGCTACAGGCTGGAAGGAAAGCGCACGTGCATGCCCCCACTCTAGACGAGGCCTGACTCCCCTGGGGAGACTCCAGAAGAACCCAAAGATCCATGTCAGCCCCTGAGAGGAATCCTCGGTTCTGGCCCTGACTCGACACAAGGTTTTTGGCCCCGGTATCGACGGGAGAGGAATCCCGAGAGGCCCCCTAGCAAGTCGCATCGGGACGGGCCTCTCCTGAGGCCACAGGGCGGGTCCCTGAGGTCCCCGTCGTAACTCGAGAACACCTGCCGCAACTCGAGAAAATCCAGGAAGTTCTCCCTTCCAGGCGAGATGAGGCCTATTTCCGATGAGGCGTCTGGAGACTAATGACACCTAACATCTGGAACTTCGAAAGGGTCTTTCACACCCTTGCTGCAACTCAAGAAGTTCACCGCCATACCCGTCTCCACTCGAGAGGAAGCACGATGGTCCCGCCCACATCCAGAGGAGCCCCGTTTCCCCCTCGTAGCTCGAGATGAGGGATCCTTTCCCTGCTTTCAACGGGAAAGAATTCCCGGCGTTCCCGTCGCATCTCAAGAGGAGGCACTCTCAACAGGAAAGGCGAGAGGAACTCCATGGTCGTACCACCATTCCAATAGTCCCCCAGATGTCTCAGTCCATTCCAGAGGAACCTCTTTGCCCTGCACTGGCTCATCTTTCACGCCGAGGATCGGCTCACACCACGGTGGCACGTGGGACAGCCCTGTGGGAAAGCCTCGAGGGAAAGCCTCGAGGGAAAACCACAGATCCTTTGATCCACGCGGCGGGAAGTGTGACATTGCTGCTACAGCCTGGAAGGAAAGCGCACGTGCATGCCCCCACTCTAGACGAGGCCTGACTCCCCTGGGGAGACTCCAGAAGTACCCAAAGATCCATGTCAGCCACTGAGAGGAATCCTCGGTTCCGGCCCTGACTCCACACAAGGTTTTTGGCCCCGGTATCGACGGGAGAGGAATCCCGAGAGGCCCCCTAGCAACTCGCATGAGGACTGGCCTCTCCTGAGGCCACCAGGGCGGGTCCCTGAGGTCCCCGTCGTATCTCGAAAACACCTGCCGCAACTCGAGAAAATCCAGGAAGTTCTCCCTTCCAGGCGAGAAGAGGCCTATTTACGATGAGGCGTCTGGAGACTAATGACACCTAACCTCTGGAACTTCGAAAGGGTCTTTCTCACTCTTGCTGAAACTCAAGAAGTTCACCGCCATACCCGTTTCCACTCGAGAGGAAGCACGATGGTCCCGCCCACATCCAGAGGAGCCCCGTTTCCCCCTCGTAGCTCGAGATGAGGGATCCTTTCCCTGCTTTCAACGGGAAAGAATTCCCGGCGTTCCCGTCGCATCTCAAGAGGAGGCACTCTCAACAGGAAAGGCGAGAGGAACTCCATGGTCGTACCACCATTCCAAGAGTCCCCCAGATGTCTCAGTCCATTCCAGAGGAACCTCTTTGCCCTGCACTGGCTCATCTTTCACGCCGAGGATCGACTCACACCACGGTGGCACGTGGGACAGCCCTGTGGGAAAGCCTCGAGGGAAAGCCTCGAGGGAAAACCACAGATCCTTTGATCCTCGCGACGGGAAGTGTGACATTGCTGCTACAGGCTGGAAGGAAAGCGCACGTGCATGCCCCCACTCTAGACGAGGCCTGACTCCCCTGGGGAGACTCCAGAAGAACCCAAAGATCCATGTCAGCCCCTGAGAGGAATCCTCGGTTCTGGCCCTGACTCGACACAAGGTTTTTGGCCCCGGTATCGACGGGAGAGGAATCCCGAGAGGCCCCCTAGCAAGTCGCATGGGGACGGGCCTCTCCTGAGGCCACCAGGGCGGGTCCCTGAGGTCCCCGTCGTAACTCGAGAACACCTGCCGCAACTCGAGAAAATCCAGGAAGTTCTCCCTTCCAGGCGAGATGAGGCCTATTTCCGATGAGGCGTCTGGAGACTAATGACACCTAACATCTGGAACTTCGAAAGGGTCTTTCACACCCTTGCTGCAACTCAAGAAGTTCACCGCCATACCCGTCTCCACTCGAGAGCAAGCACGATGGTCCCGCCCACATCCAGAGGAGCCCCGTTTCCCCCTCGCAGCTCGAGATGAGGGATCCTTTCCCTGCTTTCAACGGGAAAGAATTCCCGGCGTTCCCGTCGCATCTCAAGAGGAGGCACTCTCAACAGGAAAGGCGAGAGGAACTCCATGGTCGTACCACCATTCCAATAGTCCCCCAGATGTCTCAGTCCATTCCAGAGGAACCTCTTTGCCCTGCACTGGCTCATCTTTCACGCCGAGGATCGGCTCACACCACGGTGGCACGTGGGACAGCCCTGTGGGAAAGCCTCGAGGGGAAGCCTCGAGGGAAAACCACAGATCCTTTGATCCACGCGGCGGGAAGTGTGACATTGCTGCTACAGCCTGGAAGGAAAGCGCACGTGCATGCCCCCACTCTAGACGAGGCCTGACTCCCCTGGGGAGACTCCAGAAGTACCCAAAGATCCATGTCAGCCCCTGAGAGGAATCCTCGGTTCCGGCCCTGACTCCACACAAGGTTTTTGGCCCCGGTATCGACGGGAGAGGAATCCCGAGAGGCCCCCTAGCAACTCGCATGAGGACTGGCCTCTCCTGAGGCCACCAGGGCGGGTCCCTGAGGTCCCCGTCGTATCTCGAAAACACCTGCCGCAACTCGAGAAAATCCAGGAAGTTCTCCCTTCCAGGCGAGAAGAGGCCTATTTACGATGAGGCGTCTGGAGACTAATGACACCTAACCTCTGGAACTTCGAAAGGGTCTTTCTTACTCTTGCTGAAACTCAAGAAGTTCACCGCCATACCCGTTTCCACTCGAGAGGAAGCACGATGGTCCCGCCCACATCCAGAGGAGCCCCGTTTCCCCCTCGTAGCTCGAGATGACGGATCCTTTCCCTGCTTTCAACGGGAAAGAATTCCCGGCGTTCCCGTCGCATCTCAAGAGGAGGCACTCTCAACAGAAAAGGCGAGAGGAACTCCATGGTCGTACCACCATTCCAAGAGTCCCCCAGATGTCTCAGTCCATTCCAGAGGAATCTCTTTTCCCTGCACTGGCTCATCTTTCACGCCGAGGATCGACTCACACCACGGTGGCACGTGGGACAGCCCTGTGGGAAAGCCTCGAGGGAAAGCCTCGAGGGAAAACCACAGATCCTTTGATCCACGCCACGGGAAGCGTGACATTGCTGCTACAGCCTGGAAGGAAAGCGCACGTGCATGCCCCCACTCGAGACGAGGCCTGACTCCCATGGGGAGACTCCAGAAGTACCCACAGATCCATGTCAACCCCTGAGAGGAATCCTCGGTTATGGCCCTGACTCCACACAAGGTTTTTGGCTCCGTTATCGACGGGAGAGGAATCCCGAGAGGCCCCCTAGCAAGTCGCATGGGGACTGGCCTCTCCTGAGGCCACCAGGGCGGGTCCCTGAGGTCCCCGTCGTAACTCGAGAACACCTGCCGCAACTCGAGAAAATCCAGGAAGTTCTCCCTTCCAGGCGAGATGAGGCCTATTTCCGATGAGGCGTCTGGAGACTAATGACACCTAACCTCTGGAACTTCGAAAGGGTCTTTCACACCCTTGCTGCAACTCAAGAAGTTCACCGCCATACCCGTCTCCACTCGAGAGGAAGCACGATCGTCCCGCCCACATCCAGAGGAGCCCCCTTTCCCCCTCGTAGCTCGAGATGAGGAATCCTTTCCCTGCTTTCAATGGGAAAGAATTCCCGGCGTTCCCGTCGCATTTCAAGCGGAGGCACTCTCAACAGGAAAGGCGAGAGGAACTCCATGGTCGTACCACCATTCCAAGAGTCCCCCAGATGTCTCAGTCCATTCCAGAGGAACCTCTTTGCCCTGCACTGGCTCATCTTTCACGCCGAGGATCGACACACACCACGGTGGCACGTGGGACAGCCCTGTGGGAAAGCCTCGAGGGAAAGCTTCGAGGGAAAACCACAGATCCTTTGATCCACGCCACGGGAAGCGTGACATTGCTGCTACAGCCTGGAAGGAAAGTGCACGTGCATGCCCCGACTCGAGACGAGGCCTGACTCCCCTGGGGAGACTCCAGAAGTACCCAAAGATCCATGTCAGCCCCTGAGAGGAATCCTCGGTTACGGCCCTGACTCCACACAAGGTTTTTGGCCCCGGTATCGACGGGAGAGGAATCCCGAGAGGCCCCCTAGCAACTCGCATGGGGACTGGCCTCTACTGAGGCCACCAGGGCGGGTCCCTGAGGTCCCCGTCTTAACTCGAGAACACCTGCCGCAACTCGAGATATTCCAGGAAGTTCCACCTTCCAGGCGAGATGAGGCCTATTTCCGATGAGGCGTCTGGAGACTAATGACACCTAACCTCTGGAACTTCGAAAGGGTCTTTCACACCCTTGCTGCAACTCAAGAAGTTCACCGCCATACCCGTCTCCACTCGAGAGGAAGCACGATGGTCCCGCCCACATCCAGAGGAGCCCCGTTTCCCCCTCGTAGCTCGAGATGAGGGATCCTTTCCCTGCTTTCAACGGGAAAGAATTCCCGGCGTTCCCGTCGCATCTCAAGAGGAGGCACTCTCAACAGGAAAGGCGAGAGGAACTCCATGGTCGTACCACCATTCCAAGAGTCCCCCAGATGTCTCAGTCCATTCCAGAGGAAGCTCTTTGCCCTACACTGGCTCATCTTTCACGCCGAGGATCGACTCACACCACGGTGGAACGTGGGACAGCCCTGTGGGAAAGCCTCGAGGGAAAGCCTCGAGGGAAAACCACAGATCGTTTGATTCATGCCACGGGAAGCGTGACATTGCTGCTACAGCCTTGAAGGAAAGCGCACGTGCATGCCCCCACTCGAGACGAGGCCTGACTCCCCTGAGGAGACTCCAGAAGTACCCAAAGATCCATGTCAGCCACTGAGAGGAATCCTCGGTTCCGGCCCTGACTCCACACAAGGTTTTTGGCCCCGGTATCGACGGGAGAGGAATCCCGAGAGGCCCCCTAGCAACTCGCATGGGGACTGGCCGTTCCTGAGGCCACCAGGGCGGGTCCCTGAGGTCCCCGTCGTAACTCGAGAACACCTGCCGCAACTCGAGAAAATCCAGGAAGTTCTCCCTTCCAGGCGAGATGAGGCCTATTTTGGATGAGGCGTCTGGAGACTAATGACACCTAACCTCTGGAACTTCGAAAGGGTCTTTCACACCCTTGCTGTAACCCAAGAAGTTCACCGCCAAACCCGTCTCCACTCGAGAGGAAGCACGATAGTCCCGCCCACATCCAGAGGAGCCCCGTTTCCCCCTCGTAGCTCGAGATGAGGGATCCTTTCCCTGCTTTCAACGGGAAAGAATTCCCGGCGTTCCCGTCGCATCTCAAGAGGAGGCACTCTCAACAGGAAAGGCGAGAGGAACTCCATGGTCGTACCACCATTCCAAGAGTCCCCCAGATGTCTTAGTCCATTCCAGAGGAAGCTCTTTGCCCTGCACTGGCTCATCTTTCACGCCGAGGATCGACTCACACCACGGTGGCACGTGGGACAGCCCTGTGGGAAAGCCTCGAGGGAAAGCCTCGAGGGAAAACCACAGATCCTTTGATCCACGCCACGGGAAGCGTGACATTGCTGCTACAGCCTGGAAGGAAAGTGCACGTGCATGCCCCGACTCGAGACGAGGCCTGACTCCCCTGGGGAGACTCCAGAAGTACCCAAAGATCCATGTCGCCCCTGAGAGGAATCCTCGGTTACGGCCCTGACTCCACACAAGGTTTTTGGCCCCGGTATCGACGGGAGAGGAATCCCGAGAGGCCCCCTAGCAACTCGCATGGGGACTGGCCGTTCCTGAGGCCACCAGGGCGGGTCCCTGAGGTCCCCGTCGTAACTCGAGAACACCTGCCGCAACTCGAGAAAATCCAGGAAGTTCTCCCTTCCAGGCGAGATGAGGCCTATTTCCGATGAGGCGTCTGGAGACTAATGACACCTAACCTCTGGAACTTCGAAAGGGTCTTTCACACCCTTGCTGTAACTCAAGAAGTTCACCGCCAAACCCGTCTCCACTCGAGAGGAAGCACGATAGTCCCGCCCACATCCAGAGGAGCCCCGTTTCCCCCTCGTAGCTCGAGATGAGGGATCCTTTCCCTGCTTTCAACGGGAAAGAATTCCCGGCGTTCCCGTCGCATCTCAAGAGGAGGCACTCTCAACAGGAAAGGCGAGAGGAACTCCATGGTCGTACCACCATTCCAAGAGTCCCCCAGATGTCTTAGTCCATTCCAGAGGAAGCTCTTTGCCCTGCACTGGCTCATCTTTCACGCCGAGGATCGACTCACACCACGGTGGCACGTGGGACAGCCCTGTGGGAAAGCCTCGAGGGAAAGCCTCGAGGGAAAACCACAGATCCTTTGATCCACGCCACGGGAAGCGTGACATTGCTGCTACAGCCTGGAAGGAAAGCGCACGTGCATGCCCCCACTCGAGATGAGGCCTGTCTCCCCTGGCGAGACTCCAGAAGTACCCAAAGATACATATCAGCCAGTGAGAGGAATCCTCGGTTCCGGCCCTGACTCCACACAAGGTTTTTGGCCCGGGTATCGATGGGAGAGGAATCCCGAGAGGCCCCCTAGCAACTCGCATGGGGACTGGCCTCTCCTGAGGCCACCAGGGCCGGTCCCTGAGGTCCCCGTCTTAACTCGAGAACACCTGCCGCAACTCGAGATATTCCAGGAAGTTCCACCTTCCAGGCGAGATGAGGCCTATTTCCGATGAGGCGTCTGGAGACTAATGACACCTAACCTCTGGAACTTCGAAAGGGTCTTTCACACCCTTGCTGCAACTCAAGAAGTTCACCGCCATACCCGGCTCCACTCGAGAGGAAGCACTATAGTCCCGCCCACATCCAGAGGAGCCCCCTTTCCCCCTCGTAGCTCGAGATGAGGGATCCTTTCCCTGCTTTCAACGGGAAAGAATTCCCGGCGTTCCCGTCCCATCTCAAGAGGAGGCACTCTCAACAGGAAAGGCGAGAGGAACTCCATGGTCGTACCACCATTCCAAGAGTCCCCCAGATGTCTCAGTCCATTCCAGAGGAAGCTCTTTGCCCTACACTGGCTCATCTTTCACGCCGAGGATCGACTCACACCACGGTGGCACGTGGGACAGCCCTGTGGGAAAGCCTCGAGGGAAAGCTTCGAGGGAAAACCGCAGATCCTTTGATCCACGCGACGGGAAACGTGACATTGCTGCTACAGCCTGGAAGGAAAGCGCACGTGCATGCCCCCACTCGAGACGAGGCCTGACTCCCCTGGGGAGACTCCAGAAGTACCCAAAGATCCATGTCAGCCCCTGAGAGGAATCCTCGGTTCCGGCCCTGACTCCACACAAGGATTTTGGCCCCGGTATCGACGAGAGAGGAAACCCGAGAGGCCCCCTAGCAACTCGCATGGGGACTGGCCTCTCCTGAAGCCACCAAGGCGGGTCCCTGAGGTCCCCGTCGTAATTCGAGAACACCTGCCGCAACTCGAGAAAATCCAGGAAGTTCTCCCTTCCAGGCGAGATGAGGCATAATTCCGATGAGGCGTGTGGAGACTAATGACACCTAACCTCTGGAACTTCGAAAGGGTCTTTCACACCTTTGCTGCGACTCAAGAAGTTCACCGCCATACCCGTCTCCACTCGAGAGGAAGCACGATGGTCCCGCCCACATCCAGAGGATCCCCGTTTCCCCCTCGTAGCTCGAGATGAGGGATCCTTTCCCTGCTTTCAACGGGAAAGAATTCCCGGCGTTCCCGTCGCATCTCAAGAGGAGGCACTCTCAACAGGAAAGGCGAGAGGAACTCCATGGTCGTACCACCATTCCAAGAGTCCCCCAGATGTCTCAGTCCATTCCAGAGGAACCTCTTTGCCCTGCACTGGCTCATCTTTCATGCCGAGGATCGACTCACACCACGGTGGCACGTGGGACAGCCCTGTGGGAAAGCCTCGAGGGAAAGCCTCGAGGGAATACCGCAGATCCTTTGATCCACGAGTCGGGAAGCGTGACATTGCTGCTACAGCCTGGAAGGAAAGCGCACGTGCATGCCCCCACTCGAGACGAGGCCTGACTCCCCTGGGGAGACTCCAGAAGTACCCAAAGATCCATGTCAGCCCCTGAGAGGAATCCTCGGTTCCGGCCCTGACTCCACACAAAGTTTTCGGCCCCGGTATCGACGGGAGAGGAATCCCGAGAGGCACCCTAGCAACTCGCATGGGGACTGGCCTCTCCTGAGGCCACCAGGGCGGGTCCCTGAGGTTCCCGTCGTAACTCGAGAGCACCTGCCGCAACTCGAGATATTCCAGGAAGTTCTCCCTTCCAGGCGAGATGAGGCGTATTTCCGATGAGGCGTCTGGAGACTAATGACACCTAACCTCTGGAACTTCGAAAGGGTCTTTCACACCCTTGCTGCGACTCAAGAAGTTCACCGCCATACCCGTCTCCACTCGAGAGGAAGCACGATGGTCCCGCCCACATCCAGAGGAGCCCCGTTTCCCCCTCGTAGCTCGAGATGAGGGATCCTTTCCCTGCTTTCAACGGGAAAGAATTCCCGGCGTTCCCGTCGCATCTCAAGAGGAGGCACTCTCAACAGGAAAGGCGAGAGGAACTCCATGGTCCTACCACCATTCCAAGAGTCCCCCAGATGTCTCAGTCCATTCCAGAGGAACCTCTTTGCCCTGCACTGGCTCATCTTTCACGCCGAGGATCGACTCACACCACGGTGGCACGTGGGACAGCCCTGTGGGAAAGCCTCGAGGGAAAGCCTCGAGGGAAAACCACAGATCCTTTGATCCACGCCACGGGAAGCGTGACATTGCTGCTACAGCCTGGAAGGAAAGCGCACGTGCATGCCCCCACTCGAGACGAGGCCTGACTCCCCTGGGAAGACTCCAGAAGTACCCAAAGATCCATGTCAGCCTCTGAGAGGAATCCTCGGTTCCGGCCCTGACTCCACACAAGGTTTTTGTCCCCGGTATCGACGGGAGAGGAATCCCGAGAGGCCCCCTAGCAACTCGCATGGGGACTGGCCTCTCCTGAGGCCACCAGGGCGGGTCCCTGAGGTCCCCGTCGTAACTCGAGAACACCTGCCGCAACTCGAGAAAATCCAGGAAGTTCACCCTTCCAGGCGAGATGAGGCCTATTTCCGATGAGGCGTCTGGAGACTAATGACACCAAAACTCTGGAACTTCGAAAGGGTCTTTCACACCCTTGCTGCAACTCAAGAAGTTCACCGCCATACCCGTCTCCACTCGAGAGGAAACACGATGGTCCCGCCCACATCCAGAGGAGCCCCGTTTCCCCATCGTAGCTCGAGATGTGGGATCCTTTCCCTGCTTTCAACGGGAAAGAATTCCCGGCGTTCCCGTCGCATCTCAAGAGGAGGCACTCTCAACAGGAAAGGCGAGAGGAACTCCATGGTCGTACCACCATTCCAAGAGTCCCCCAGATGTCTCAGTCCATTCCAGAGGAACCTCTTTGCCCTGCACTGGCTCATCTTTCACGCCGAGGATCGACTCACACCACGGTGGCACGTTGGGCAGCCCTGTGGGAAAGCCTCGAGGAAAGCCTCGAGGGAAAACCACAGATCCTTTGATCCACGCCACGGGAAGCGTGACATTGCTGCTACAGCCTGGAAAGAAATCGCACGTGCATGCCCCCACTCGAGACGAGGCCTGACTCCCCTGGGGAGACTCCAGAAGTACCCAAAGATCCATGTCAGCCCCTGAGAGGAATCCTCGGTTCCGGCCCTGACTCCACACAAGGTTTTTGGCCCCGGTATCGACGGGAGAGGAATCCCGAGAGGCCCCCTAGCAACTCGCATGGGGACTGGCCTCTCCTGAGGCCATCAGGGCGGGTCCCTGTGGTCCCCGTCGTAACTCGAGAACACCTGCTGCAACTCGAGAAAATCCAGGAAGTTCTCCCTTCCAGGCGAGATGAGGCCTATTTCCGATGAGGCGTCTGGAGACTAATGACACCTAACCTCTGGAAATTCGAAAGGGTCTTTCACACACTTGCTGCAACTCAAGAAGTTCACTGCCATAACCGTCTCCACTCGAGAGGAAGCACGATGGTCCCGCCCACATCCAGAGGAGCCCCGTTTCCCCCTCGTAGCTCGAGATGAGGGATCCTTTCCCTGCTTTCAACGGGAAAGAATTCCCGGCGTTCCCGTCGCATCTCAAGAGGAGGCACTCTCAACAGGAAAGGCGAGAGGAACTCCATGGTCGTACCACCATTCCAAGAGTCCCCCAGATGTCTCAGTCCATTCCAGAGGAACCTCTTTGCCCTGCACTGGCTCATCTTTCACGCCAGGATCGACTCACACCACGGTGGCACGTGGGACAGCCCTGTGGGAAAGGCTCGAGGGAAAGCCTCGAGGGAAAACCACAGATCCTTTGATCCACGCGAAGGGAAGCGTGACATTGCTGCTACAGCCTGGAAGGAAAGCGCACGTGCATGCCCCCACTCGAGACGAGGCCTGACTCCCCTGGGAAGACTCCAGAAGTACCCAAAGATCCATGTCAGCCTCTGAGAGGAATCCTCGGTTCCGGCCCTGACTCCACACAAGGTTTTTGTCCCCGGTATCGACGGGAGAGGAATCCCGAGAGGCCCCCTAGCAACTCGCATGGGGACTGGCCTCTCCTGAGGCCACCAGGGCGGGTCCCTGAGGTCCCCGTCGTAACTCGAGAACACCTGCCGCAACTCGAGAAAATCCAGGAAGTTCACCCTTCCAGGCGAGATGAGGCCTATTTCCGATGAGGCGTCTGGAGACTAATGACACCAAAACTCTGGAACTTCGAAAGGGTCTTTCACACCCTTGCTGCAACTCAAGAAGTTCACCGCCATACCCGTCTCCACTCGAGAGGAAACACGATGGTCCCGCCCACATCCAGAGGAGCCCCGTTTCCCCATCGTAGCTCGAGATGTGGGATCCTTTCCCTGCTTTCAACGGGAAAGAATTCCCGGCGTTCCCGTCGCATCTCAAGAGGAGGCACTCTCAACAGGAAAGGCGAGAGGAACTCCATGGTCGTACCACCATTCCAGGAGTCCCCCAGATGTCTCAGTCCATTCCAGAGGAACCTCTTTGCCCTGCACTGGCTCATCTTTCACGCCGAGGATCGACTCACACCACGGTGGCACGTGGGACAGCCCTGTGGGAAAGCCTCGAGGGAAAACCGCAGATCCTTTGATCCACGCGACGGGAAGCGTGACATTGCTGCTACAGCCTGGAAGGAAAGCGCACGTGCATGCCCCCACTCGAGACGAGGCCTGACTCCCCTGGGGAGACTCCAGAAGTACCCAAAGATCCATGTCAGCCCCTGAGAGGAATCCTCGGTTCCGGCCCTGACTCCACACAAGGTTTTTGGCCCCGGTATCGACGGGAGAGGAATCCCAGAGGCCCCCTAGCAACTCGCATGGGGACTGGCCTCTCCTGAGGCCACCAGGGCGGGTCCCTGAGGTCCCCGTCGTAACTCGAGAACACCTGCCGCAACTCGAGAAAATCCAGGAAGTTCTCCCTTCCAGGCGAGATGAGGCCTATTTCCGATGAGGCGTCTGGAGACTAATGACACCTAACCTCTGGAACTTCGAAAGGGTCTTTCACACCCTTGCTGCAACTCAAGAAGTTCACCGCCATACCCGTCTCCACTCGAGAGGAAGCACGATGGTCCCGCCCACATCCAGAGGAGCCCCGTTTCCCCCTCGTAGCTCGAGATGAAGGATCCTTTCCCTGCTTTCAACGGGAAAGAATTCCCGGCGTTCCCGTCGCATCTCAAAAAGAGGCACTTTCAAAAGGAAAGGTGAGAGGAACTCCATGGTCGTACCACCATTCCAAGAGTCCCCCAGATTTCTCAGTCCATTCCAGAGGAACCTCTTTGCCCTGCACTGGCTCATCTTTCACGCCGAGGATCGACTCACACCACGGTGGCACGTGGGACAGCCCTGTGGAAAGCCTCGAGGGAAAACCGCAGATCCTTTGTTCCACGCGACGGGAAGCGTGACATTGCTGCTACAGCCTGGAAGGAAAGCGCACGTGCATGCCCCCACTCGAGACGAGGCCTGACTCCCCTGCGGAGACTCCAGAAGTACCCAAAGATCCATGTCAGCCCCTGAGAGGAATCCTCGGTTCCGGCCCTGACTCCACACAAAGTTTTTGGCCCCGGTATCGACGGGAGAGGAATCCCGAGAGGCCCCCTTAGCAACTCGCATGGGGACTGGCCTCTCCTGAGGCCACCAGGGCGGGTCCCTGAGGTCCCCGTCGTAACTCGAGAACACCTGCCGCAACTCGAGAAAATCCAGGAAGTTCTCCCTTCCAGGCGAGATGAGGCCTATTTCCGATGAGGCGTCTGGAGACTAATGACACCTAACCTCTGGAACTTCGAAAGGGTCTTTCACACCCTTGTTGCAACTCAAGAAGTTCACCGCCATACCTGTCTCCACTCGAGAGGAAGCACGATAGTCCCGCCCACATCCAGAGGAGCCCCGTTTCCCCCTCGTAGCTCGAGATGAGGGATCCTTTCCCTGCTTTCAACGGGAAAGAATTCCCGGCGTTCCTGTCGCATCTCAAGAGGAGGCACTCTCAACAGGAAAGGCGAGAGGAACTCCATGGTCGTACCACCATTCCAAGAGTCCCCCAGATGTCTCAGTCCATTCCAGAGGAACCTCTTTGCCCTGCACTGGCTCATCTTTCACGCCGAGGATCGACTCACAACACGGTGGCACGTGGGACAGCCCTGTGGGAAAGCCTCGAGGGAAAACCGCAGATCCTTTGATCCACGCCACAGGAAGCGCGACATTGCTGCTACAGCCTGGAAGGAAAGCGCACGTGCCTGTCCCCACTCGAGACCAGGCCTGACTCCCCTGGGGAGACTCCAGAAGTACCCAAAGATCCATGTCAGACCCTGAGAGGAATCCTCGGTTCCGGCCCTGACTCCACACAAGGTTTTTGGCCCCGGTATCGACGGGAGAGGAATCCCGAGAGGCCCCCTAGCAACTCGCATGAAGACTGGCCTCTTCTGAGGCCACCAGGGCGGGTCCCTGAGGTCCCCGTCGTAACTCGAGAACACCTGCCGCAACTCGAGAAAATCCAGGAAGTTCTCCCTTCCAGGCGAGATGAGGCCTATTTCCGATGAGGCGTCTGGAGACTAATGACACCTAACCTCTGGAACTTCGAAAGGGTCTTTCACACCCTTGCTGCAACTCAAGAAGTTCACCGCCATACCCGTCTCCACTCGAGAGGAAGCACGATGGTCCCGCCCACATCCAGAGGAGCCCCGTTTCCCCCTCGTAGCTCGAGATGAGGGATCCTTTCCCTGCTTTCAACGGGAAAGAATTCCCGGCGTTCCCGTCGCATCTCAAGAGGAGGCACTCTCAACAGGAAAGGCGAGAGGAACTCCATGGTCGTATCACCATTCCAAGAGTCCCCCAGATGTCTCAGTCCATTCCAGAGGAACCTCTTTGCCCTGCACTGGTTCATCTTTCACGCCGAGGATCGGCTCACACCACGGTGGCACGTGGGACAGCCCTGTGGGAAAGCCTCGAGGGAAAGCCTCGAGGGAAAACCACAGATCCTTTGATCCACGCGGCGGGAAGTGTGACATTGCTGCTACAGCCTGGAAGGAAAGCGCACGTGCATGCCCCCACTCTAGACGAGGCCTGACTCCCCTGGGGAGACTCCAGAAGTACCCAAAGATCCATGTCAGCCCCTGAGAGGAATCCTCGGTTCCGGCCCTGACTCCACACAAGGTTTTTGGCCCCGGTATCGACGGGAGAGGAATCCCGAGAGGCCCCCTAGCAACTCGCATGGGGACTGGCCTCTCCTGAGGCCACCAGGGCGGGTCCCTGAGGTCCCCGTCGTAACTCGAGAACACCTGCCGCAACTCGAGAAAATCCAGGAAGTTCTCCCTTCCAGGCGAGATGAGGCCTATTTCCGATGAGGCGTCTGGAGACTAATGACACCTAACCTCTGGAACTTCGAAAGGGTCTTTCACACCCTTGCTGCAACTCAAGAAGTTCACCGCCATACCCGTCTCCACTCGAGAGGAAGCACGATGGTCCCGCCCACATCCAGAGGAGCCCCGTTTCCCCCTCGTAGCTCGATATGAGGGATCCTTTCCCTGCTTTCAACGGGAAAGAATTCCCGGCGTTCCCGTCGCATCTCAAGAGGAGGCACTCTCAACAGGAAAGGCGAGAGGAACTCCATGGTCGTACCACCATTTCAAGAGTCTCCCAGATGTCTCAGTCCATACCAGAGGAACCTCTTTGCCCTGCACTGGCTCATCTTTCACGCCGAGGATCGACTCACACCACGGTGGCACGTGGGACAGTCCTTTGGGAAATCCTCGAGGGAAAGCCTCGAGGGAAAACCACAGATCCTTTGATCCACGCCACGGGAAGCGTGACATTGCTGCTACAGCCTGGAAGGAAAGCGCACGTGCATGCCCCCACTCGAGACGAGGCCTGACTCCCTTGGGGAGACTCCAGAAGTACCCAAAGATCCATGTCAGCCCCTGAGAGGAATCCTCTGTTCCGGCCCTGACTCCACACAAGGTTTTTGGCCCCGGTATCAACGGGAGAGGAATCCCGAGAGGCCCCCTAGCAACTCGCATGAGGACTGGCCTCTCCTGAGGCCACCAGGGCGGGTCCCTGAGGTCCCCGTCGTATCTCGAAAACACCTGCCGCAACTCGAGAAAATCCAGGAAGTTCTCCCTTCCAGGCGAGAAGAGGCCTATTTACGATGAGGCATCTGGAGACTAATGACACCTAACCTCTGGAACTTCGAAAGGGTCTTTCACACCCTTGCTGCAACTCAAGAAGTTCACCGCCATACCCGTCTCCACTCGAGAGGAAGCACGATGGTCCCGCCCACATCCAGAGGAGCCCCGTTTCCCCCTCGTAGCTCGAGATGAGGGATCCTTTCCCTGCTTTCAACGGGAAAGAATTCCCGGCGTTCCCGTCGCATCTCAAGAGGAGGCACTCTCAACAGGAAAGGCGAGAGGAACTCCATGGTCGTACCACCATTCCAAGAGTCCCCCAGATGTCTCAGTCCATTCCAGAGGAACCTCTTTGCCCTGCACTGGCTCATCTTTCACGCCGAGGATCGGCTCACACCACGGTGGCACGTGGGACAGCCCTTTGGGAAAGCCTCGAGGGAAAGCCTCGAGGGAAAACCACAGATCCTTTGATCCACGCCACGGGAAGCGTGACATTGCTGCTACAGCCTGGAAGGAAAGCGCACGTGCATGCCCCCACTCGAGACGAGGCCTGACTCCCCTGGGGAGACTCCAGAAGTACCCAAAGATCCATGTCAGCCCCTGAGAGGAATCCTCGGTTCCGGCCCTGACTCCACAGAAGGTTTTTGGCCCCGGTATCGACGGGAGAGGAATCCCGAGAGGCCCCCTAGCAAGTCGCATGGGGACTGGCCTCTCCTGAGGCCACCAGGGCGGGTCCCTGAGGTCCCCGTCGTAACTCGAGAACACCTGCCGCAACTCGAGAAAATCCAGGAAGTTCTCCCTTCCAGGCGAGATGAGGCCTATTTCTGATGAGGCTTCTGGAGACTAATGACACCTAACCTCTGGAACTTCGAAAGGGTCTTTCACACCCTTGCTGCAACTCAAGAAGTTCACCGCCATACCCGTCTCCACTCGAGAGGAAGCACGATGGTCCCGCCCACATCCAGAGGAGCCCCGTTTCCCCCTCGTAGCTCGAGATGAGGGATCCTTTCCCTGCTTTCAACGGGAAAGAATTCCCGGCGTTCCCGTCGCATCTCAAGAGGAGGCACTCTCAACAGGAAAGGCGAGAGGAACTCCATGGTCGTACCACCATTCCAAGAGTCCCCCAGATGTCTCAGTCCATTCCAGAGGAAACTCTTTGCCCTGCACTGGCTCATCTTTCACGCGGAGGATCGACTCACACCACGGTGGCACGTGGGACAGCCCTGTGGGAAAGCCTCGAGGGAAAGCCTCGAGGGAAAAACACAGATCCTTTGATCCACGCGACGGGAAGTGTGACATTGTTGCTACAGGCTGGAAGGAAAGCGCACGTGCATGCCCCCACACTAGACGAGGCCTGACTCCCCTGGGGAGACTCCAGAAGAACCCAAAGATCCATGTCAGCCCCTGAGAGGAATCCTCGGTTCTGGCCCTGACTCGACACAAGGTTTTTGGCCCCGGTATCGACGGGAGAGGAATCCCGAGAGGCCCCCTAGCAAGTCGCATGGGGACTGGCCTCTCCTGAGGCCACCAGGGCGGGTCCCTGAGGTCCCCGTCGTAACTCGAGAACACCTGCCGCAACTCGAGAAAATCCAGGAAGTTCTCCCTTCCAGGCGAGATGAGGCCTATTTCCGATGAGGCGTCTGGAGACTAATGACACCTAACCTCTGGAACTTCGAAAGGGTCTTTCACACCCTTGCTGCAACTCAAGAAGTTCACCGCCATACCCGTCTCCACTCGAGAGGAAGCACGATGGTCCCGCCCACATCCAGAGGAGCCCCGTTTCCCCCTCGTAGCTCGAGATGAGGGATCCTTTCCCTGCTTTCAACGGGAAAGAATTCCCGGCGTTCCCGTCGCATCTCAAGAGGAGGCACTCTCAACAGGAAAGGCGAGAGGAACTCCATGGTCGTATCACCATTCCAAGAGTCCCCCAGATGTCTCAGTCCATTCCAGAGGAACCTCTTTGCCCTGCACTGGCTCATCTTTCACGCCGAGGATCGGCTCACACCACGGTGGCACGTGGGACAGCCCTGTGGGAAAGCCTCGAGGGAAAGCCTCGAGGGAAAACCACAGATCCTTTGATCCACGCGGCGGGAAGTGTGACATTGCTGCTACAGCCTGGAAGGAAAGCGCACGTGCATGCCCCCACTCTAGACGAGGCCTGACTCCCCTGGGGAGACTCCAGAAGTACCCAAAGATCCATGTCAGCCCCTGAGAGGAATCCTCGGTTCCGGCCCTGACTCCACACAAGGTTTTTGGCCCCGGTATCGACGGGACAGGAATCCCGAGAGGCCCCCTAGCAAGTCGCTAGGGGACTGGCCTCTCCTGAGGCCACCAGGGCGGGTCCCTGAGGTCCCCGTCGTAACTCGAGAACACCTGCCGCAACTCGAGAAAATCCAGGAAGTTCTCCCTTCCAGGCGAGATGAGGCCTATTTCCGATGAGGCGTCTGGAGACTAATGACACCTAACCTCTGGAACTTCGAAAGGGTCTTTCACACCCTTGCTGCAACTCAGGAAGTTCACCACCATACCCGTCTCCACTCGAGAGGAAGCACGATGGTCCCGCCCACATCCAGAGGAGCCCCGTTTCCCCCTCGTAGCTCGAGATGAGGGATCCTTTCCCTGCTTTCAACGGGAAAGAATTCCCGGCGTTCCCGTCGCATCTCAAGAGGAGGCACTCTCAACAGGAAAGGCGAGAGGAACTCCATGGTCGTACCACCATTCCAAGAGTCCCCCAGATGTCTCAGGCCATTCCAGAGGAACCTCTTTGCCCTGCACTGGCTCATCTTTCACGCCGAGGATCGACTCACACCACGGTGGCACGTGGGACAGCCCTGTGGGAAAGCCTCGAGGGAAAGCCTCGAGGGAAAACCACAGATCCTTTGATCCACGCCACGGGAAGCGTGACATTGCTGCTACAGCCTGGAAGGAAAGCGCACGTGCATGCCCCCACTCGAGACGAGGCCTGACTCCCCTGGGGAGACTCCAGAAGTACCCAAAGATCCATGTCAGCCCCTGAGAGGAATCCTCGGTTCCGGCCCTGACTCCACACAATGCTTTTGGCCCCGGTATCGACGGGAGAGGAATCCCGAGAGGCCCCCTAGCAACTCGCATGGGGACTGGCCTCTCCTGAGGCCACCAGGGCGGGTCCCTGAGGTACCCGTCGTAACTCGAGAACACCTGCCGCAACTCGAGAAATTCCAGGAAGTTCTCCCTTCCAGGCGAGATGAGGCCTATTTCCGATGAGGCGTGTGGAGACTAATGACACCTAACCTCTGGAACTTCGAAAGGGTCTTTCACACCCTTGCTGCAACTCAAGAAGTTCACCGCCATACCCGTCTCCACTCGACAGGAAGCACGATGGTTCCGCCCACATCCAGAGGAGCCCCGTTTCCCCCTCGTAGCTCGAGATGAGGGATCCTTTCCCTGCTTTCAACGGGAAAGAATTCCCGGCGTTCCCGTCGCATCTCAAGAGGAGGCACTCTCAACAGGAAAGGCGAGAGGAACTCCATGGTCGTACCACCATTCCAAGAGTCCCCCAGATGTCTCAGTCCATTCCAGAGGAACCTCTTTGCCCTTCACTGGCTCATCTTTCACGCCGAGGATCGACTCACACCACGGTGGCACGTGGGACAGCCCTGTGGGAAAGCCTCGAGGGAAAGCCTCGAGGGAAAACCACAGATCCTTTGATCCACGCCACGGGAAGCGTGACATTGCTGCTACAGCCTGGAAGGAAAGCGCACGTGCATGCCCCCACTCGAGACGAGGCCTGACTCCCCTGGGGAGACTCCAGAAGTACCCAAAGATCCATGTCAGCCCCTGAGAGGAATCCTCGGTTCCGGCCCTGACTCCACACAAGGTTTTTGGCCCCGGTATCGACGGGAGAGGAATCCCGAGAGGGCCCCTAGCAAGTCGCATGGGGACTGGCCTCTCCTGAGGCCACCAGGGCGGGTCCTGAGGTCCCCATCGTAACTCGAGAACACCTGCCGCAACTCGAGAAAATCCAGGAAGTTCTCCCTTCCAGGCGAGATGAGGCCTATTTCCGATGAGGCTTCTGGAGACTAATGACACCTAACCTCTGGAATTTCGAAAGGGTCTTTCACACCCTTGCTGCAACTCAAGAAGTTCACCGCCATACCCGTCTCCACTCGAGAGGAAGCACGATGGTCCCGCCCACATCCAGAGGAGCCCCGTTTCCCCCTCGTAGCTCGAGATGAGGGATCCTTTCCTTGCTTTCAACGGGAAAGAATTCCCGGCGTTCCCGTCGCATCTCAAGAGGAGGCACTCTCAACAGGAAAGGCGAGAGGAACTCCATGTTCGTACCACCATTCCAAGAGTCCCCCAGATGTCTCAGTCCATTCCAGAGGAACCTCTTTGCCCTGCACTGGCTCATCTTTCACGCCGAGGATCGACTCACACCACGGTGGCACGTGGGACAGCCCTGTGGGAAAGCCTCGAGGGAAAGCCTCGAGGGAAAACCACAGATCCTTTGATCCACGCGACGGGAAGTGTGACATTGCTGCTACAGGCTGGAAGGAAAGCGCACGTGCATGCCCCCACTCTAGACGAGGCCTGACTCCCCTGGGGAGACTCCAGAAGAACCCAAAGATCCATGTCAGCCCCTGAGAGGAATCCTCGGTTCTGGCCCTGACTCGACACAATGTTTTTGGCCCCGGTATCGACGGGTGAGGAATCCCGAGAGGCCCCCTAGCAAGTCGCATGGGGACTGGCCTCTCCTGAGGCCACCAGGGCGGGTCCCTGAGGTCCCCGTCGTAACTCGAGAACACCTGCCGCAACTCGAGAAAATCCAGGAAGTTCTCCCTTCCAGGCGAGATGAGGCCTATTTCCGATGAGGCGTCTGGAGACTAATGACACCTAACCTCTGGAACTTCGAAAGGGTCTTTCACACCCTTGCTGCAACTCAAGAAGTTCACCGTCATACCCGTCTCCACTCGAGAGGAAGCACGATGGTCCCGCCCACATCCAGAGGAGCCCCGTTTCCCCCTCGTAGCTCGAGATGAGGGATCCTTTCCCTGCTTTCAACGGGAAAGAATTCCCGGCGTTCCCGTCGCATCTCAAGAGGAGGCACTCTCAACAGGAAAGGCGAGAGGAACTCCATGGTCGTACCACCATTCCAAGAGTCCCCCAGATGTCTCAGTCCATTCCAGAGGAACCTCTTTGCCCTGCACTGGCTCATCTTTCACGCCGAGGATCGGCTCACACCACGGTGGCACGTGGGACAGCCCTGTGGGAAAGCCTCGAGGGAAAGCCTCGAGGGAAAACCACAGATCCTTTGATCCACGCGGCGGGAAGTGTGACATTGCTGCTACAGCCTGGAAGGAAAGCGCACGTGCATGCCCCCACTCGAGACGAGGCCTGACTCCCCTGGGGAGACTCCAGAAGTACCCAAAGATCCATGTCAGCCCCTGAGAGGAATCCTCGGTTCCGGCCCTGACTCCACACAATGTTTTTGGCCCCGGTATCGACGGGAGAGGAATCCCGAGAGGCCCCCTAGCAACTCGCATGGGGACTGGCCTCTCCTGAGGCCACCAGGGCGGGTCCCTGAGGTCCCCGTCGTAACTCGAGAACACCTGCCGCAACTCGAGAAAATCCAGGAAGTTCTCCCTTCCAGGCGAGATGAGGCCTATTTCCGATGAGGCGTCTGGAGACTAATGACACCTAACCTCTGGAACTTCGAAAGGGTCTTTCACACCCTTGCTGCAACTCAAGAAGTTCACCGCCATACCCGTCTCCACTCGACAGGAAGCACGATGGTCCCGCCCACATCCAGAGGAGCCCCGTTTCCCCCTCGTAGCTCGAGATGAGGGATCCTTTCCCTGCTTTCAACGGGAAAGAATTCCCGGCGTTCCCGTCGCATCTCAAGAGGAGGCACTCTCAACAGGAAAGGCGAGAGGAACTCCATGGTCGTACCACCATTCCAAGAGTCCCCCAGATGTCTCAGTCCATTCCAGAGGAACCTCTTTGCCCTTCACTGGCTCATCTTTCACGCCGAGGATCGACTCACACCACGGTGGCACGTGGGACAGCCCTTTGGGAAAGCCTCGAGGGAAAGCCTCGAGGGAAAACCACAGATCCTTTGATCCACGCCACGGGAAGCGTGACATTGCTGCTACAGCCTGGAAGGAAAGCGCACGTGCATGCCCCCACTCGAGACGAGGCCTGACTCCCCTGGGGAGACTCCAGAAGTACCCAAAGATCCATGTCAGCCCCTGAGAGGAATCCTCGGTTCCGGCCCTGACTCCACACAAGGTTTTTGGCCCCGGTATCGACGGGAGAGGAATCCCGAGAGGCCCCCTAGCAAGTCGCATGGGGACTGGCCTCTCCTGAGGCCACCAGGGCGGGTCCCTGAGGTCCCCGTCGTAACTCGAGAACACCTGCCGCAACTCGAGAAAATCCAGGAAGTTCTCCCTTCCAGGCGAGATGAGGCCTATTTCCGATGAGGCTTCTGGAGACTAATGACACCTAACCTCTGGAACTTCGAAAGGGTCTTTCACACCCTTGCTGCAACTCAAGAAGTTCACCGCCATACCCGTCTCCACTCGAGAGGAAGCACGATGGTCCCGCCCACATCCAGAGGAGCCCCGTTTCCCCCTCGTAGCTCGAGATGAGGGATCCTTTCCCTGCTTTCAACGGGAAAGAATTCCCGGCGTTCCCGTCGCATCTCAAGAGGAGGCACTCTCAACAGAAAAGGCGAGAGGAACTCCATGGTCGTACCACCATTCCAAGAGTCCCCCAGATGTCTCAGTCCATTCCAGAGGAACCTCTTTGCCCTGCACTGGCTCATCTTTCACGCCGAGGATCGGCTCACACCACGGTGGCACGTGGGACAGCCCTTTGGGAAAGCCTCGAGGGAAAGCCTCGAGGGAAAACCACAGATCCTTTGATCCACGCCACGGGAAGCGTGACATTGCTGCTACAGCCTGGAAGGAAAGCGCACGTGCATGCCCCCACTCGAGACGAGGCCTGACTCCCCTGGGGAGACTCCAGAAGTACCCAAAGATCCATGTCAGCCCCTGAGAGGAATCCTCGGTTCCGGCCCTGACTCCACAGAAGGTTTTTGGCCCCGGTATCGACGGGAGAGGAATCCCGAGAGGCCCCCTAGCAAGTCGCATGGGGACTGGCCTCTCCTGAGGCCACCAGGGCGGGTCCCTGAGGTCCCCGTCGTAACTCGAGAACACCTGCCGCAACTCGAGAAAATCCAGGAAGTTCTCCCTTCCAGGCGAGATGAGGCCTATTTCTGATGAGGCTTCTGGAGACTAATGACACCTAACCTCTGGAACTTCGAAAGGGTCTTTCACACCCTTGCTGCAACTCAAGAAGTTCACCGCCATACCCGTCTCCACTCGAGAGGAAGCACGATGGTCCCGCCCACATCCAGAGGAGCCCCGTTTCCCCCTCGTAGCTCGAGATGAGGGATCCTTTCCCTGCTTTCAACGGGAAAGAATTCCCGGCGTTCCCGTCGCATCTCAAGAGGAGGCACTCTCAACAGGAAAGGCGAGAGGAACTCCATGGTCGTACCACCATTCCAAGAGTCCCCCAGATGTCTCAGTCCATTCCAGAGGAAACTCTTTGCCCTGCACTGGCTCATCTTTCACGCCGAGGATCGACTCACACCACGGTGGCACGTGGGACAGCCCTGTGGGAAAGCCTCGAGGGAAAGCCTCGAGGGAAAAACACAGATCCTTTGATCCACGCGACGGGAAGTGTGACATTGTTGCTACAGGCTGGAAGGAAAGCGCACGTGCATGCCCCCACACTAGACGAGGCCTGACTCCCCTGGGGAGACTCCAGAAGAACCCAAAGATCCATGTCAGCCCCTGAGAGGAATCCTCGGTTCTGGCCCTGACTCGACACAAGGTTTTTGGCCCCGGTATCGACGGGAGAGGAATCCCGAGAGGCCCCCTAGCAAGTCGCATGGGGACTGGCCTCTCCTGAGGCCACCAGGGCGGGTCCCTGAGGTCCCCGTCGTAACTCGAGAACACCTGCCGCAACTCGAGAAAATCCAGGAAGTTCTCCCTTCCAGGCGAGATGAGGCCTATTTCCGATGAGGCGTCTGGAGACTAATGACACCTAACCTCTGGAACTTCGAAAGGGTCTTTCACACCCTTGCTGCAACTCAAGAAGTTCACCGCCATACCCGTCTCCACTCGAGAGGAAGCACGATGGTCCCGCCCACATCCAGAGGAGCCCCGTTTCCCCCTCGTAGCTCGAGATGAGGGATCCTTTCCCTGCTTTCAACGGGAAAGAATTCCCGGCGTTCCCGTCGCATCTCAAGAGGAGGCACTCTCAACAGGAAAGGCGAGAGGAACTCCATGGTCGTATCACCATTCCAAGAGTCCCCCAGATGTCTCAGTCCATTCCAGAGGAACCTCTTTGCCCTGCACTGGCTCATCTTTCACGCCGAGGATCGGCTCACACCACGGTGGCACGTGGGACAGCCCTGTGGGAAAGCCTCGAGGGAAAGCCTCGAGGGAAAACCACAGATCCTTTGATCCACGCGGCGGGAAGTGTGACATTGCTGCTACAGCCTGGAAGGAAAGCGCACGTGCATGCCCCCACTCTAGACGAGGCCTGACTCCCCTGGGGAGACTCCAGAAGTACCCAAAGATCCATGTCAGCCCCTGAGAGGAATCCTCGGTTCCGGCCCTGACTCCACACAAGGTTTTTGGCCCCGGTATCGACGGGACAGGAATCCCGAGAGGCCCCCTAGCAAGTCGCTAGGGGACTGGCCTCTCCTGAGGCCACCAGGGCGGGTCCCTGAGGTCCCCGTCGTAACTCGAGAACACCTGCCGCAACTCGAGAAAATCCAGGAAGTTCTCCCTTCCAGGCGAGATGAGGCCTATTTCCGATGAGGCGTCTGGAGACTAATGACACCTAACCTCTGGAACTTCGAAAGGGTCTTTCACACCCTTGCTGCAACTCAGGAAGTTCACCACCATACCCGTCTCCACTCGAGAGGAAGCACGATGGTCCCGCCCACATCCAGAGGAGCCCCGTTTCCCCCTCGTAGCTCGAGATGAGGGATCCTTTCCCTGCTTTCAACGGGAAAGAATTCCCGGCGTTCCCGTCGCATCTCAAGAGGAGGCACTCTCAACAGGAAAGGCGAGAGGAACTCCATGGTCGTACCACCATTCCAAGAGTCCCCCAGATGTCTCAGGCCATTCCAGAGGAACCTCTTTGCCCTGCACTGGCTCATCTTTCACGCCGAGGATCGACTCACACCACGGTGGCACGTGGGACAGCCCTGTGGGAAAGCCTCGAGGGAAAGCCTCGAGGGAAAACCACAGATCCTTTGATCCACGCCACGGGAAGCGTGACATTGCTGCTACAGCCTGGAAGGAAAGCGCACGTGCATGCCCCCACTCGAGACGAGGCCTGAATCCCCTGGGGAGACTCCAGAAGTACCCAAAGATCCATGTCAGCCCCTGAGAGGAATCCTCGGTTCCGGCCCTGACTCCACACAATGCTTTTGGCCCCGGTATCGACGGGAGAGGAATCCCGAGAGGCCCCCTAGCAACTCGCATGGGGACTGGCCTCTCCTGAGGCCACCAGGGCGGGTCCCTGAGGTACCCGTCGTAACTCGAGAACACCTGCCGCAACTCGAGAAATTCCAGGAAGTTCTCCCTTCCAGGCGAGATGAGGCCTATTTCCGATGAGGCGTGTGGAGACTAATGACACCTAACCTCTGGAACTTCGAAAGGGTCTTTCACACCCTTGCTGCAACTCAAGAAGTTCACCGCCATACCCGTCTCCACTCGACAGGAAGCACGATGGTTCCGCCCACATCCAGAGGAGCCCCGTTTCCCCCTCGTAGCTCGAGATGAGGGATCCTTTCCCTGCTTTCAACGGGAAAGAATTCCCGGCGTTCCCGTCGCATCTCAAGAGGAGGCACTCTCAACAGGAAAGGCGAGAGGAACTCCATGGTCGTACCACCATTCCAAGAGTCCCCCAGATGTCTCAGTCCATTCCAGAGGAACCTCTTTGCCCTTCACTGGCTCATCTTTCACGCCGAGGATCGACTCACACCACGGTGGCACGTGGGACAGCCCTGTGGGAAAGCCTCGAGGGAAAGCCTCGAGGGAAAACCACAGATCCTTTGATCCACGCCACGGGAAGCGTGACATTGCTGCTACAGCCTGGAAGGAAAGCGCACGTGCATGCCCCCACTCGAGACGAGGCCTGACTCCCCTGGGGAGACTCCAGAAGTACCCAAAGATCCATGTCAGCCCCTGAGAGGAATCCTCGGTACCGGCCCTGACTCCACACAAGGTTTTTGGCCCCGGTATCGACGGGAGAGGAATCCCGAGAGGGCCCCTAGCAAGTCGCATGGGGACTGGCCTCTCCTGAGGCCACCAGGGCGGGTCCTGAGGTCCCCATCGTAACTCGAGAACACCTGCCGCAACTCGAGAAAATCCAGGAAGTTCTCCCTTCCAGGCGAGATGAGGCCTATTTCCGATGAGGCTTCTGGAGACTAATGACACCTAACCTCTGGAATTTCGAAAGGGTCTTTCACACCCTTGCTGCAACTCAAGAAGTTCACCGCCATACCCGTCTCCACTCGAGAGGAAGCACGATGGTCCCGCCCACATCCAGAGGAGCCCCGTTTCCCCCTCGTAGCTCGAGATGAGGGATCCTTTCCTTGCTTTCAACGGGAAAGAATTCCCGGCGTTCCCGTCGCATCTCAAGAGGAGGCACTCTCAACAGGAAAGGCGAGAGGAACTCCATGTTCGTACCACCATTCCAAGAGTCCCCCAGATGTCTCAGTCCATTCCAGAGGAACCTCTTTGCCCTGCACTGGCTCATCTTTCACGCCGAGGATCGACTCACACCACGGTGGCACGTGGGACAGCCCTGTGGGAAAGCCTCGAGGGAAAGCCTCGAGGGAAAACCACAGATCCTTTGATCCACGCGACGGGAAGTGTGACATTGCTGCTACAGGCTGGAAGGAAAGCGCACGTGCATGCCCCCACTCTAGACGAGGCCTGACTCCCCTGGGGAGACTCCAGAAGAACCCAAAGATCCATGTCAGCCCCTGAGAGGAATCCTCGGTTCTGGCCCTGACTCGACACAATGTTTTTGGCCCCGGTATCGACGGGTGAGGAATCCCGAGAGGCCCCCTAGCAAGTCGCATGGGGACTGGCCTCTCCTGAGGCCACCAGGGCGGGTCCCTGAGGTCCCCGTCGTAACTCGAGAACACCTGCCGCAACTCGAGAAAATCCAGGAAGTTCTCCCTTCCAGGCGAGATGAGGCCTATTTCCGATGAGGCGTCTGGAGACTAATGACACCTAACCTCTGGAACTTCGAAAGGGTCTTTCACACCCTTGCTGCAACTCAAGAAGTTCACCGTCATACCCGTCTCCACTCGAGAGGAAGCACGATGGTCCCGCCCACATCCAGAGGAGCCCCGTTTCCCCCTCGTAGCTCGAGATGAGGGATCCTTTCCCTGCTTTCAACGGGAAAGAATTCCCGGCGTTCCCGTCGCATCTCAAGAGGAGGCACTCTCAACAGGAAAGGCGAGAGGAACTCCATGGTCGTACCACCATTCCAAGAGTCCCCCAGATGTCTCAGTCCATTCCAGAGGAACCTCTTTGCCCTGCACTGGCTCATCTTTCACGCCGAGGATCGGCTCACACCACGGTGGCACGTGGGACAGCCCTGTGGGAAAGCCTCGAGGGAAAGCCTCGAGGGAAAACCACAGATCCTTTGATCCACGCGGCGGGAAGTGTGACATTGCTGCTACAGCCTGGAAGGAAAGCGCACGTGCATGCCCCCACTCGAGACGAGGCCTGACTCCCCTGGGGAGACTCCAGAAGTACCCAAAGATCCATGTCAGCCCCTGAGAGGAATCCTCGGTTCCGGCCCTGACTCCACACAATGTTTTTGGCCCCGGTATCGACGGGAGAGGAATCCCGAGAGGCCCCCTAGCAACTCGCATGGGGACTGGCCTCTACTGAGGCCACCAGGGCGGGTCCCTGAGGTCCCCGTCGTAACTCGAGAACACCTGCCGCAACTCGAGAAAATCCAGGAAGTTCTCCCTTCCAGGCGAGATGAGGCCTATTTCCGATGAGGCGTCTGGAGACTAATGACACCTAACCTCTGGAACTTCGAAAGGGTCTTTCACACCCTTGCTGCAACTCAAGAAGTTCACCGCCATACCCGTCTCCACTCGACAGGAAGCACGATGGTCCCGCCCACATCCAGAGGAGCCCCGTTTCCCCCTCGTAGCTCGAGATGAGGGATCCTTTCCCTGCTTTCAACGGGAAAGAATTCCCGGCGTTCCCGTCGCATCTCAAGAGGAGGCACTCTCAACAGGAAAGGCGAGAGGAACTCCATGGTCGTACCACCATTCCAAGAGTCCCCCAGATGTCTCAGTCCATTCCAGAGGAACCTCTTTGCCCTTCACTGGCTCATCTTTCACGCCGAGGATCGACTCACACCACGGTGGCACGTGGGACAGCCCTTTGGGAAAGCCTCGAGGGAAAGCCTCGAGGGAAAACCACAGATCCTTTGATCCACGCCACGGGAAGCGTGACATTGCTGCTACAGCCTGGAAGGAAAGCGCACGTGCATGCCCCCACTCGAGACGAGGCCTGACTCCCCTGGGGAGACTCCAGAAGTACCCAAAGATCCATGTCAGCCCCTGAGAGGAATCCTCGGTTCCGGCCCTGACTCCACACAAGGTTTTTGGCCCCGGTATCGACGGGAGAGGAATCCCGAGAGGCCCCCTAGCAAGTCGCATGGGGACTGGCCTCTCCTGAGGCCACCAGGGCGGGTCCCTGAGGTCCCCGTCGTAACTCGAGAACACCTGCCGCAACTCGAGAAAATCCAGGAAGTTCTCCCTTCCAGGCGAGATGAGGCCTATTTCCGATGAGGCTTCTGGAGACTAATGACACCTAACCTCTGGAACTTCGAAAGGGTCTTTCACACCCTTGCTGCAACTCAAGAAGTTCACCGCCATACCCGTCTCCACTCGAGAGGAAGCACGATGGTCCCGCCCACATCCAGAGGAGCCCCGTTTCCCCCTCGTAGCTCGAGATGAGGGATCCTTTCCCTGCTTTCAACGGGAAAGAATTCCCGGCGTTCCCGTCGCATCTCAAGAGGAGGCACTCTCAACAGAAAAGGCGAGAGGAACTCCATGGTCGTACCACCATTCCAAGAGTCCCCCAGATGTCTCAGTCCATTCCAGAGGAACCTCTTTGCCCTGCACTGGCTCATGTTTCACGCCGAGGATCGACTCACACCACGGTGGCACGTGGGACAGCCCTGTGGGAAAGCCTCGAGGGAAAGCCTCGAGGGAAAACCACAGATCCTTTGATCCACGCGACGGGAAGTGTGACATTGCTGCTACAGGCTGGAAGGAAAGCGCACGTGCATGCCCCCACTCTAGACGAGGCCTGACTCCCCTGGGGAGACTCCAGAAGAACCCAAAGATCCATGTCAGCCCCTGAGAGGAATCCTCGGTTCTGGCCCTGACTCGACACAAGGTTTTTGGCCCCGGTATCGACGGGAGAGGAATCCCGAGAGGCCCCCTAGCAAGTCGCATGGGGACTGGCCTCTCCTGAGGCCACCAGGGCGGGTCCCTGAGGTCCCCGTCGTAACTCGAGAACACCTGCCGCAACTCGAGAAAATCCAGGAAGTTCTCCCTTCCAGGCGAGATGAGGCCTATTTCCGATGAGGCGTCTGGAGACTAATGACACCTAACCTCTGGAACTTCGAAAGGGTCTTTCACACCCTTGCTGCAACTCAAGAAGTTCACCGTCATACCCGTCTCCACTCGAGAGGTAGCACGATGGTCCCGCCCACATCCAGAGGAGCCCCGTTTCCCCCTCGTAGCTCGAGATGAGGGATCCTTTCCCTGCTTTCAACGGGAAAGAATTCCCGGCGTTCCCGTCGCATCTCAAGAGGAGGCACTCTCAACAGGAAAGGCGAGAGGAACTCCATGGTCGTACCACCATTCCAAGAGTCCCCCAGATGTCTCAGTCCATTCCAGAGGAACCTCTTTGCCCTGCACTGGCTCATCTTTCACGCCGAGGATCGGCTCACACCACGGTGGCATGTGGGACAGCCCTGTGGGAAAGCCTCGAGGGAAAGCCTCGAGGGAAAACCACAGATCCTTTGATCCACGCGGCGGGAAGTGTGACATTGCTGCTACAGCCTGGAAGGAAAGCGCACGTGCATGCCCCCACTCGAGACGAGGCCTGACTCCCCTGGGGAGACTCCAGAAGTACCCAAAGATCCATGTCAGCCCCTGAGAGGAATCCTCGGTTCCGGCCCTGACTCCACACAATGTTTTTGGCCCCGGTATCGACGGGAGAGGAATCCCGAGAGGCCCCCTAGCAACTCGCCTGGGGACTGGCCTCTCCTGAGGCCACCAGGGCGGGTCCCTGAGGTCCCCGTCGTAACTCGAGAACACCTGCCGCAACTCGAGAAAATCCAGGAAGTTCTCCCTTCCAGGCGAGATGAGGCCTATTTCCGATGAGGCGTCTGGAGACTAATGACACCTAACCTCTGGAACTTCGAAAGGGTCTTTCACACCCTTGCTGCAACTCAAGAAGTTCACCGCCATACCCGTCTCCACTCGACAGGAAGCACGATAGTCCCGCCCACATCCAGAGGAGCCCCGTTTCCCCCTCGTAGCTCGAGATGAGGGATCCTTTCCCTGCTTTCAACGGGAAAGAATTCCCGGCGTTCCCGTCGCATCTCAAGAGGAGGCACTCTCAACAGGAAAGGCGAGAGAAACTCCATGGTCGTACCACCATTCCAAGAGTCCCCCAGATGTCTCAGTCCATTCCAGAGGAACCTCTTTGCCCTTCACTGGCTCATCTTTCACGCCGAGGATCGACTCACACCACGGTGGCACGTGGGACAGCCCTGTGGGAAAGCCTCGAGGGAAAGCCTCGAGGGAAAACCACAGATCCTTTGATCCACGCCACGGGAAGCGTGACATTGCTGCTACAGCATGGAAGGAAAGCGCACGTGCATGCCCCCACTCGAGACGAGGCCTGACTCCCCTGGGGAGACTCCAGAAGTACCCAAAGATCCATGTCAGCCCCTGAGAGGAATCCTCGGTTCCGGCCCTGACTCCACACAAGGTTTTTGGCCCCGGTATCGACGGGAGAGGAATCCCGAGAGGCCCCCTAGCAACTCGCATGGGGACTGGCCTCTCCTGAGGCCACCAGGGCGGGTCCCTGAGGTCCCCGTCGTAACTCGAGAACACCTGCCGCAACTCGAGAAAATCCAGGAAGTTCTCCCTTCCAGGCGAGATGAGGCCTATTTCCGATGAGGCTTCTGGAGACTAATGACACCTAACCTCTGGAACTTCGAAAGGGTCTTTCACACCCTTGCTGCAACTCAAGAAGTTCACCGCCATACCCGTCTCCACTCGAGAGGAAGCACGATGGTCCCGCCCACATCCAGAGGAGCCCCGTTTCCCCCTCGTAGCTCGAGATGAGGGATCCTTTCCCTGCTTTCAACGGGAAAGAATTCCCGGCGTTCCCGTCGCATCTCAAGAGGAGGCACTCTCAACAGGAAAGGCGAGAGGAACTCCATGGTCGTACCACCATTCCAAGAGTCCCCCAGATGTCTCAGTCCATTCCAGAGGAACCTCTTTGCCCTGCACTGGCTCATCTTTCACGCCGAGGATCGACTCACACCACGGTGGCACGTGGGACAGCCCTGTGGGAAAGCCTCGAGGGAAAGCCTCGAGGGAAAACCACAGATCCTTTGATCCACGCGACGGGAAGTGTCACATTGCTGCTACAGGCTGGAAGGAAAGCGCACGTGCATGCCCCCACTCTAGACGAGGCCTGACTCCCCTGGGGAGACTCCAGAAGAACCCAAAGATCCATGTCAGCCCCTGAGAGGAATCCTCGGTTCTGGCCCTGACTCGACACAAGGTTTTTGGCCCCGGTATCGACGGGAGAGGAATCCCGAGAGGCCCCCTAGCAAGTCGCATGGGGACTGGCCTCTCCTGAGGCCACCAGGGCGGGTCCCTGAGGTCCCCGTCGTAACTCGAGAACACCTGCCGCAACTCGAGAAAATCCAGGAAGTTCTCCCTTCCAGGCGAGATGAGGCCTATTTCCGATGAGGCGTCTGGAGACTAATGACACCTAACCTCTGGAACTTCGAAAGGGTCTTTCACACACTTGCTGCAACTCAAGAAGTTCACCGTCATACCCGTCTCCACTCGAGAGGAAGCACAATGGTCCCGCCCACATCCAGAGGAGCCCCGTTTCCCCCTCGTAGCTCGAGATGAGGGATCCTTTCCCTGCTTTCAACGGGAAAGAATTCCCGGCGTTCCCGTCGCATCTCAAGAGGAGGCACTCTCAACAGGAAAGGCGAGAGGAACTCCATGGTCGTACCACCATTCCAAGAGTCCCCCAGATGTCTCAGTCCATTCCAGAGGAAACTCTTTGCCCTGCACTGGCTCATCTTTCACACCGAGGATCGGCTCACACCACGGTGGCACGTGGGACAGCCCTGTGGGAAAGCCTCGAGGGAAAGCCTCGAGGGAAAACCACAGATCCTTTGATCCACGCGGCGGGAAGTGTGACATTGCTGCTACAGCCTGGAAGGAAAGCACACGTGCATGCCCCCACTCTAGACGAGGCCTGACTCCCCTGGGGAGACTCCAGAAGTACCCAAAGATCCATGTCAGCCCCTGAGAGGAATCCTCGGTTCCGGCCCTGACTCCACACAAGGTTTTTGGCCCCGGTATCGACGGGAGAGGAATCCCGAGAGGCCCCCTAGCAAGTCGCATGGGGACTGGCCTCTCCTGAGGCCACCAGGGCGGGTCCCTGAGGTCCCCGTCGTAACTCGAGAACACCTGCCGCAACTCGAGAAAATCCAGGAAGTTCTCCCTTCCAGGCGAGATGAGGCCTATTTCCGATGAGGCGTCTGGAGACTAATGACACCTAACCTCTGGAACTTCGAAAGGGTCTTTCACACCCTTGCTGCAACTCAAGAAGTTCACCGCCATACCCGTCTCCACTCGAGAGGAAGCACGATGGTCCCGCCCACATCCAGAGGAGCCCCGTTTCCCCCTCGTAGCTCGATATGAGGGATCCTTTCCCTGCTTTCAACGGGAAAGAATTCCCGGCGTTCCCGTCGCATCTCAAGAGGAGGCACTCTCAACAGGAAAGGCGAGAGGAACTCCATGGTCGTACCACCATTTCAAGAGTCTCCCAGATGTCTCAGTCCATACCAGAGGAACCTCTTTGCCCTGCACTGGCTCATCTTTCACGCCGAGGATAGACTCACACCACGGTGGCACGTGGGACAGCCCTTTGGGAAATCCTCGAGGGAAAGCCTCGAGGGAAAACCACAGATCCTTTGATCCACGCCACGGGAAGCGTGACATTGCTGCTACAGCCTGGAAGGAAAGCGCACGTGCATGCCCCCACTCGAGACGAGGCCTGACTCCCCTGGGGAGACTCCAGAAGTACCCAAAGATCCATGTCAGCCCCTGAGAGGAATCCTCTGTTCCGGCCCTGACTCCACACAAGGTTTTTGGCCCCGGTATCAACGGGAGAGGAATCCCGAGAGGCCCCCTAGCAACTCGCATGAGGACTGGCCTCTCCTGAGGCCACCAGGGCGGGTCCCTGTGGTCCCCGTCGTATCTCGAAAACACCTGCCGCAACTCGAGAAAATCCAGGAAGTTCTCCCTTCCAGGCGAGAAGAGGCCTATTTACGATGAGGCGTCTGGAGACTAATGACACCTAACCTCTGGAACTTCGAAAGGGTCTTTCACACCCTTGCTGCAACTCAAGAAGTTCACCGCCATACCCGTCTCCACTCGAGAGGAAGCACGATGGTCCCGCCCACATCCAGAGGAGCCCCTTTTTCCCCTCGTAGCTCGAGATGAGGGATCCTTTCCCTGCTTTCAACGGGAAAGAATTCCCGGCGTTCCCGTCGCATCTCAAGAGGAGGCACTCTCAACAGGAAAGGCGAGAGGAACTTCATGGTCGTACCACCATTCCAAGAGTCCCCCAGATGTCTCAGTCCATTCCAGAGGAATCTCTTTGCCCTGCACTGGCTCATCTTTCACGCCGAGGATCGACTCACACCACGGTGGCTCGTGGGACAGCCCTGTGGGAAAGCCTCGAGGGAAAGCCTCGAGGGAAAACCACAGATCCTTTGATCCACGCCACGGGAAGCGTGACATTGCTGCTACAGCCTGGAAGGAAAGCGCACGTGCATGCCCCCACTCGAGACGAGGCCTGACTCCCCTGGGGAGACTCCAGAAGTACCCAAAGATCCATGTCAGCCCCTGAGAGGAATCCTCGGTTCCGGCCCTGACTCCACACAATGTTTTTGGCCCCGGTATCGACGGGAGAGGAATCCCGAGAGGCCCCCTAGCAACTCGCATGGGGACTGGCCTCTCCTGAGGCCACCAGGGCGGGTCCCTGAGGTCCCCGTCGTAACTCGAGAACACCTGCCGCAACTCGAGAAATTCCAGGAAGTTCTCCCTTCCAGGCGAGATGAGGCCTATTTCCGATGAGGCGTCTGGAGTCTAATGACACCTAAACTCTGGAACTTCGAAAGGGTCTTTCACACCCTTGCTGCAACTCAAGAAGTTCACCGCCATACCCGTCTCCACTCGAGAGGAAGCACGATGGTCCCGCCCACATCCAGAGGAGCCCCGTTTCCCCCTCGTAGCTCGAGATGAGGGATCCTTTCCCTGCTTTCAACGGGAAAGAATTCCCGGCGTTCCCGTCGCATCTCAAGAGGAGGCACTCTCAACAGGAAAGGCGAGAGGAACTCCATGGTCGTACCACCATTCCAAGAGTCCCCCAGATGTCTCAGTCCATTCCAGAGGAACCTCTTTGCCCTGCACTGGCTCATCTTTCACGCCGAGGATCGGCTCACACCACGGTGGCACGTGGGACAGCCCAGTGGGAAAGCCTCGAGGGAAAGCCTCGAGGGAAAACCACAGATCCTTTGATCCACGCGACGGGAAGTGTGACATTGCTGCTACAGCCTGGAAGGAAAGCGCAAGTGCATGCCCCCACTGGAGACGAGGCCTGACTCCCCTGGGGAGACTCCAGAAGTACCCAAAGATCCATGTCAGCCCCTGAGAGGAATCCTCGGTTCCGGCCCTGAATCCACACAAGGTTTTTGGCCCCGGTATCGACGGGAGAGGAATCCCGAGAGGCCCCCTAGCAAGTCTCATGGGGACCGGCCTCTCCTGAGGCCACCAGGGCGGGTCCCTGAGGTCCCCGTCGTAACTCGAGAACACCTGCCGCAACTCGAGAAAATCCAGGAAGTTCTCCCTTCCAGGCGAGATGAGGCCTATTTCCGATGAGGCGTCTGGAGACTAATGACACCTAACCTCTGGAACTTCGAAAGGGTCTTTCACACCCTTGCTGCAACTCAAGAAGTTCACCGCCATACCCGTCTCCACTCGAGAGGAAGCACGATGGTCCCGCCCACATCCAGAGGAGCCCCGTTTCCCCCTCGTAGCTCGAGATGAGGGATCCTTTCCCTGCTTTCAACGGGAAAGTATTCCCGGCGTTCCCGTCGCATCTCAAGAGGAGGCACTCTCAACAGGAAAGGCGAGAGGAACTCCATGGTCGTACCACCATTCCAACAGTCCCCCAGATGTCTCAGTCCATTCCAGAGGAACCTCTTTGCCCTGCACTGGCTCATCTTTCACGCCGAGTATTGACTCACACCACGGTGGCACGTGGGACAGCCCTGTGGGAAAGCCTCGAGGGAAAGCCTCGAGGGAAAACCACAGATCCTTTGATCCACGCCACGGGAAGCGTGACATTGCTGCTACAGCCTGGAAGGAAAGCGCACGTGCATGCCCCCACTCGAGACGAGGCCTGACTCCCCTGGGGAGACTCCAGAAGTACCCAAAGATCCATGTCAGCCCCTGAGAGGAATCCTCGGTTCCGGCCCTGACTCCACACAATGTTTTTGGCCCCGGTATCGACGGGAGAGGAATCCCGAGAGGCCCCCTAGCAACTCGCATGGGGACTGGCCTCTCCTGAGGCCACCAGGGCGGGTCCCTGAGGTCCCCGTCGTAACTCGAGAACACCTGCCGCAACTCGAGAAATTCCAGGAAGTTCTCCCTTCCAGGCGAGATGAGGCCTATTTCCGATGAGGCGTCTGGAGACTAATGACACCTAACCTCTGGAACTTCGAAAGGGTCTTTCACACCCTTGCTGCAACTCAAGAAGTTCACCGCCATACCCGTCTCCACTCGACAGGAAGCACGATGGTCCCGCCCACATCCAGAGGAGCCCCGTTTCCCCCTAGTAGCTCGAGATGAGGGATCCTTTCCCTGCTTTCAACGGGAAAGAATTCCCGGCGTTCCCGTCGCATCTCAAGAGGAGGCACTCTCAACAGGAAAGGCGAGAGGAACTCCATGGTCGTACCACCATTCCAAGAGTCCCCCAGATGTCTCAGTCCATTCCAGAGGAACCTCTTTGCCCTTCACTGGCTCATCTTTCACGCCGAGGATCGACTCACACCACGGTGGCACGTGGGACAGCCCTTTGGGAAAGCCTCGAGGGAAAGCCTCGAGGGAAAACCACAGATCCTTTGATCCACGCGACGGGAAGCGTGACATTGCTGCTACAGCCTGGAAGGAAAGCGCACGTGCATGCCCCCACTCGAGACGAGGCCTGACTCCCCTGGGGAGACTCCAGAAGTACCCAAAGATCCATGTCAGCCCCTGAGAGGAATCCTCGGTTCCGGCCCTGACTCCACACAAGGTTTTTGGCCCCGGTATCGACGGGAGAGGAATCCCGAGAGGCCCCCTAGCAAGTCGCATGGGGACTGGCCTCTCCTGAGGCCACCAAGGCGGGTCCCTGAGGTCCCCGTCGTAACTCGAGAACACCTGCCGCAACTCGAGAAAATCCAGGAAGTTCTCCCTTCCAGGCGAGATGAGGCCTATTTCCGATGAGGCTTCTGGAGACTAATGACACCTAACCTCTGGAACTTCGAAAGGGTCTTTCACACCCTTGCTGCAACTCAAGAAGTTCACCGCCATACCCGTCTCCACTCGAGAGGAAGCACGATGGTCCCGCCCACATCCAGAGGAGCCCCGTTTCCCCCTCGTAGCTCGAGATGAGGGATCCTTTCCCTGCTTTCAACGGGAAAGAATTCCCGGCGTTCCCGTCGCATCTCAAGAGGAGGCACTCTCAACAGGAAAGGCGAGAGGAACTCCATGGTCGTACCACCATTCCAAGAGTCCCCCAGATGTCTCAGTCCATTCCAGAGGAACCTCTTTGCCCTGCACTGGCTCATCTTTCACGCCGAGGATCGGCTCACACCACGGTGGCACGTGGGACAGCCCTGTGGGAAAGCCTCGAGGGAAAGCCTCGAGGGAAAACCACAGATCCTTTGATCCACGCCACGGGAAGCGTGACATTGCTGCTACAGCCTGGAAGGAAAGCGCAAGTGCATGCCCCCACTCGAGACGAGGCCTGACTCCCCTGGGGAGACTCCACAAGTACCCTAAGATCCATGTCAGCCCCTGAGAGGAATCCTCGGTTCCGGCCCTGACTCCACACAAGGTTTTTGGCCCCGGTATCGACGGGAGAGGAATCCCGAGAGGCCCCCTAGCAACTCGCATGAAGACTGGCCTCTTCTGAGGCCACCAGGGCGGGTCCCTGAGGTCCCCGTTGTAACTCGAGAACACCTGCCGCAACTCGAGAAAATCCAGGAAGTTCTCCCTTCCAGGCGAGATGAGGCCTATTTCCGATGAGGCGTCTGGAGACTAATGACACCTAACCTCTGGAACTTCGAAAGGGTCTTTCACACCCTTGCTGCAACTCAAGAAGTTCACCGCCATACCCGTCTCCACTCGAGAGGAAGCACGATGGTCCCGCCCACATCCAGAGGAGCCCCGTTTCCCCGTCGTAGCTCGAGATGAGGGATCCTTTCCCTGCTTTCAACGGGAAAGAATTCCCGGCGTTCCCGTCGCATCTCAAGAGGAGGCACTCTCAACAGGAAAGGCGAGAGGAACTCCATGGTCGAACCACCATTCCAAGAGTCCCCCAGATGTCTCAGTCCATTCCAGAGGAATCTCTTTGCCCTGCACTGGCTCATCTTTCACGCCGAGGATCGACTCACACCACGGTGGCACGTGGGACAGCCCTGTGGGAAAGCCTCGAGGGAAAGCCTCGCGGGAAAACCACAGATCCTTTGATCCACGCCACGGGAAGCGTGACATTGCTGCTACAGCCTGGAAGGAAAGCGCACGTGCATGCCCCCACTCGAGACGAGGCCTGACTCCCCTGGGGAGACTCCAGAAGTACCCAAAGATCCATGTCAGCCCCTGAGAGGAATCCTCGGTTCCGGCCCTGACTCAACACAAGGTTTTTGGCCCCGGTATCGACGGGAGAGGAATCCCGAGAGGCCCCCTAGCAAGTCGCATGGGGACTGGCCTCTCCTGAGGCCACCAGGGCGGGTCCCTGAGGTCCCCGTCGTAACTCGAGAACACCTGCCGCAACTCGAGAAAATCCAGGAAGTTCTCCCTTCCAGGCGAGACGAGGCCTATTTCCGATGAGGCTTCTGGAGACTAATGACACCTAACCTCTGGAACTTCGAAAGGGTCTTTCACACCCTTGCTGCAACTCAAGAAGTTCACCGCCATACCCGTCTCCACTCGAGAGGAAGCACGATGTTCCCGCCCACATCCAGAGGAGCCCCGTTTCCCCCTCGTAGCTCGAAATGAGGGATCCTTTCCCTGCTTTCAACGGGAAAGAATTCCCGGCGTTCCCGTCGCATCTCATGAGGAGGCACTCTCAACAGGAAAGGCGAGAGGAACTCCATGGTCGTACCACCATTCCAAGAGTCCCCCAGATGTCTCAGTCCATTCCAGACGAACCTCTTTGCCCTGCACTGGCTCATCTTTCACGCCGAGGATCGACTCAAACCACGGTGGCACGTGGGACAGCCCTGTGGGAAAGCCTCGAGGGAAAGCCTCGAGGGAAAACCACAGATCCTTTGACCCACGCGACGGGAAGTGTGACATTGCTGCTACAGTCTGGAAGGAAAGCCCACGTGCATGCCCCCACTCGAGACGAGGCCTGACTCCCCTGGGGAGACTCCAGAAGAACGCAAAGATCCATGTCAGCCCCTGAGAGGAATCCTCGGTTCCGGCCCTGACTCGACACAAGGTTTTTGGCCCCGGTATCGACGGGAGAGGAATCCCGAGAGGCCCCCTAGCAACTCGCATGGGGACTGGCCTCTCCTGAGGCCACCAGGGCGGGTCCCTGAGGTCCCCGTCGTAACTGGAGAACACCTGCCGCAACTCGAGAAAATCCAGGAAGTTCTCCCTTCCAGGCGAGATGAGGCCTATTTCCGATGAGGCGTCTGGAGACTAATGACACCTAACCTCTGGAACTTCGAAAGGGTCTTTCACACCCTTGCTGCAACTCAAGAAGTTCACCGCCATACCCGTCTCCACTCGAGAGGAAGCACGATGGTCCCGCCCACATCCAGAGGAGCCCCGTTTCCCCCTCGTAGCTCGAGATGAGGGATCCTTTCCCTGCTTTCAACGGGAAAGAATTCCCGGCGTTCCCGTCGCATCTCAAGAGGAGGCACTCTCAACAGGAAAGGCGAGAGGAACTCCATGGTCGTACCACCATTCCAAGAGTCGCCCAGAAGTCTCAGTCCATTCCAGAGGAACCTCTTTGCCCTGCACTGGCTCATCTTTCACGCCGAGGATCGGCTCACACCACGGTGGCACGTGGGACAGCCGTGTGGGAAAGCCTCGAGGGAAAGCCTCGAGGGAAAACCACAGATCCTTTGATCCACGCCACGGGAAGCGGAACATTGCTGCTACAGCCTGGAAGGAAAGCGCACGTGCATGCCCCCACTCGAGACGAGGCCTGACTCCCCTGGGGAGACTCCAGAAGTACCCAAAGATCGATGTCAGCCCCTGAGAGGAATCCTCGGTTCCGGCCCTGAGTCCACACAAGGTTTTTGGCCCCGGTATCGACGGGAGAGGAATCCCGAGAGGCCCCCTAGCAACTCGCATGGGGACTGGCCTCTTAGGCCACCAGGGCGGGTCCCTGAGGTCCCCGTCGTAACTCGAGAACACCTGCCGCAACTCGAGAAAATCCAGGAAGTTCTCCCTTCCAGGCGAGATTAGGCCTATTTCCGATGAGGCGTCTGGAGACTAATGACACCTAACCTCTGGAACTTCGAAAGGGTCTTTCACACCCTTGCTGCAACTCAAGAAGTTCACCGCCATACCCGTCTCCACTCGAGAGGAAGCACGATGGTCCCGCCCACATCCAGAGGAGCCCCGTTTCCCCCTCGTAGCTCGATATGAGGGATCCTTTCCCTGCTTTCAACGGGAAAGAATTCCCGGCGTTCCCGTCGCATCTCAAGAGGAGGCACTCTCAACAGGAAAGGCGAGAGGAACTCCATGGTCGTACCACCATTCCAAGAGTCCCCCAGATGTCTCAGTCCATTCCAGAGGAACCTCTTTGCCCTGCACTGGCTCATCTTTCACGCCGAGGATCGACTCACACCACGGTGGCACGTGGGACCGCCCTTTGGGAAAGCCTCGAGGGAAAGCCTCGAGGGAAAACCACAGATCCTTTGATCCACGCCACGGGAAGAGTGACATTGCTGCTACAGCCTGGAAGGAAAGCGCACGTGCATGCCCCCACTCGAGACGAGGCCTGACTCCCCTGGGGAGACTCCAGAAGTACCCAAAGATCCATGTCAGCCCCTGAGAGGAATCCTCGGTTCCGGCCCTGACTCCACACAAGGTTTTTGGCCCCGGTATCGACGGGAGAGGAATCCCGAGAGGCCCCCTAGCAAGTCGCATGGGGACTGGCCTCTCCTGAGGCCACCAGGGCGGGTCCCTGAGGTCCCCGTCGTAACTCGAGAACACCTGCCGCAACTCGAGAAAATTCAGGAAGTTCTCCCTTCCAGGCGAGATGAGGCCTATTTCCGATGAGGCTTCTGGAGACTAATGACACCTAACCTCTGGAACTTCGAAAGGGTCTTTCACACCCTTGCTGCAACTCAAGAAGTTCACCGCCATACCCGTCTCCACTCGAGAGGAAGCACGATGGTCCCGCCCACATCCAGAGGAGCCCCGTTTCCCCCTCGTAGCTCGAAATGAGGGATCCTTTCCCTGCTTTCAACGGGAAAGAATTCCCGGCGTTCCCGTCGCATCTCATGAGGAGGCACTCTCAACAGGAAAGGCGAGAGGAACTCCATGGTCGTACCACCATTCCAAGAGTCCCCCAGATGTCTCAGTCCATTCCAGAGGAACCTCTTTGCCCTGCACTGGCTCATCTTTCACGCCGAGGATCGACTCAAACCACGGGGGCACGTGGGACAGCCCTGTGGGAAAGCCTCGAGGGAAAGCCTCGAGGGAAAACCACAGATCCTTTGACCCACGCGACGGGAAGTGTGACATTGCTGCTACAGGCTGGAAGGAAAGCGCACGTGCATGCCCCCACTCGAGACGAGGCCTGACTCCCCTGGGGAGACTCCAGAAGAACGCAAAGATCCATGTCAGCCCCTGAGAGGAATCCTCGGTTCCGGCCCTGACTCGACACAAGGTTTTTGGCCCCGGTATCGACGGGAGAGGAATCCCGAGAGGCCCCCTAGCAACTCGCATGGGGACTGGCCTCTCCTGAGGCCACCAGGGCGGGTCCCTGAGGTCCCCGTCGTAACTGGAGAACACCTGCCGCAACTCGAGAAAATCCAGGAAGTTCTCCCTTCCAGGCGAGATGAGGCCTATTTCCGATGAGGCGTCTGGAGACTAATGACACCTAACCTCTGGAACTTCGAAAGGGTCTTTCACACCCTTGCTGCAACTCAAGAAGTTCATCGCCATACCCGTCTCCACTCGAGAGGAAGCACGATGGTCCCGCCCACATCCAGAGGAGCCCCGTTTCCCCCTCGTAGCTCGAGATGAGGGATCCTTTCCCTGCTTTCAACGGGAAAGAATTCCCGGCGTTCCCGTCGCATCTCAAGAGGAGGCACTCTCAACAGGAAAGGCGAGAGGAACTCCATGGTCGTACCACCATTCCAAGAGTCCCCCAGAAGTCTCAGTACATTCCAGAGGAACCTCTTTGCCCTGCACTGGCTCATCTTTCACGCCGAGGATCGGCTCACACCACGGTGGCACGTGGGACAGCCGTGTGGGAAAGCCTCGAGGGAAAGCCTCGAGGGAAAACCACAGATCCTTTGATCCACGCCACGGGAAGCGGAACATTGCTGCTACAGCCTGGAAGGAAAGCGCACGTGCATGCCCCCACTCGAGACGAGGCCTGACTCCCCTGGGGAGACTCCAGAAGTACCCAAAGATCGATGGCAGCCCCTGAGAGGAATCCTCGGTTCCGGCCCTGACTCCACACAAGGTTTTTGGCCCCGGTATCGACGGGAGAGGAATCCCGAGAGGCCCCCTAGCAACTCGCATGGGGACTGGCCTCTTAGGCCACCAGGGCGGGTCCCTGAGGTCCCCGTCGTAACTCGAGAACACCTGCCGCAACTCGAGAAAATCCAGGAAGTTTTCCCTTCCAGGCGAGATTAGGCCTATTTCCGATGAGGCGTCTGGAGACTAATGACACCTAACCTCTGGAACTTCGAAAGGGTCTTTCACACCCTTGCTGCAACTCAAGAAGTTCACCGCCATACCCGTCTCCACTCGAGAGGAAGCACGATGGTCCCGCCCACATCCAGAGGAGCCCCGTTTCCCCCTCGTAGCTCGAGATGAGGGATCCTTCCCCTGCTTTCAACGGGAAAGAATTCCCGGCGTTCCCGTCGCATCTCAAGAGGAGGCACTCTCAACAGGAAAGGCGAGAGGAACTCCATGGTCGTACCACCATTCCAAGAGTCTCCCAGATGTCTCAGTCCATTCCAGAGGAACCTCTTTGCCCTGCACTGGCTCATCTTTCACGCCGAGGATCGACTCACACCACGGTGGCACGTGGAACAGCCCTTTGGGAAAGCCTCGAGGGAAAGCCTCGAGGGAAAACCACAGATCCTTTGATCCACGCGACGGGAAGCGTGACATTGCTGCTACAGCCTGGAAGGAAAGCGCACGTGCATGCCCCCACTCGAGACGAGGCCTGACTCCCCTGGGGAGACTCCAGAAGCACCCAAAGATCCATGTCAGCCCCTGAGAGGAATCCTCGGTTCCGGCCCTGACTCCACACAAGGTTTTTGGCCCCGGTATCGACGGGAGAGGAATCCCGAGAGGCCCCCTAGCAACTCGCATGGGGACTGGCCTCTCCTGAGGCCACCAGGGCGGGTCCCTGAGGTCCCCGTCGTAACTGGAGAACACCTGCCGCAACTCGAGAAAATCCAGGAAGTTCTCCCTTCCAGGCGAGATGAGGCCTATTTCCGATTAGGCTTCTGGAGACTAATGACACCTAACCTCTGGAACTTCGAAAGGGTCTTTCACACCCTTGCTGCAACTCAAGAAGTTCACCGCCATACCCGTCTCCACTCGAGAGGAAGCACGATGGTCCCGCCCACATCCAGAGGAGCCCCGTTTCCCGCTCGTAGCTCGAGATGAGGGATCCATTCCCTGCTTTCAATGGGAAAGAATTCCCGGCGTTCCCGTCGCATCTCAAGAGGAGGCACTCTCAACAGGAAAGGCGAGAGGAACTCCATGGTCGTACCACCATTCCAAGAGTCCCCCAGATGTCTCAGTCCATTCCAGAGGAACCTCTTTGCCCTGCACTGGCTCATCTTTCACGCCGAGGATCGACTCACACCACGGTGGCACGTGGGACAGCCCTGTGGGAAAGCCTCGAGGGAAAGCCTCGAGGGAAAACCACAAATCCTTTGATCCACGCCACGGGAAGCGTGACATTGCTGCTACAGGCTGGAAGGAAAGCGCACGTGCATGCCCCCACTCGAGACGAGGCCTGACTCCCCTGGGGAGACTCCAGAAGTACCCAAAGATCCATGTCAGCCCCTGAGAGGAATCCTCGGTTCCGGCCCTGACTCGACACAAGGTTTTTGGCCCCGGTATCGACGGGAGAGGAATCCCGAGAGGCCCCCTAGCAAGTCGCATGGGGACTGGCCTCTCCTGAGGCCACCAGGGCGGGTCCCTGAGGTCCCCGTCGTAACTCGAGAACACCTGCCGCAACTCGAGAAAATCCAGGAAGTTCTCCCTTCCAGGCGAGATGAGGCCTATTTCCGATGAGGCGTCTGGAGACTAATGACACCTAACCTCTGGAACTTCGAAAGGGTCTTTCACACCCTTGCTGCAACTCAAGAAGTTCACCGCCATACCAGTCTCCACTCGAGAGGAAGCACGATGGTTCCGCCCACATCCAGAGGAGCCCCGTTTCCCCCTCGTAGCTCGAGATGAGGGATCCTTTCCCTGCTTTCAACGGGAAAGAATTCCCGGCGTTCCCGTCGCATCTCAAGAGGAGGCACTCTCAACAGGAAAGGCGAGAGGAACTCCATGGTCGTACCACCATTCCAAGAGTCCCCCAGAAGTCTCAGTCCATTCCAGAGGAACCTCTTTGCCCTGCACTGGCTCATCTTTCACGCCGAGGATCGGCTCACACCACGGTGGCACGTGGGACAGCCCTGTGGGAAAGCCTCGAGGGAAAGCCTCGAGGGAAAACCACAGATCCTTTGATACACGCCACGGGAAGCGGAACATTGCTGCTACAGCCTGGAAGGAAAGCGCACGTGCATGCCCCCACTCAAGACGAGGCCTGACTCCCCTGGGGAGACTCCAGAAGTACCCTAAGATCCATGTCAGCCCCTGAGAGGAATCCTCGGTTCCGGCCCTGACTCCACACAAGGTTTTTGGCCCCGGTATCGACGGGAGAGGAATCCCGAGAGGCCCCCTAGCAACTCGCATGGGGACTGGCCTCTCCTGAGGCCACCAGGGCGGGTCCCTGAGGTCCCCGTTGTAACTCGAGAACACCTGCCGCAACTCGAGAAAATCCAGGAAGTTCTCCCTTCCAGGCGAGATGAGGCCTATTTCCGATTGGGCTTCTGGAGACTAATGACACCTAACCTCTGGAACTTCGAAAGGGTCTTTCACACCCTTGCTGCAACTCAAGAAGTTCACCGCCATACCCGTCTCCACTCGAGAGGAAGCACGATGGTCCCGCCCACATCCAGAGGAGCCCCGTTTCCCGCTCGTAGCTCGAGATGAGGGATCCATTCCCTGCTTTCAATGGGAAAGAATTCCCGGCGTTCCCGTCGCATCTCAAGAGGAGGCACTCTCAACAGGAAAGGCGAGAGGAACTCCATGGTCGTACCACCATTCCAAGAGTCCCCCAGATGTCTCAGTCCATTCCAGAGGAACCTCTTTGCCCTGCACTGGCTCATCTTTCACGCCGAGGATCGACTCACACCACGGTGGCACGTGGGACAGCCCTGTGGGAAAGCCTCGAGGGAAAGCCTCGAGGGAAAACCACAAATCCTTTGATCCACGCCACGGGAAGCGTGACATTGCTGCTACAGGCTGGAAGGAAAGCGCACGTGCATGCCCCCACTCGAGACGAGGCCTGACTCCCCTGGGGAGACTCCAGAAGTACCCAAAGATCCATGTCAGCCCCTGAGAGGAATCCTCGGTTCCGGCCCTGACTCGACACAAGGTTTTTGGCCCCGGTATCGACGGGAGAGGAATCCCGAGAGGCCCCCTAGCAAGTCGCATGGGGACTGGCCTCTCCTGAGGCCACCAGGGCGGGTCCCTGAGGTCCCCGTCGTAACTCGAGAACACCTGCCGCAACTCGAGAAAATCCAGGAAGTTCTCCCTTCCAGGCGAGATGAGGCCTATTTCCGATGAGGCGTCTGGAGACTAATGACACCTAACCTCTGGAACTTCGAAAGGGTCTTTCACACCCTTGCTGCAACTCAAGAAGTTCACCGCCATACCCGTCTCCACTCGAGAGGAAGCACGATGGTCCCGCCCACATCCAGAGGAGCCCCGTTTCCCCCTCGTAGCTCGAGATGAGGGATCCTTTCCCTGCTTTCAACGGGAAAGAATTCCCGGCGTTCCCGTCGCATCTCAAGAGGAGGCACTCTCAACAGGAAAGGCGAGAGGAACTCCATGGTCGTACCACCATTCCAAGAGTCTCCCAGATGTCTCAGTCCATTCCAGAGGAACCTCTTTGCCCTGCACTGGCTCATCTTTCACGCCGAGGATCGACTCACACCACGGTGGCACGTGGAACAGCCCTTTGGGAAAGCCTCGAGGGAAAGCCTCGAGGGAAAACCACAGATCCTTTGATCCACGCGACGGGAAGCGTGACATTGCTGCTACAGCCTGGAAGGAAAGCGCACGTGCATGCCCCCACTCGAGACGAGGCCTGACTCCCCTGGGGAGACTCCAGAAGCACCAAAAGATCCATGTCAGCCCCTGAGAGGAATCCTCGGTTCCGGCCCTGACTCCACACAAGGTTTTTGGCCCCGGTATCGACGGGAGAGGAATCCCGAGAGGCCCCCTAGCAACTCGCATGGGGACTGGCCTCTCCTGAGGCCACCAGGGCGGGTCCCTGAGGTCCCCGTTGTAACTCGAGAACACCTGCCGCAACTCGAGAAAATCCAGGAAGTTCTCCCTTCCAGGCGAGATGAGGCCTATTTCCGATTAGGCTTCTGGAGACTAATGACACCTAACCTCTGGAACTTCGAAAGGGTCTTTCACACCCTTGCTGCAACTCAAGAAGTTCACCGCCATACCCGTCTCCACTCGAGAGGAAGCACGATGGTCCCGCCCACATCCAGAGGAGCCCCGTTTCCCGCTCGTAGCTCGAGATGAGGGATCCATTCCCTGCTTTCAATGGGAAAGAATTCCCGGCGTTCCCGTCGCATCTCAAGAGGAGGCACTCTCAACAGGAAAGGCGAGAGGAACTCCATGGTCGTACCACCATTCCAAGAGTCCCCCAGATGTCTCAGTCCATTCCAGAGGAACCTCTTTGCCCTGCACTGGCTCATCTTTCACGCCGAGGATCGACTCACACCACGGTGGCACGTGGGACAGCCCTGTGGGAAAGCCTCGAGGGAAAGCCTCGAGGGAAAACCACAAATCCTTTGATCCACGCCACGGGAAGCGTGACATTGCTGCTACAGCCTGGAAGGAAAGCGCACGTGCATGCCCCCACTCGAGACGAGGCCTGACTCCCCTGGGGAGACTCCAGAAGTACCCAAAGATCCATGTCAGCCCCTGAGAGGAATCCTCGGTTCCGGCCCTGACTCGACACAAGGTTTTTGGCCCCGGTATCGACGGGAGAGGAATCCCGAGAGGCCCCCTAGCAAGTCGCATGGGGACTGGCCTCTCCTGAGGCCACCAGGGCGGGTCCCTGAGGTCCCCGTCGTAACTCGAGAACACCTGCCGCAACTCGAGAAAATCCAGGAAGTTCTCCCTTCCAGGCGAGATGAGGCCTATTTCCGATGAGGCGTCTGGAGACTAATGACACCTAACCTCTGGAACTTCGAAAGGGTCTTTCACACCCTTGCTGCAACTCAAGAAGTTCACCGCCATACCAGTCTCCACTCGAGAGGAAGCACGATGGTTCCGCCCACATCCAGAGGAGCCCCGTTTCCCCCTCGTAGCTCGAGATGAGGGATCCTTTCCCTGCTTTCAACGGGAAAGAATTCCCGGCGTTCCCGTCGCATCTCAAGAGGAGGCACTCTCAACAGGAAAGGCGAGAGGAACTCCATGGTCGTACCACCATTCCAAGAGTCCCCCAGAAGTCTCAGTCCATTCCAGAGGAACCTCTTTGCCCTGCACTGGCTCAACTTTCACGCCGAGGATCGGCTCACACCACGGTGGCACGTGGGACAGCCCTGTGGGAAAGCCTCGAGGGAAAGCCTCGAGGGAAAACCACAGATCCTTTGATACACGCCACGGGAAGCGGAACATTGCTGCTACAGCCTGGAAGGAAAGCGCACGTGCATGCCCCCACTCAAGACGAGGCCTGACTCCCCTGGGGAGACTCCAGAAGGACCCTAAGATCCATGTCAGCCCCTGAGAGGAATCCTCGGTTCCGGCCCTGACTCCACACAAGGTTTTTGGCCCCGGTATCGACGGGAGATGAATCCCGAGAGGCCCCCTAGCAACTCGCATGGGGACTGGCCTCTCCTGAGGCCACCAGGGCGGGTCCCTGAGGTCCCCGTTGTAACTCGAGAACACCTGCCGCAACTCGAGAAAATCCAGGAAGTTCTCCCTTCCAGGCGAGATGAGGCCTATTTCCGATTGGGCTTCTGGAGACTAATGACACCTAACCTCTGGAACTTCGAAAGGGTCTTTCACACCCTTGCTGCAACTCAAGAAGTTCACCGCCATACCCGTCTCCACTCGAGAGGAAGCACGATGGTCCCGCCCACATCCAGAGGAGCCCCGTTTCCCGCTCGTAGCTCGAGATGAGGGATCCATTCCCTGCTTTCAATGGGAAAGAATTCCCGGCGTTCCCGTCGCATCTCAAGAGGAGGCACTCTCAACAGGAAAGGCGAGAGGAACTCCATGGTCGTACCACCATTCCAAGAGTCCCCCAGATGTCTCAGTCCATTCCAGAGGAACCTCTTTGCCCTGCACTGGCTCATCTTTCACGCCGAGGATCGACTCACACCACGGTGGCACGTGGGACAGCCCTGTGGGAAAGCCTCGAGGGAAAGCCTCGAGGGAAAACCACAAATCCTTTGATCCACGCCACGGGAAGCGTGACATTGCTGCTACAGGCTGGAAGGAAAGCGCACGTGCATGCCCCCACTCGAGACGAGGCCTGACTCCCCTGGGGAGACTCCAGAAGTACCCAAAGATCCATGTCAGCCCCTGAGAGGAATCCTCGGTTCCGGCCCTGACTCGACACAAGGTTTTTGGCCCCGGTATCGACGGGAGAGGAATCCCGAAAGGCCCCCTAGCAAGTCGCATGGGGACTGGCCTCTCCTGAGGCCACCAGGGCGGGTCCCTGAGGTCCCCGTCGTAACTCGAGAACACCTGCCGCAACTCGAGAAAATCCAGGAAGTTCTCCCTTCCAGGCGAGATGAGGCCTATTTCCGATGAGGCGTCTGGAGACTAATGACACCTAACCTCTGGAACTTCGAAAGGGTCTTTCACACCCTTGCTGCAACTCAAGAAGTTCACCGCCATACCAGTCTCCACTCGAGAGGAAGCACGATGGTTCCGCCCACATCCAGAGGAGCCCCGTTTCCCCCTCGTAGCTCGAGATGAGGGATCCTTTCCCTGCTTTCAACGGGAAAGAATTCCCGGCGTTCCCGTCGCATCTCAAGAGGAGGCACTCTCAACAGGAAAGGCGAGAGGAACTCCATGGTCGTACCACCATTCCAAGAGTCCCCCAGAAGTCTCAGTCCATTCCAGAGGAACCTCTTTGCCCTGCACTGGCTCATCTTTCACGCCGAGGATCGGCTCACATCACGGTGGCACGTGGGATAGCCCTGTGGGAAAGCCTCGAGGGAAAGCCTCGAGGGAAAACCACAGATCCTTTGATACACGCCACGGGAAGCGGAACATTGCTGCTACAGCCTGGAAGGAAAGCGCACGTGCATGCCCCCACTCAAGACGAGGCCTGACTCCCCTGGGGAGACTCCAGAAGTACCCTAAGATCCATGTCAGCCCCTGAGAGCAATCCTCGGTTCCGGCCCTGACTCCACACAAGGTTTTTGGCCCCGGTATCGACGGGAGAGGAATCCCGAGAGGCCCCCTAGCAACTCGCATGGGGACTGGCCTCTCCTGAGGCCACCAGGGCGGGTCCCTGAGGTCCCCGTTGTAACTCGAGAACACCTGCCGCAACTCGAGAAAATCCAGGAAGTTCTCCCTTCCAGGCGAGATGAGGCCTATTTCCGATTGGGCTTCTGGAGACTAATGACACCTAACCTCTGGAACTTCGAAAGGGTCTTTCACACCCTTGCTGCAACTCAAGAAGTTCACCGCCATACCCGTCTCCACTCGAGAGGAAGCACGATGGTCCCGCCCACATCCAGAGGAGCCCCGTTTCCCGCTCGTAGCTCGAGATGAGGGATCCATTCCCTGCTTTCAATGGGAAAGAATTCCCGGCGTTCCCGTCGCATCTCAAGAGGAGGCACTCTCAACAGGAAAGGCGAGAGGAACTCCATGGTCGTACCACCATTCCAAGAGTCCCCCAGATGTCTCAGTCCATTCCAGAGGAACCTCTTTGCCCTGCACTGGCTCATCTTTCACGCCGAGGATCGACTCACACCACGGTGGCACGTGGGACAGCCCTGTGGGAAAGCCTCGAGGGAAAGCCTCGAGGGAAAACCACAAATCCTTTGATCCACGCCACGGGAAGCGTGACATTGCTGCTACAGGCTGGAAGGAAAGCGCACGTGCATGCCCCCACTCGAGACGAGGCCTGACTCCCCTGGGGAGACTCCAGAAGTACCCAAAGATCCATGTCAGCCCCTGAGAGGAATCCTCGGTTCCGGCCCTGACTCGACACAAGGTTTTTGGCCCCGGTATCGACGGGAGAGGAATCCCGAGAGGCCCCCTAGCAAGTCGCATGGGGACTGGCCTCTCCTGAGGCCACCAGGGCGGGTCCCTGAGGTCCCCGTCGTAACTCGAGAACACCTGCCGCAACTCGAGAAAATCCAGGAAGTTCTCCCTTCCAGGCGAGATGAGGCCTATTTCCGATGAGGCGTCTGGAGACTAATGACACCTAACCTCTGGAACTTCGAAAGGGTCTTTCACATCCTTGCTGCAACTCAAGAAGTTCACCGCCATACCAGTCTCCACTCGAGAGGAAGCACGATGGTCCCGCCCACATCCAGAGGAGCCCCGTTTCCCCCTCGTAGCTCGAGATGAGGGATCCTTTCCCTGCTTTCAACGGGAAAGAATTCCCGGCGTTCCCGTCGCATCTCAAGAGGAGGCACTCTCAACAGGAAAGGCGAGAGGAACTCCATGGTCGTACCACCATTCCAAGAGTCCCCCAGAAGTCTCAGTACATTCCAGAGGAACCTCTTTGCCCTGCACTGGCTCATCTTTCACGCCGAGGATCGGCTCACACCACGGTGGCACGTGGGACAGCCGTGTGGGAAAGCCTCGAGGGAAAGCCTCGAGGGAAAACCACAGATCCTTTGATCCACGCCACGGGAAGCGGAACATTGCTGCTACAGCCTGGAAGGAAAGCGCACGTGCATGCCCCCACTCGAGACGAGGCCTGACTCCCCTGGGGAGACTCCAGAAGTACCCAAAGATCGATGTCAGCCCCTGAGAGGAATCCTCGGTTCCGGCCCTGACTCCACACAAGGTTTTTGGCCCCGGTATCGACGGGAGAGGAATCCCGAGAGGCCCCCTAGCAACTCGCATGGGGACTGGCCTCTTAGGCCACCAGGGCGGGTCCCTGAGGTCCCCGTCGTAACTCGAGAACACCTGCCGCAACTCGAGAAAATCCAGGAAGTTTTCCCTTCCAGGCGAGATTAGGCCTATTTCCGATGAGGCGTCTGGAGACTAATGACACCTAACCTCTGGAACTTCGAAAGGGTCTTTCACACCCTTGCTGCAACTCAAGAAGTTCACCGCCATACCCGTCTCCACTCGAGAGGAAGCACGATGGTCCCGCCCACATCCAGAGGAGCCCCGTTTCCCCCTCGTAGCTCGAGATGAGGGATCCTTTCCCTGCTTTCAACGGGAAAGAATTCCCGGCGTTCCCGTCGCATCTCAAGAGGAGGCACTCTCAACAGGAAAGGCGAGAGGAACTCCATGGTCGTACCACCATTCCAAGAGTCTCCCAGATGTCTCAGTCCATTCCAGAGGAACCTCTTTGCCCTGCACTGGCTCATCTTTCACGCCGAGGATCGACTCACACCACGGTGGCACGTGGAACAGCCCTTTGGGAAAGCCTCGAGGGAAAGCCTCGAGGGAAAACCACAGATCCTTTGATCCACGCGACGGGAAGCGTGACATTGCTGCTACAGCCTGGAAGGAAAGCGCACGTGCATGCCCCCACTCGAGACGAGGCCTGACTCCCCTGGGGAGACTCCAGAAGTACCCAAAGATCCATGTCAGCCCCTGAGAGGAATCCTCGGTTCCGGCCCTGACTCCACACAAGGTTTTTGGCCACGGTATCGACGGGAGAGGAATATCGAGAGGCCCCCTAGCAACTCGCATGGGGACTGGCCTCTCCTGAGGCCACCAGGGCGGGTCCCTGAGGTCCCCGTTGTAACTCGAGAACACCTGCCGCAACTCGAGAAAATCCAGGAAGTTCTCCCTTCCAGGCGAGATGAGGCCTATTTCCGATTAGGCTTCTGGAGACTAATGACACCTAACCTCTGGAACTTCGAAAGGGTCTTTCACACCCTTGCTGCAACTCAAGAAGTTCACCGCCATACCCGTCTCCACTCGAGAGGAAGCACGATGGTCCCGCCCACATCCAGAGGAGCCCCGTTTCCCGCTCGTAGCTCGAGATGAGGGATCCATTCCCTGCTTTCAATGGGAAAGAATTCCCGGCGTTCCCGTCGCATCTCAAGAGGAGGCACTCTCAACAGGAAAGGCGAGAGGAACTCCATGGTCGTACCACCATTCCAAGAGTCCCCCAGATGTCTCAGTCCATTCCAGAGGAACCTCTTTGCCCTGCACTGGCTCATCTTTCACGCCGAGGATCGACTCACACCACGGTGGCACGTGGGACAGCCCTGTGGGAAAGCCTCGAGGGAAAGCCTCGAGGGAAAACCACAAATCCTTTGATCCACGCCACGGGAAGCGTGACATTGCTGCTACAGGCTGGAAGGAAAGCGCACGTGCATGCCCCCACTCGAGACGAGGCCTGACTCCCCTGGGGAGACTCCAGAAGTACCCAAAGATCCATGTCAGCCCCTGAGAGGAATCCTCGGTTCCGGCCCTGACTCGACACAAGGTTTTTGGCCCCGGTATCGACGGGAGAGGAATCCCGAGAGGCCCCCTAGCAAGTCGCATGGGGACTGGCCTCTCCTGAGGCCACCAGGGCGGGTCCCTGAGGTCCCCGTCGTAACTCGAGAACACCTGCCGCAACTCGAGAAAATCCAGGAAGTTCTCCCTTCCAGGCGAGATGAGGCCTATTTCCGATGAGGCGTCTGGAGACTAATGACACCTAACCTCTGGAACTTCGAAAGGGTCTTTCACACCCTTGCTGCAACTCAAGAAGTTCACCGCCATACCAGTCTCCACTCGAGAGGAAGCACGATGGTTCCGCCCACATCCAGAGGAGCCCCGTTTCCCCCTCGTAGCTCGAGATGAGGGATCCTTTCCCTGCTTTCAACGGGAAAGAATTCCCGGCGTTCCCGTCGCATCTCAAGAGGAGGCACTCTCAACAGGAAAGGCGAGAGGAACTCCATGGTCGTACCACCATTCCAAGAGTCCCCCAGAAGTCTCAGTCCATTCCAGAGGAACCTCTTTGCCCTGCACTGGCTCATCTTTCACGCCGAGGATCGGCTCACACCACGGTGGCACGTGGGACAGCCCTGTGGGAAAGCCTCGAGGGAAAGCCTCGAGGGAAAACCACAGATCCTTTGATACACGCCACGGGAAGCGGAACATTGCTGCTACAGCCTGGAAGGAAAGCGCACGTGCATGCCCCCACTCGAGACGAGGCCTGACTCCCCTGGGGAGACTCCAGAAGTACCCAAAGATCGATGTCAGCCCCTGAGAGGAATCCTCGGTTCCGGCCCTGAATCCACACAAGGTTTTTGGCCCCGGTATCGACGGGAGCGGATTCCCGAGAGGCCCCCTAGGAACTCGCATGGGGACTGGCCTCTTAGGCCACCAGGGCGGGTCCCTGAGGTCCCCGTCGTAACTCGAGAACACCTGCCGCAACTCGAGAAAATCCAGGAAGTTCTCCCTTCCAGGCGAGATGAGGCCTATTTCCGATGAGGCGTCTGGAGACTAATGACACCTAACCTCTGGAACTTCGAAAGGGTCTTTCACACCCTTGCTGCAACTCAAGAAGTTCACCGCCATACCAGTCTCCACTCGAGAGGAAGCACGATGGTTCCGCCCACATCCAGAGGAGCCCCGTTTCCCCCTCGTAGCTCGAGATGAGGGATCCTTTCCCTGCTTTCAACGGGAAAGAATTCCCGGCGTTCCCGTCGCATCTCAAGAGGAGGCACTCTCAACAGGAAAGGCGAGAGGAACTCCATGGTCGTACCACCATTCCAAGAGTCCCCCAGAAGTCTCAGTCCATTCCAGAGGAACCTCTTTGCCCTGCACTGGCTCATCTTTCACGCCGAGGATCGGCTCACACCACGGTGGCACGTGGGACAGCCCTGTGGGAAAGCCTCGAGGGAAAGCCTCGAGGGAAAACCACAGATCCTTTGATACACGCCACGGGAAGCGGAACATTGCTGCTACAGCCTGGAAGGAAAGCGCACGTGCATGCCCCCACTCAAGACGAGGCCTGACTCCCCTGGGGAGACTCCAGAAGTACCCTAAGATCCATGTCAGCCCCTGAGAGGAATCCTCGGTTCCGGCCCTGACTCCACACAAGGTTTTTGGCCCCGGTATCGACGGGAGAGGAATCCCGAGAGGCCCCCTAGCAACTCGCATGGGGACTGGCCTCTCCTGAGGCCACCAGGGCGGGTCCCTGAGGTCCCCGTTGTAACTCGAGAACACCTGCCGCAACTCGAGAAAATCCAGGAAGTTCTCCCTTCCAGGCGAGATGAGGCCTATTTCCGATTGGGCTTCTGGAGACTAATGACACCTAACCTCTGGAACTTCGAAAGGGTCTTTCACACCCTTGCTGCAACTCAAGAAGTTCACCGCCATACCCGTCTCCACTCGAGAGGAAGCACGATGGTCCCGCCCACATCCAGAGGAGCCCCGTTTCCCGCTCGTAGCTCGAGATGAGGGATCCATTCCCTGCTTTCAATGGGAAAGAATTCCCGGCGTTCCCGTCGCATCTCAAGAGGAGGCACTCTCAACAGGAAAGGCGAGAGGAACTCCATGGTCGTACCACCATTCCAAGAGTCCCCCAGATGTCTCAGTCCATTCCAGAGGAACCTCTTTGCCCTGCACTGGCTCATCTTTCACGCCGAGGATCGACTCACACCACGGTGGCACGTGGGACAGCCCTGTGGGAAAGCCTCGAGGGAAAGCCTCGAGGGAAAACCACAAATCCTTTGATCCACGCCACGGGAAGCGTGACATTGCTGCTACAGGCTGGAAGGAAAGCGCACGTGCATGCCCCCACTCGAGACGAGGCCTGACTCCCCTGGGGAGACTCCAGAAGTACCCAAAGATCCATGTCAGCCCCTGAGAGGAATCCTCGGTTCCGGCCCTGACTCGACACAAGGTTTTTGGCCCCGGTATCGACGGGAGAGGAATCCCGAGAGGCCCCCTAGCAAGTCGCATGGGGACTGGCCTCTCCTGAGGCCACCAGGGCGGGTCCCTGAGGTCCCCGTCGTAACTCGAGAACACCTGCCGCAACTCGAGAAAATCCAGGAAGTTCTCCCTTCCAGGCGAGATGAGGCCTATTTCCGATGAGGCGTCTGGAGACTAATGACACCTAACCTCTGGAACTTCGAAAGGGTCTTTCACACCCTTGCTGCAACTCAAGAAGTTCACCGCCATACCAGTCTCCACTCGAGAGGAAGCACGATGGTTCCGCCCACATCCAGAGGAGCCCCGTTTCCCCCTCGTAGCTCGAGATGAGGGATCCTTTCCCTGCTTTCAACGGGAAAGAATTCCCGGCGTTCCCGTCGCATCTCAAGAGGAGGCACTCTCAACAGGAAAGGCGAGAGGAACTCAATGGTCGTACCACCATTCCAAGAGTCCCCCAGAAGTCTCAGTCCATTCCAGAGGAACCTCTTTGCCCTGCACTGGCTCATCTTTCACGCCAAGGATCGGCTCACACCACGGTGGCACGTGGGACAGCCGTTTGGGAAAGCCTCGAAGGAAAGCCTCGAGGGAAAACCACAGATCCTTTGATACACGCCACGGGAAGCGGAACATTGCTGCTACAGCCTGGAAGGAAAGCGCACGTGCATGCCCCCACTCGAGACGAGGCCTGACTCCCCTGGGGAGACTCCAGAAGTACCCAAAGATCGATGTCAGCCCCTGAGAGGAATCCTCGGTTCCGGCCCTGAATCCACACAAGGTTTTTGGCCCCGGTATCGACGGGAGCGGAATCCCGAGAGGCCCCCTAGGAACTCGCATGGGGACTGGCCTCTTAGGCCACCAGGGCGGGTCCCTGAGGTCCCCGTCGTAACTCGAGAACACCTGCCGCAACTCGAGAAAATCCAGGAAGTTCTCCCTTCCAGGCGAGATGAGGCCTATTTCCGATGAGGCGTCTGGAGACTAATGACACCTAACCTCTGGAACTTCGAAAGGGTCTTTCACACCCTTGCTGCAACTCAAGAAGTTCACCGCCATACCCGTCTCCACTTGAGAGGAAGCACGATGGTCCCGCCCACATCCAGAGGAGCCCCGTTTCCCCCTCGTAGCTCGAGATGAGGGATCCTTTCCCTGCTTTCAACGGGAAAGAATTCCCGGCGTTCCCGTCGCATCTCAAGAGGAGGCACTCTCAACAGGAAAGGCGAGAGGAACTCTATGGTCGTACCACCATTCCAAGAGTCCCCCAGATGTCTCAGTCCATTCCAGAGGAACCTCTTTGCCCTGCACTGGCTCATCTTTCACGCCGAGGATCGACTCACACCACGGTGGCACGTGGGACAGCCCTGTGGGTAAGCCTCGAGGGAAAGCCTCGAGGGAAAACCACAGATCCTTTGATCCACGCCACGGGAAGCGTGACATTGCTGCTACAACCTGGAAGGAAAGCGCACGTGCATGCCCCCACTCGAGACGAGGCCTGACTCCCCTGGGGAGACTCCAGAAGTACCCAAAGATCCATGTCAGCCCCTGAGAGGAATCCTCGGTTCCGGCCCTGACTCCACACAAGGTTTTTGGCCCCGGTATCGACGGGAGAGGAATCCCGAGAGGCCCCCTAGCAAGTCGTATGGGGACTGGCCTCTCCTGAGGCCACCAGGGCGGGTCCCTGAGGTCCCCGTCGTAACTCGAGAACACCTGCCGCAACTCGAGAAAATCCAGGAAGTTCTCCCTTCCAGGCGAGATGAGGCCTATTTCCGATGAGACTTCTGGAGACTAATGACACCTAACCTCTGGAACTTCGAAAGTGTCTTTCACACCCTTGCTGCAACTCAAGAAGTTCACCGCCATACCCGTCTCCACTCGAGAGGAAGCACGATGGTCCCGCCCACATCCAGAGGAGCCCCGTTTCCCCCTCGTAGCTCGAAATGAGGGATCCTTTCCCTGCTTTCAACGGGAAAGAATTCCCGGCGTTCCCGTCGCATCTCATGAGGAGGCACTCTCAACAGGAAAGGCGAGAGGAACTCCATGGTCGTACCACCATTAGAAGAGTCCCCCAGATGTCTCAGTCCATTCCAGAGGAACCTCTTTGCCCTGCACTGGCTCATCTTTCACGCCGAGGATCGACTCAAACCACGGTGGCACGTGGGACAGCCCTGTGGGAAAGCCTCGAGGGAAAGCCTCGAGGGAAAACCACAGATCCTTTGACCCAAGCGACGGGAAGTGTGACATTGCTGCTACAGGCTGGAAGGAAAGCGCACGTGCATGCCCCCACTCGAGACGAGGCCTGACTCCCCTGGGGAGACTCCAGAAGAACGCAAAGATCCATGTCAGCCCCTGAGAGGAATCCTCGGTTCCGGCCCTGACTCGACACAAGGTTTTTGGCCCCGGTATCGACGGGAGAGTAATCCCGAGAGGCCCCCTAGCAACTCGCATGGGGACTGGCCTCTCCTGAGGCCAAAGGGCGGGTCCCTGAGGTCCCCGTCGTAACTGGAGAACACCTGCCGCAACTCGAGAAAATCCAGGAAGTTCTCCCTTCCAGGCGAGATGAGGCCTATTTACGATCAGGCGTCTGGAGACTAATGACACCTAACCTCTGGAACTTCGAAAGGGTCTTTCACACCCTTGCTGCAACTCAAGAAGTTCATCGCCATACCCGTCTCCACTCGAGAGGAAGCACGATGGTCCCGCCCACATCCAGAGGAGCCCCATTTCCCCCTCGTAGCTCGAGATGAGGGATCCTTTCCCTGCTTTCAACGGGAAAGAATTCCCGGCGTTCCCGTCGCATCTCAAGAGGAGGCACTCTCAACAGGAAAGGCGAGAGGAACTCCATGGTCGTACCACCATTCCAAGAGTCCCCCAGAAGTCTCAGTACATTCCAGAGGAACCTCTTTGCCCTGCACTGGCTCATCTTTCACGCCGAGGATCGGCTCACACCACGGTGGCACGTGGGACAGCCGTGTGGGAAAGCCTCGAGGGAAAGCCTCGAGGGAAAACCACAGATCCTTTGATCCACGCCACGGGAAGCGGAACATTGCTGCTACAGCCTGGAAGGAAAGCGCACGTGCATGCCCCCACTCGAGACGAGGCCTGACTCCCCTGGGGAGACTCCAGAAGTACCCAAAGATCGATGTCAGCCCCTGAGAGGAATCCTCGGTTCCGGCCCTGACTCCACACAAGGTTTTTGGCCCCGGTATCGACGGGAGAGGAATCCCGAGAGGCCCCCTAGCAACTCGCATGGGGACTGGCCTCTTAGGCCACCAGGGCGGGTCCCTGAGGTCCCCGTCGTAACTCGAGAACACCTGCCGCAACTCGAGAAAATCCAGGAAGTTTTCCCTTCCAGGCGAGATTAGGCCTATTTCCGATGAGGCGTCTGGAGACTAATGACACCTAACCTCTGGAACTTCGAAAGGGTCTTTCACACCCTTGCTGCAACTCAAGAAGTTCACCGCCATACCCGTCTCCACTGGAGAGGAAGCACGATGGTCCCGCCCACATCCAGAGGAGCCCCGTTTCCCCCTCGTAGCTCGATATGAGGGATCCTTTCCCTGCTTTCAACGGGAAAGAATTCCCGGCGTTCCCGTCGCATCTCAAGAGGAGGCACTCTCAACAGGAAAGGCGAGAGGAACTCCATGGTCGTACCACCATTCCAAGAGTCTCCCAGATGTCTCAGTCCATTCCAGAGGAACCTCTTTGCCCTGCACTGGCTCATCTTTCACGCCGAGGATCGACTCACACCACGGTGGCACGTGGAACAGCCCTGTGGGAAAGCCTCGAGGGAAAGCCTCGAGGGAAAACCACAGATCCTTTGATCCACGCGACGGGAAGCGTGACATTGCTGCTACAGCCTGGAAGGAAAGCGCACGTGCATGCCCCCACTCGAGACGAGGCCTGACTCCCCTGGGGAGACTCCAGAAGTACCCAAAGATCCATGTCAGCCCCTGAGAGGAATCCTCGGTTCCGGCCCTGACTCCACACAAGGTTTTTGGCCCCGGTATCGACGGGAGAGGAATCCCGAGAGGCCCCCTAGCAACTCGCATGGGGACTGGCCTCTCCTGAGGCCACCAGGGCGGGTCCCTGAGGTCCCCGTCGTAACTCGAGAACACCTGCCGCAACTCGAGAAAATCCAGGAAGTTCTCCCTTCCAGGCGAGATGAGGCCTATTTCCGATGAGGCGTCTGGAGACTAATGACACCTAACCTCTGGAACTTCGAAAGGGTCTTTCACACCCTTGCTGCAACTCAAGAATTTCACCGCCATACCCGTCTCCACTGGAGAGGAAGCACGATGGTCCCGCCCACATCCAGAGGAGCCCCGTTTCCCCCTCGGAGCTCGAGATGAGGGATCCTTTCCCTGCTTTCAACGGGAAAGAATTCCCGGCGTTCCCGTCGCATCTCAAGAGGAGGCACTCTCAACAGGAAAGGCGAGAGGAACTCCATGGTCGTACCACCATTCCAAGACTCCCCCAGATGTCTCAGTCCATTCCAGAGGAACCTCTTTGCCCTGCACTGGCTCATCTTTCACGCCGAGGATCGACTCACACCACGGTGGCACGTGGGACAGCCCTGTGGGAAAGCCTCGAGGGAAAGCCTCGAGGGAAAACCACAGATCCTTTGATCCACGCCACGGGAAGCGTGACATTGCTGCTACAGCCTGGAAGGAAAGCGCACGTGCATGCCCCCACTCGAGACGAGGCCTGACTCCCCTGGGGAGACTCCAGAAGTACCCAAAGATCCATGTCAGCCCCTGAGAGGAATCCTCGGTTCCGGCCCTGACTCCACACAAGGTTTTTGGCCCCAGTATCGACGGGAGAGGAATCCCGAGAGGCCCCCTAGTAACTCGCATGGGGACTGGCCTCTCCTGAGGCCACCAGGGCGGGTCCCTGAGGTCCCCGTCGTAACTCGAGAACACCTGCCGCAACTCGAGAAAATCCAGGAAGTTCTCCCATCCAGGCGAGATGAGGCCTATTTCCGATGAGGCGTCTGGAGACTAATGACACCTAACCTCTGGAACATCGAAAGGGTCTTTCACACCCTTGCTGCAACTCAAGAAGTTCACCGCCATACCCGTACCCACTCGAGAGGAAGCACGATGGTCCCGCCCACATCCAGAGGAGCCCCGTTTCCCCCTCGTAGCTCGAGATGAGGGATCCTTTCCCTGCTTTCAACGGGAAAGAATTCCCGGCGTTCCCGTCGCATCTCAACAGGAGGCACTCTCAACAGGAAAGGCGAGAGGAACTCCATGGTCGTACCACCATTCCAAGAGTCCCCCAGATGTCTCAGTCCATTCCAGAGGAACCTCTTTGCCTTGCACTGGCTCATCTTTCACGCTGAGGATCGACTCACACCACGGTGGCACGTGGGACAGCCCTGTGGGAAAGCCTCGAGGGAAAGCCTCGAGGGAAAACCACAGATCCTTTGATCCACGCCACGGGAAGCGTGACATTGCTGCTACAGCCTGGAAGGAAAGCGCACGTGCATGCCCCCACTCGAGACGAGGCCTGACTCCCCTGGGGAGACTCCAGAAGTACCAAAAGATCTATGTCAGCCCCTGAGAGGAATCCTCGGTTCCGGCCCTGACTCCTCACAAGGTTTTTGGCCCCGGTATCGACGGGAGAGGAATCCCGAGAGGCCCCCTAGCAACTCGCATGGGGACTGGCCTCTCCTGAGGCCACCAGGGCGGGTCCCTGAGGTCCCCGACGTAACTCGAGAACACCTGCCGCAACTCGAGAAAATCCAGGAAGTTCTCCCTTCCAGGCGAGATGAGGCCTATTTCCGATGAGGCGTCTGGAGACTAATGACACCTAACCTCTGGAACTTCGAAAGGGTCTTTCACACCCTTGCTGCAATTCAAGAATTTCACCGCCATACCCGTCTCCACTGGAGAGGAAGCACGATGGTCCCGCCCACATCCAGAGGAGCCCCGTTTCCCCCTCGGAGCTCGAGATGAGGGATCCTTTCCCTGCTTTCAACGGGAAAGAATTCCCGGCGTTCCCGTCGCATCTCAAGAGGAGGCACTCTCAACAGGAAAGGCGAGAGGAACTCCATGGTCGTACCACCATTCCAAGACTCCCCCAGATGTATCAGTCCATTCCAGAGGAACCTCTTTGCCCTGCACTGGCTCATCTTTCACGCCGAGGATCGACTCACACCACGGTGGCACGTGGGACAGCCCTGTGGGAAAGCCTCGAGGGAAAGCCTCGAGGGAAAACCACAGATCCTTTGATCCACGCCACGGGAAGCGTGACATTGCTGCTACAGCCTGGAAGGAAAGCGCACGTGCATGCCCCCACTCGAGACGAGGCCTGACTCCCCTGGGGAGACTCCAGAAGTACCCAAAGATCCATGTCAGCCCCTGAGAGGAATCCTCGGTTCCGGCCCTGACTCCACACAAGGTTTTTGGCCCCAGTATCGACGGGAGAGGAATCCCGAGAGGCCCCCTAGTAACTCGCATGGGGACTGGCCTCTCCTGAGGCCACCAGGGCGGGTCCCTGAGGTCCCCGTCGTAACTCGAGAACACCTGCCGCAACTCGAGAAAATCCAGGAAGTTCTCCCTTCCAGGCGAGATGAGGCCTATTTCCGATGAGGCGTCTGGAGACTAATGACACCTAACCTCTGGAACATCGAAAGGGTCTTTCACACCCTTGCTGCAACTCAAGAAGTTCACCGCCATACCCGTACCCACTCGAGAGGAAGCACGATGGTCCCGCCCACATCCAGAGGAGCCCCGTTTCCCCCTCGTAGCTCGAGATGAGGGATCCTTTCCCTGCTTTCAACGGGAAAGAATTCCCGGCGTTCCCGTCGCATCTCAACAGGAGGCACTCTCAACAGGAAAGGCGAGAGGAACTCCATGGTCGTACCACCATTCCAAGAGTCCCCCAGATGTCTCAGTCCATTCCAGAGGAACCTCTTTGCCTTGCACTGGCTCATCTTTCACGCCGAGGATCGACTCACACCACGGTGGCACGTGGGACAGCCCTGTGGGAAAGCCTCGAGGGAAAGCCTCGAGGGAAAACCACAGATCCTTTGATCCACGCGACGGGAAGCGTGACATTGCTGCTACAGCCTGGAAGGAAAGCGCACGTGCATGCCCCCACTCGAGACGAGGCCTGACTCCCCTGGGGAGACTCCAGAAGTACCCAAAGATCTATGTCAGGCGCTGAGAGGAATCCTCGGTTCCGGCCCTGACTCCACACAAGGTTTTTGGCCCCGGTATCGACGGGAGAGGAATCCCGAGAGGCCCCCTAGCAACTCGCATGGGGACTGGCCTCTCCTGAGGCCACGAGGGCGGGTACCTGAGGTCCCCGTCGTAACTCAAGAACACCTGCCGCAACTCGAGAAAATCCAGGAAGTTCTCCCTTCCAGGCGAGAAGAGGCCTATTTCCGATGAGGCGTCTGGAGTCTAATGACACCTAACCTCTGGAACTTCGAAAGGGTCTTTCACACCCTTGCTGCAACTCAAGAAGTTCACCGCCATACCCGTCTCCACTCGAGAGGAAGCACGATGGTCCCGCCCACATCCAGAGGAGCCCCGTTTCCCCCTCGTAGCTCGAGATGAGGGATCCTTTCCCTGCTTTCAACGGGAAAGAATTCCCGGCGTTCCCGTCGCATCTCAAGAGGAGGCACTCTCAACAGGAAAGGCGAGAGGAACTCCATGGTCGTACCACCATTCCAAGAGTCCCCCAGATGTCTCAGTCCATTCCAGAGGAACCTGTTTGCCCTGCACTGGCACATCTTTCACACCGAGGATCGACTCACACCACGGTGGCACGTGGGACAGCCCTGTGGGAAAGCTTCGAGGGAAAGCCTCGAGGGAAAACCACAGATCCTTTGATCCACGCGACGGGAAGCGTGACATTGCTGCTACAGCCTGGAAGGAAAGCGCACGTGCATGCCCCCACTCGAAACGAGGCGTGACTCCCCTGGGGAGTCTCCAGAAGTACCCAAAGATCCATGTCAGCCCCTGAGAGGAATCCTCGGTTCCGGCCCTGACTCCACACAAGGTTTTTGGCCCCGATATCGACGGGAGAGGAATCCCGAGAAGCCCCCTAGCAACTCTCATGGGGACTGGCCTCTTCTGAGGCCACCAGGGCGGGTCCCTGAGGTCCCCGTCGTAACTCGAGAACACCTGCCGCAACTCGAGAAAATCGAGGAAGTTCACCCTTCCAGGCGAGATGAGGCCTATTTCCGATGAGGCGTCTGGAGATTAATGACACCTAACCTCTGGAACTTCGAAAGGGTCTTTCACACCCTTGCTGCACTCAAGAAGTTCACCGCCATACCCGTCTCCACTGGAGAGGAAGCACGATGGTCCCGCCCACATCCAGAGGAGCCCCGTTTCCCCCTCGTAGCTCTAAATGAGGGATCCTTTCGCTGCTTTCAACGGGAAAGAATTCCCGGCGTTCCGGTCACATCTCAAGAGGAGGCACTCTCAACAGGAAAGGCGAAAGGAACTCCATGGTCGTACCACCATTCCAAGAGTCCCCCAGATGTCTCAGTAAATTCCAGAGGAACCTCTTTGCCCTGCACTGGCTCATCTTTCATGCCGAGGATCGACTCACACCACGGTGGCACGTGGGACTGCCCTGTGGGAAAGCCTCGAGGGAAAGCCTCGAGGGAAAACCACAGATCCTTTGATCTACGGGACGGGAAGCGTGACATTGCTGCTACAGCCTGGAAGGAAAGCGCACGTGCATGCCCCCACTCGAGACGAGGCCTGACTCCCCTGGGAAGACTCCAGAAGTACCCAAAGATCCATGTCATCCCCTGAGAGGAATCCTCGGTTCCGCCCCTGACTCCACACAAGGTTTTTGGCCCCGGTATCGACGGGAGAGGAATCCCGAGAGGCCCCCTAGCAACTCGCACGGGGACTGGCCTCTCCTGAGGCCACCAAGGCGGGTCCCTGAGGTCCCCGTCGTAACTCGAGAACACCTGCCGCAACTCGAGAAAATCCAGGAAGTTCTCCCTTCCAGGCGAGATGAGGCCTATTTCCGATGAGGCGTCTGGAGACTAATGACACCTAACCTCTGGAACTTCGAAAGGGTCTTTCACACCCTTGCTGCAACTCAAGAAGTTCACCGCCATACCCGTCTCCACTCGAGAGGAAGCACGATGGTCCCGCCCACATCCAGAGGAGCCCCGTTTCCCCCTCGGAGCTCGAGATGAGGGATCCTTTCCCTGCTTTCAACGGGAAAGAATTCCCGGCGTTCCCGTCGCATCTCAACAGGAGGCACTCTCAACAGGAAAGGCGAGAGGAACTCCATGGTCGTACCACCATTCCAAGAGTCCCCCAGATGTCTCAGTCCATTCCAGAGGAACCTCTTTGCCTTGCACTGGCTCATCTTTCACGCCGAGGATCGACTCACACCACGGTGGCACGTGGGACAGCCCTGTGGGAAAGCCTCGAGGGAAAGCCTCGAGGGAAAACCACAGATCCTTTGATCCACGCGACGGGAAGCGTGACATTGCTGCTACAGCCTGGAAGGAAAGCGCACGTGCATGCCCCCACTCGAGACGAGGCCTGACTCCCCTGGGGAGACTCCAGAAGTACCCAAGATCTATGTCAGGCGCTGAGAGGAATCCTCGGTTCCGGCCCTGACTCCACACAAGGTTTTTGGCCCCGGTATCGACGGGAGAGGAATCCCGAGAGGCCCCCTAGCAACTCGCATGGGGACTGGCCTCTCCTGAGGCCACGAGGGCGGGTACCTGAGGTCCCCGTCGTAACTCAAGAACACCTGCCGCAACTCGAGAAAATCCAGGAAGTTCTCCTTTCCAGGCGAGAAGAGGCCTATTTCCGATGAGGCGTCTGGAGTCTAATGACACCTAACCTCTGGAACTTCGAAAGGGTCTTTCACACCCTTGCTGCAACTCAAGAAGTTCACCGCCATACCCGTCTCCACTCGAGAGGAAGCACGATGGTCCCGCCCACATCCAGAGGAGCCCCGTTTCCCCCTCGTAGCTCGAGATGAGGGATCCTTTCCCTGCTTTCAACGGGAAAGAATTCCCGGCGTTCCCGTCGCATCTCAAGAGGAGGCACTCTCAACAGGAAAGGCGAGAGGAACTCCATGGTCGTACCACCATTCCAAGAGTCCCCCAGATGTCTCAGTCCATTCCAGAGGAACCTGTTTGCCCTGCACTGGCACATCTTTCACACCGAGGATCGACTCACACCACGGTGGCACGTGGGACAGCCCTGTGGGAAAGCTTCGAGGGAAAGCCTCGAGGGAAAACCACAGATCCTTTGATCCACGCGACGGGAAGCGTGACATTGCTGCTACAGCCTGGAAGGAAAGCGCACGTGCATGCCCCCACTCGAAACGAGGCGTGACTCCCCTGGGGAGTCTCCAGAAGTACCCAAAGATCCATGTCAGCCCCTGAGAGGAATCCTCGGTTCCGGCCCTGACTCCACACAAGGTTTTTGGCCCCGATATCGACGGGAGAGGAATCCCGAGAAGCCCCCTAGCAACTCGCATGGGGACTGGCCTCTCCTGAGGCCACCAAGGCGGGTCCCTGAGGTCCCCGTCGTAACTCGAGAACACCTGCCGCAACTCGAGAAAATCCAGGAAGTTCTCCCTTCCAGGCGAGATGAGGCCTATTTCCGATGAGGCGTCTGGAGACTAATGACACCTAACCTCTGGAACTTCGAAAGGGTCTTTCACACCCTTGCTGCAACTCAAGAAGTTCACCGCCATACCCGTCTCCACTCGAGAGGAAGCACGATGGTCCCGCCCACATCCAGAGGAGCCCCGTTTCCCCCTCGGAGCTCGAGATGAGGGATCCTTTCCCTGCTTTCAACGGGAAAGAATTCCCGGCGTTCCCGTCGCATCTCAAGTGGAGGCACTCTCAACAGGAAAGGCGAGAGGAACTCCATGGTCGTACCACCATTCCAAGAGTCCCCCAGATGTCTCAGTCCATTCCAGAGGAACCTCTTTGCCCTGCACTGGCTCATGTTTCACGCCGAGGATCGACTCACACCACGGTGGCACGTGGGACAGCCCTGTGGGAAAGCCTCGAGGGAAAGCCTCGAGGGAAAACCACAGATCCTTTGATCCACGCCACGGGAAGCGTGACATTGCTGCTAAAGCCTGGAAGGAAAGCGCACGTGCATGCCCCCACTCGAGACGAGGCCTGACTCCCCTGGGGAGACTCCAGAAGTACCCAAAGATCTATGTCAGCCCCTGAGAGGAATCCTCGGTTCCGGCCCTGACTCCACACAAGGTTTTTGGCCCCGGTATCGACGGGAAAGGAATCCCGAGAGGCCCCCTAGCAACTCGCATGGGGACTGGCCTCTCCTGAGGCCACCAGGGCGGGTCCCTGAGGTCCCCGTCGTAACTCGAGAACACCTGCCGCAACTCGAGAAAATCCAGGAAGTTCTCCCTTCCAGGCGAGATGAGGCCTATTTCCGATGAGGCGTCTGGAGACTAATGACACCTAACCTCTGGAACTTCGAAAGGGTCTTTCACACCCTTGCTGCAACTCAAGAAGTTCACCGCCATACCCGTCTCCACTCGAGAGGAAGCACGATGGTCCCGCCCACATCCAGAGGAGCCCCGTTTCCCCCTCGTAGCTCGAGATGAGGGATCCTTTCCCTGCTTTCAACGGGAAAGAATTCCCGGCGATCCCGTTGCATCTCAAGAGGAGGCACTCTCAACAGGAAAGGCGAGAGGAACTCCATGGTCGTACCACCATTCCAAGAGTCCCCCAGATGTCTCAGTCCATTCCAGAGGAACCTGTTTGCCCTGCACTGGCACATCTTTCACACCGAGGATCGACTCACACCACGGTGGCACGTGGGACAGCCCTGTGGGAAAGCCTCGAGGGAAAGCCTCGAGGGAAAACCACAGATCCTTTGATCCACGCGACGGGAAGCGTGACATTGCTGCTACAGCCTGGAAGGAAAGCGCACGTGCATGCCCCCACTCGAGACGAGGCCTGACTCCCCTGGGGAGACTCCAGAAGTACCCAAAGATCCATGTCAGCCCCTGAGAGGAATCCTCGGTTCCGGCCCTGACTCCACACAAGGTTTTTGGCCCCGGTATCGACGGGAGAGGAATCCCGAGAGGCCCCCTAGCAACTCGCATGAGGACCAGCCTCTCCTGAGGCCACCAGGGCGGGTCCCTGATGTCCCCGTCGTAACTCGAGAACACCTGCCGCAACTCGAGAAAATCCAGGAAGTTCTCCCTTCCAGGCGAGATGAGGCCTATATCCGATGAGGCGTCTGGAGACTAATGACACCTAACCTCTGGAACTTCGAAAGGGTCTTTCACCCCCTTGCTGCAACTCAAGAAGTTCACCGCCATACCCGTCTCCACTCGAGAGGAAGCACGATGGTCCCGCCCACATCCAGAGGAGCCCCGTTTCCCCCTCGTAGCTCGAGATGAGGGATCCTTTCCCTGCTTTCAACGGGAAAGAATTCCCGGCGTTCCCGTCGCATCTCAAGAGGAGGCACTCTCAACAGGAAAGGCGAGAGGAACTCCATGGTCCTACCACCATTCCAAGAGTCCCCCAGATGTCTCAGTCCATTCCAGAGGAACCTCTTTGCCCTGCACTGGCTGATCTTTCACGCCGAGGATCGACTCACACCACGGTGGCACGAGGGAAAGACCTGTGGGAAAGCCTCGAGGGAAAGCCTCGAGGAAAAACAAAGATCCTTTGATCCATGCCACGGGAAGCGTGACATTGCTGCTACAGCCTGGAAGGAAAGCGCACGTGCATGCCCCCACTCGAGACGAGGCCTGACTCCCCTGGGGAGACTCCAGAAGTACCCAAAGATCCATGTCAGCACCTGAGAGGAATCCTCGGTTCCGGCCCTGACTCCACACAAGGTTTTTGGCCCCGGTATCGACGGGAGAGGAATCCTGAGAGGCCCCCTAGCAACTAGCATGGGGACTGGCCTCTCCTGAGGCCACCAGGGCGGGTCCCTGAGGTCCCCGTCGTAACTCGAGAACAGCTGCCGCAACTCAAGAAAATCCAGGAAGTTCTCCCTTCCAGGCGAGATGAGGCCTATTTCCGATGAGTCGTCTGGAGACTAATGACACCTAACCTCTGGAACTTCGAAAGGGTCTTTCACACCCTTGCTGCAACTCAAGAAGTTCACCGCCATACCCGTCTCCACTTGAGAGGAAGCACGATGGTCCCGCCCACATCCAGAGGAGCCCAGTTTCCCCCTCGTAGCTCGAGATGAGGGATCCTTTCCCTGCTTTCAACGGGAAAGAATTCCCGGCGTTCCCGTCGCATCTCAAGAGGAGGCACTCTCAACAGGAAAGGCGAGAGGAACTCCATGGTCGTACCACCATTCCAAGAGTCCCCCAGATGTCTCAGTCCATTCCAGAGGAACCTCTTTGCCTTGCACTGGCTCATCTTTCACGCCGAGCATCGGCTCACACCACGGTGGCACGTGGGACAGCCCTGAGGAAAGCCTCGAGGGAAAGCCTCGAGGGAAATCCACAGATCCTTTGATCCACGCGACGGGAAGCGTGACATTGCTGCTACAGCCTGGAAGGAAAGCGCACGTGCATGCCCCCACTCGAGACGAGGCCTGACTCCCCTGGGGAGACTCCAGAAGTACCCAAAGATCTATGTCAGGCGCTGAGAGGAATCCTCGGTTCCGGCCCTGACTCCACACAAGGTTTTTGGCCCCGGTATCGACGGGAGAGGAATCCCGAGAGGCCCCCTAGCAACTCGCATGGGGACTGGCCTCTCCTGAGGCCACCAGGGCGGGTCCCTGAGGTCCCCGTCGTAACTCGAGAACACCTGCCGCAACTCGAGAAAATCCAGGAAGTTCTCCCTTCCAGGCGAGATGAGGCCTATTTCCGATGAGGCGTCTGGAGACTAATGACACCTAACTTCTGGAACATCGAAAGGGTCTTTCACACCCTTGCTGCAACTCAAGAAGTTCACCGCCATACCCGTATCCACTCGAGAGGAAGCACGATGGTCCCGCCCACATCCAGAGGAGCCCCGTTTCCCCCTCGTAGCTCGAGATGAGGGATCCTTTCCCTGCTTTCAACGGGAAAGAATTCCCGGCGTTCCAGTCGCATCTCAACAGGAGGCACTCTCAACAGGAAAGGCGAGAGGAACTCCATGGTCGTACCACCATTCCAAGAGTCCCCCAGATGTCTCAGTCCATTCCAGAGGAACCTCTTTGCCTTGCACTGGCTCATCTTTCACGCCGAGGATCGACTCACACCACGGTGGCACGTGGGACAGCCCTGTGGGAAAGCCTCGAGGGAAAGCCTCGAGGGAAAACCACAGATCCTTTGATCCACGCGACGGGAAGCGTGACATTGCTGCTACAGCCTGGAAGGAAAGCGCACGTGCATGCCCCCACTCGAGACGAGGCCTGACTCCCCTGGGGAGACTCCAGAAGTACCCAAAGATCTATGTCAGCCCCTGAGAGGAATCCTCGGTTCCGGCCCTGACTCCACACAAGGTTTTTGGCCCTGGTATCGACGGGAGAGGAATCCCGAGAGGCCCCCTAGCAACTCGCATGGGGACTGGCCTCTCCTGAGGCCACCAGGGCGGGTCCCTGAGGTCCCCGTCGTAACTCGAGAACACCTGCCGCAACTCGAGAAAATCCAGGAAGTTCTCCCTTCCAGGCGAGATGAGGCCTATTTCCGATGAGGCGTCTGGAGACTAATGACACCTAACCTCTGGAACTTCGAAAGGGTCTTTCACACCCTTGCTGCAACTCAAGAAGTTCACCGCCATACCCGTATCCACTCGAGAGGAAGTACGATGGTCCCGCCCACATCCAGAGGAGCCCCGTTTCCCCCTCGTAGCTCGAGATGAGGGATCCTTTCCCTGCGTTCAACGGGAATGAATTCCCGGCGATCCCGTCGCATCTCAAGAGGAGGCACTCTCAACAGGAAAGGCGAGAGGAACTCCATGGTCGTACCACCATTCCAAGAGTCCCCCAGATGTCTCAGTCCATTCCAGAGGAACCTGTTTGCCCTGCACTGGCACATCTTTCACACCGTGGATCGACTCACACCACGGTGGCACGTGGGATAGCCCTGTGGGAAAGCCTCGAGGGAAAGCCTCGAGGGAAAACCACAGATCCTTTGATCCACGCGACGGGAAGCGTGACATTGCTGCTACAGCCTGGAAGGAAAGCGCACGTGCATGCCCCCACTCGAGACGAGGCCTGACTCCCCTGGGGAGACTCCAGAAGTACCCAAAGATCCATGTCAGCCCCTGAGAGGAATCCTCGGTTCCGGCCCTGACTCCACACAAGGTTTTTGGCCCCGGTATCGACGGGAGAGGAATCCCGAGAGGCCCCCTAGCAACTCGCATGAGGACCAGCCTCTCCTGAGGCCACCAGGGCGGGTCCCTGATGTCCCCGTCGTAACTCGAGAACACCTGCCGCAACTCGAGAAAATCCAGGAAGTTCTCCCTTCGAGGCGAGATGAGGCCTATATCCGATGAGGCGTCTGGAGACTAATGACACGTAACCTCTGGAACTTCGAAAGGGTCTTTCACCCCCTTGCTGCAACTCAAGAAGTTCACCGCCATACCCGTCTCCACTCGAGAGGAAGCACGATGGTCCCGCCCACATCCAGAGGAGCCCCGTTTCCCCCTCGTAGCTCGAGATGAGGGATCCTTTCCCTGCTTTCAACGGGAAAGAATTCCCGGCGTTCCCGTCGCATCTCAAGAGGAGGCACTCTCAACAGGAAAGGCGAGAGGAACTCCATGGTCCTACCACCATTCCAAGAGTCCCCCAGATGTCTCAGTCCATTCCAGAGGAACCTCTTTGCCCTGCACTGGCTGATCTTTCACGCCGAGGATCGACTCACACCACGGTGGCACGAGGGAAAGACCTGTGGGAAAGCCTCGAGGGAAAGCCTCGAGGGAAAACCACAGATCCTTTGATCCATGCCACGGGAAGCCTGACATTGCTGCTACAGCCTGGAAGGAAAGCGCACGTGCATGCCCCCACTCGAGACGAGGCCTGACTCACCTGGGGAGACTCCAGAAGTACCCAAAGATCCATGTCAGCCCCTGAGAGGAATCCTCGGTTCCGGCCCTGACTCCACACAACGTTTTTGGCCCCGGTATCGACGGGAGAGGAATCCTGAGAGGCCCCCTAGCAACTAGCATGGGGACTGGCCTCTCCTGAGGCCACCAGGGCGGGTCCCTGAGGTCCCCGTCGTAACTCGAGAACACCTGCCGCAACTCGAGAAAATCCAGGAAGTTCTCCCTTCCAGGCGAGATGAGGCCTATTTCCGATGAGGCGTCTGGAGACTAATGACACCTAACCTCTGGAACTTCGAAAGGGTCTTTCACACCCTTTCTGCAACTCAAGAAGTTCACCGCCATACCCGTCTCCACTCGAGAGGAAGCACGATGGTCCCACCCACATCCAGAGGAGCCCCGTTTCCCCCTCGGAGCTCGAGATGAGGGATCCTTTCCCTGCTTTCAACGGGAAAGAATTCCCGGCGTTCCCGTCGCATCTCAAGAGGAGGCACTCTCAACAGGAAAGGCGAGAGGAACTCCATGGTCGTACCACCATTCCAAGAGTCCCCCAGATGTCTCAGTCCATTCCAGAGGAACCTCTTTGCCCTGCACTGGCACATCTTTCACGCCGAGGATCGACTCACACCACGGTGGCACGTGGGACAGCCCTGTGGGAAAGCCTCGAGGGAAAGCCTCGAGGGAAAACCACAGATCCTTTGATCCACGCCACGGGAAGCGTGACATTGCTGCTACAGCCTGGAAGGAAAGCGCACGTGCATGCCCCCACTCGAGACGAGGCCTGACTCCCCTGGGGAGACTCCAGAAGTACCCAAAGATCCATGTCAGCCCCTGAGAGGAATCCTCGGTTCCGGCCCTGACTCCACACAAGGTTTTTGGCCCCAGTATCGACGGGAGAGGAATCCCGACAGGTCCCCTAGCAACTCACATGGGGACTGGCCTCTCCTGAGGCCACCAGGGCGGGTCCCTGAGGTCCCCGTCGTAACTCGAGAACAGCTGCCGCAACTCGAGAAAATCCAGGAAGTTCTCCCTTCCAGGCGAGATGAGGCCTATTTCCGATGAGTCGTCTGGAGACTAATGACACCTAACCTCTGGAACTTCGAAAGGGTCTTTCACACCCTTGCTGCAACTCAAGAAGTTCACCGCCATACCCGTCTCCACTTGAGAGGAAGCACGATGGTCCCGCCCACATCCAGAGGAGCCCAGTTTCCCCCTCGTAGCTCGAGATGAGGGATCCTTTCCCTGCTTTCAACGGGAAAGAATTCCCGGCGTTCCCGTCGCATCTCAACAGGAGGAACTCTCAACAGGAAAGGCGAGAGGAACTCCATGGTCGTACCACCATTCCAAGAGTCCCCCAGATGTCTCAGTCCATTCCAGAGGAACCTCTTTGCCTTGCACTGGCTCATCTTTCACGCCGAGGATCGACTCACACCACGGTGGCACGTGGGACAGCCCTGTGGGAAAGCCTCGAGGGAAAGCCTCGAGGGAAAACCACAGATCCTTTGATCCACGCGACGGGAAGCGTGACATTGCTGCTACAGCCTGGAAGGAAATCGCACGTGCATGCCCCAACTCGAGACGAGGCCTGACTCCCCTGGGGAGACTCCAGAAGTACCCTAAGATCCATGTCAGCCCCTGAGAGGAATCCTCGGTTCCGGCCCTGACTCCACACAAGGTTTTTGGCCCCGGCATCGACGGGAGAGGAATCCCGAGAGGCCCCCTAGCAACTCGCATGGGGACTGGCCTCTCCTGAGGCCACCAGGGCGGGTCCCTGAGGTCCCCGTCGTAACTCAAGAACACCTGCCGCAACTCGAGAAAATCCAGGTAGTTCTCCCTTCCAGGCGAGAAGAGGCCTATTTCCGATGAGGCGTCTGGAGTCTAATGACACCTAACCTCTGGAACTTCGAAAGGGTCTTTCACACCCTTGCTGCAACTCAAGAAGTTCACCGCCATACCCGTCTCCACTCGAGAGGAAGCACGATGGTCCCGCCCACATCCAGAGGAGCCCCGTTTCCCCCTCGTAGCTCGAGATGAGGGATCCTTTCCCTGCTTTCACGGGAAAGAATTCCCGAAGTTCCCGTCGCATCTCAAGAGGAGGCACTCTCAACAGGAAAGGCGAGAGGAACTCCATGGTCGTACCACCATTCCAAGAGTCCCCCAGATGTCTCAGTCCATTCCAGAGGAACCTGTTTGCCCTGCACTGGCACATCTTTCACACCGAGGATCGACTCACACCACGGTGGCACGTGGGACAGCCCTGTGGGAAAGCCTCGAGGGAAAGCCTCGAGGGAAAACCACAGATCCTTTGATCCACGCGACGGGAAGCGTGACATTGCTGCTACAGCCTGGAAGGAAAGCGCACGTGCATGCCCCCACTCGAGACGAGGCCTGACTCCCCTGGGAAGACTCCAGAAGTACCCAAAGATCCATGTCAGCCCCTGAGAGGAATCCTCGGTTCCGGCCCTGACTCCACACAAGGTTTTTGGCCCCGGTATCGACGGGAGAGGAATCCCGAGAGGCCCCCTAGCAACTCGCATGAGGACCAGCTTCTCCTGAGGCCACCAGGGCGGGTCCCTGATGTCCCCGTCGTAACTCGAGAACACCTGCCGCAACTCGAGAAAATCCAGGAAGTTCTCCCTTCCAGGCGAGATGAGTCCTATATCCGATGAGTCGTCTGAAGACTAATGACACCTAACCTCTGGAACTTCGAAAGGGTCTTTCACACCCTTGCTGCAACTCAAGAAGTTCACCGCCATACCCGTCTCCACTCGAGAGGAAGCACGATGGTCCCGCCCACATCCAGAGGAGCCCCGTTTCCCCCTCGTAGCTCGAGATGAGGGATCCTTTCCCTGCTTTCATCAGGAAAGAATTCCCGGTGTTCCCGTCGCATCTCAAGAGGAGGCACTCTCAACAGGAAAGGCGAGAGGAACTCCATGGTCGTACCACCATTCCAAGAGTCCCCCAGATGTCTCAGTCCATTCCAGGGGAACCTCTTTGCCCTGCACTGGCTCATCTTTCACGCCGGGGATCGACTCACACCACGGTGGCACGTGGGACAGCCCTGTGGGAAAGCCTCGAGGGAAAGCCTCGAGGGAAAACCACAGATCCTTTGATCCATGCGACGGGAAGCCTGACATTGCTGCTACAGCCTGGAAGGAAAGCGCACGTGCATGCCCCCACTCGAGACGAGGCCTGACTCCCCTGGGGAGACTCCAGAAGTACCCAAAGATCCATGTCAGCCCCTGAGAGGAATCCTCGGTTCCGGCCCTGACCACACAAGGTTTTTGGCCCCAGTATCGACGGGAGAGGAATCCCGAGAGGCCCCCTAGCAACTCGCATGTTGACTGGCCTCTCCTGAGGCCACCAGGGCGGGTCCCTGAGGTCCCCGTCGTAACTCGAGAACACCTGCCACAACTCGAGAAAATCCAGGAAGTTCTCCCTTCCAGGCGAGATGAGGCCTATTTCCGATGAGGCGTCTGGAGACTAATGACACCTAACCTCTGGAACTTCGAAAGGGTCTTTCACACCCTTGCTGCAACTCAAGAAGTTCACCGCCATACCCGTCTCCACTCGAGAGGAAGCACGATGGTCCCGCCCACATCCAGAGGAGCCCCGTTTCCGCCTCGTAGATCGAGATGAGGGATCCTTTGACTGCTTTCAACGGGAAAGAATTCCCGGCGATCCCGACGCATCTCAACAGGAGGCACTCTCAACAGGAAAGGCGAGAGGAACTCCATGGTCGTACCACCATTCCAAGAGTCCCCCAGATGTCTCCGTCCATTCCAGAGGAACCACTTTGCCCTTCACTGGCTCATCTTTCACGCCGAGGATCGACTCACACCACGGTGGCACGTGGGACAGCCCTGTGGGAAAGCCTCGAGGGAAAGCCTCGAGGGAAAACCACAGATCCTTTGATCCACGCGACGGGAAGCGTGACATTGCTACTACAGCCTGGAAGGAAAGCGCACGTGCATGCCCCCACTCGAGACGAGGCCTGACTCCCCTAGGGAGACTCCAGAAGTACCCAAAGATCCATGTCAGCCCCTGAGAGGAATCCTCGGTTCCGGCCCTGACTCCACACAAGGTTTTTGGCCCCGGTATCGACGGGAGAGGAATCCCGAGAGGCCCCCTAGCAACTCGCATGAGGACTGGCCTCTCCTGAGGCCACCAGAGCGGGTCCCTGAGGTCCCCGTCGTAACTCGAGAACACCTGCCGCAACTCGAGAAAATCCAGGAAGTTCTCCCTTCCAGGCGAGATTAGGCCTATTTCCGATGAGGCGTCGGGAGACTAATGACACCTAACCTCTGGAACTTCGAAAGGGTCTTTCACACCCTTGCTGCAACTCAAGAAGTTCACCGCCATACCCGTCTCCACTCGAGAGGAAGCACGATGGTCCCGCCCACATCCAGAGGAGCCCCGTTTCCCCCTCGTAGCTCGAGATGAGGGATCCTTTCCCTGCTTTCAACGGGAAAGAATTCCCGAAGTTCCCGTCGCATCTCAAGAGGAGGCACTCTCAACAGGAAAGGCGAGAGGAACTCCATGGTCGTACCACCATTCCAAGAGTCCCCCAGATGTCTCAGTCCATTCCAGAGGAACCTCTTTGCCCTGCACTGGCACATCTTTCACGCCAAGGATCGACTCACACCACGGTGGCACGTGGGACAGCCCTGTGGGAAAGCCTCGAGGGAAAGCCTCGAGGGAAAACAACAGATCCTTTGATCCACGCGACGGGAAGCGTGACATTGCTGCTACAGCCTGGAAGGAAAGCGCACGTGCATGCCCCCATTCGAGACGAGGCCTGACTCCCCTGGGGAGACTCCAGAAGTACCCAAAGATCCATGTCAGCCCCTGAGAGGAATCCTCGGTTCCGGCCCTGACTCCACACAAGGTTTTTGGCCCCGGTATCGACGGAAGAGGAATCCCGAGAGGCCCCCTAGCAACTCGCATGGGGACTGGCCGTTCCTGAGGCCACCAGGGCGGGTCCCTGAGGTCCCCGTCGTAACTCGAGAACACCTGCCGAAACTCGAGAAAATCCAGGAAGTTCTCCCTTCCAGGCGAGATGAGGCCTATTTCCGATGAGGCGTCTGGAGACTAATGACACCTAACCTCTGGAACTTCGAAAGGGTCTTTCACACCCTTGCTGCAACTCAAGAAGTTCACCGCCGTACCCGTCTCCACTCGAGAGGAAGCACGATGGTCCCGCCCACATCCAGAGGAGCCCCGTTTCCCCCTCGTAGCTCGAGATGAGGGATCCTTTCCCTGCTTTCAACGGGAAAGAATTCCCGGCGTTCCCGTCGCATCTCAACAGGAGGCACTCTCAACAGGAAAGGCGAGAGGAACTCCATGGTCGTACCACCATTCCAAGAGTCCCCCAGATGTCTCAGTCCATTCCAGAGGAACCTCTTTGCCTTGCACTGGCTCATCTTTCACGCCGAGGATCGACTCACACCACGGTGGCACGTGGGACAGCCCTGTGGGAAAGCCTCGAGGGAAAGCCTCGAGGGAAAACCAAAGATCCTTTGATCCACGCGACGGGAAGCGTGACATTGCTGCTACAGCCTGGAAGGAAAGCGCACGTGCATGCCCCCACTCGAGACGAGGCCTGACTCCCCTGGGGAGACTCCAGAAGTACCCAAAGATCTATGTCAGCCCCTGAGAGGAATCCTCGGTTCCGGCCCTGACTCCACACAAGGTTTTTGGCCCTGGTATCGATGGGAGAGGAATCCCGAGAGGCCCCCTAGCAACTCGCATGGGGACTGGCCTCTCCTGAGGCCACCAGGGCGGGTCCCTGAGGTACCCGTCGTAACTCGAGAACACCTGCCGCAACTCGAGAAAATCCAGGAAGTTCTCCCTTCCAGGCGAGATGAGGCCTATATCCGATGAGGCGTCTGGAGACTAATGACACGTAACCTCTGGAACTTCGAAAGGGTCTTTCACCCCCTTGCTGCAACTCAAGAAGTTCACCGCCATACCCGTCTCCACTCGAGAGGAAGCACGATGGTCCCGCCCACATCCAGAGGAGCCCCGTTTCCCCCTCGTAGCTCGAGATGAGGGATCCTTTCCCTGCTTTCAACGGGAAAGGATTCCCGGCGTTCCCGTCGCATCTCAACAGGAGGAACTCTCAACAGGAAAGGCGAGAGGAACTCCATGGTCGTACCACCATTCCAAGAGTCCCCCAGATGTCTCAGTCCATTCCAGAGGAACCTCTTTGCCTTGCACTGGCTCATCTTTCACGCCGAGGATCGACTCACACCACGGTGGCACGTGGGACAGCCCTGTGGGAAAGCCTCGAGGGAAAGCCTCGAGGGAAAACCACAGATCCTTTGATCCACGCGACGGGAAGCGTGACATTGCTGCTACAGCCTGGAAGGAAAGCGCACGTGCATGCCCCAACTCGAGACGAGGCCTGACTCCCCTGGGGAGACTCCAGAATTACCCAAAGAACTATGTCAGGCCCTGAGAGGAATCCTCGGTTCCGGCCCTGACTCCACACAAGGTTTTTGGCCCCGGCATCGACGGGAGAGGAATCCCGAGAGGCCCCCTAGCAACTCGCATGGGGACTGGCCTCTCCTTAGGCCACCAGGGCGGGTCCCTGAGGTCCCCGTCGTAACTCAAGAACACCTGCCGCAACTCGAGAAAATCCAGGAAGTTCTCCTTTCCAGGCGAGAAGAGGCCTATTTCCGATGAGGCGTCTGGAGTCTAATGACACCTAACCTTGGAACTTCGAAAGGGTCTTTCACACCCTTGCTGCAACTCAAGAAGTTCACCGCCATACCCGTCTCCACTCGAGAGGAAGCACGATGGTCCCGCCCACATCCAGAGGAGCCCCGTTTCCCCCTAGTAGCTCGAGATGAGGGATCCTTTCCCTGCTTTCATCGGGAAAGAATTCCAGGTGTTCCCGTCGCATCTCAAGAGGAGGCACTCTCAAAAGGAAAGGCGAGAGGAACTCCATGGTCGTACCACCATTCCAAGAGTCCCCCAGATGTCTCAGTCCATTCCAGGGGAACCTCTTTGCCCTGCACTGGCTCATCTTTCACGCCGGGGATCGACTCACACCACGGTGGCACGTGGGACAGCCCTGTGGGAAAGCCTCGAGGGAAAGCCTCGAGGGAAAACCACAGATCCTTTGATCCATGCGACGGGAAGCCTGACATTGCTGCTACAGCCTGGAAGGAAAGCGCACGTGCATGCCCCCACTCGAGACGAGGCCTGACTCCCCTGGGGAGACTCCAGAAGTACCCGAAGATCCAGGTCAGCCCCTGAGAGGAATCCTCGGTTCCGGCCCTGACTCCACACAAGATTTTTGGCCCCAGTATCGACGGGAGAGGAATCCCGAGAGGCCCCCTAGCAACTCGCATGGGGACTGGCCTTTCCTGAGGCCACCAGGGCGGGTCCCTGAGGTCCCCGTCGTAACTCGAGAACACCTGCCACAACTCGAGAAAATCCAGGAAGTTCTCCCTTCCAGGCGAGATGAGGCCTATTTCCGATGAGGCGTCTGGAGACTAATGACACCTAAACTCTGGAACTTCAAAAGGGTCTTTCACACCTTTGCTGCAACTCAAGAAGTTCACCGCCATACCCGTCTCCACTCGAGAGGAAGCACGATGGTCCCGCCCACATCCAGAGGAGCCCCGTTTCCGCCTCGTAGATCGAGATGAGGGATCCTTTGCCTGCTTTCAACGGGAAAGAATTCCCGGCGTTCCCGACGCATCTCAACAGGAGGCACTCTCAACAGGAAAGGCGAGAGGAACTCCATGGTCGTACCACCATTCCAAGAGTCCCCCAGATGTCTCCGTCCATTCCAGAGGAACCACTTTGCCCTGCACTGGCTCATCTTTCACGCCGAGGATCGACTCACACCACGGTGGCACGTGGGACAGCCCTGTGGGAAAGCCTCGAGGGAAAGCCTCGAGGGAAAACCACAGATCCTTTGATCCACGCCACGGGAAGCGTGACATTGCTGCTACAGCCTGGAAGGAAAGCGCACGTGCATGCCCCCACTCGAGACGAGGCCTGACTCCCCTAGGGAGACTCCAGAAGTACCCAAAGATCCATGTCAGCCCCTGAGAGGAATCCTCGGTTCCGGCCCTGACTCCACACAAGGTTTTTGGCCCCGGTATCGACGGGAGAGGAATCCCGAGAGGCCCCCTAGCAACTCGCATGAGGACCAGCCTCTCCTGAGGCCACCAGGGCGGGTCCCTGATGTCCCTGTCGTAACTTGAGAACACCTGCCGCAACTCGAGAAAATCCAGGAAGTTCTCCCTTCCAGGCGAGATGAGGCCTATATCCCATGAGGCGTCTGGAGACTAATGACACCTAACCTCTGGAACTTCGAAAGGGTCTTTCACACCCTTGCTGCAACTCAAGAAGTTCACCGCCATACCCGTCTCCACTCGAGAGGAAGCACGATGGTCCCGCCCACATCCAGAGGAGCCCCGTTTCCGCCTCGTAGCTCGAGATGAGGGATCCTTTCCCTGCTTTCAACGGGAAAGAATTCCCGGCGTTCCCGTCGCATCTCAAGAGGAGGCAGTCTCAACAGGAAAGGCGAGAGGAACTCCATGCTCATACCACCATTTCAAAGGTCCCCCAGATATATCAGTCCATTCCAGAGGAACCTCTTTGCCTTCACTGTCTCATCTTTCACGCCGAGGATCGACTCACACCACGGTGGCACGTTGACAGCCCTGTGGGAAAGCCTCGAGGGAAAGCCTCGAGGGAAAACCACAGATCCTTGATCCACGCGATGGGAAGCGTGACATTGCTGCTACAGCCTGTAAGGAAAGCGCACGTGCATGCCCCCTCTCGAGACGAGGCCTGACTCCCCTGTGGAGACTCCAGAAGTACCCAAAGATCCATGTCAGCCCCTGAGAGGAATCCTCGGTTCCGGCCCTGACTCCACACAAGGTTTTTGGCTCCGGTATCGACGGGAGAGGAATCCCGAGAGGCCCCCTAGCAACTCGCATGGGGACTGGCCTCTCCTGAGGCCACCAGGGCGGGTCCCTGAGGTCCCCGTCGTAACTCGAGAACACCTGCCGCAACTCGAGAAAATCCAGGAAGTTCTCCCTTCCAGGCGAGATGAGGCCTATTTCCGATGAGGAGTCTGGAGACTAATGACACCTAACCTCTGGAACTTCGAAAGGGTCTTTCACACCCTTTCTGCAACTCTAGAAGTTCACCGCCATACCTGTCTCCACTCGAGAGGAAGCACGATGGTCCGGCCCACATCCAGAGGAGCCCCGTTTCCCCCTCGTAGCTCGAGATGAGGGATCCTTTCCCTGCTTTCAACGGGAAAGAATTCCCGGCGTTCCCATCGCATCTCAAGAGGAGGCACTCTCAACAGGAAAGGCGAGAGGAACTCCATGGTCGTACCACCATTCCACGAGTCCCCCAGATGTCGCAGTCCATTCCAGAGGAACCTCTTTGCCCTGCACTGGCTAATCTTTCACGCCGAGGATCGACTCTCACCACGGTGGCACGTGGGACAGCCCTGTGGGAAAGCCTCGAGGGAAAGCCTAGAGGGAAAACCACAGATCCTTTGATCCACGCCACGGGAAGTGTGACATTGCTACTACAGCCTGGAAGGAAAGCGCACGTGCATGCCCCCACTCGAGACGAGGCCTGACTCCCCTGGGGAGACTCCAGAAGTACCCAAAGATCCATGTCAGCCCCTGAGAGGAATCCTCGGTTCCGGCCCTGACTCCACACAAGGTTTTTGGCTCCGGTATCGACGGGAGAGGAATCCCGAGAGGCCCCCTAGCAACTCTCATGGGGACTGGCCTCTCCTGAGGCCACCAGGCCGGGTCCCTGAGGTCCCCGTCGTAACTCGAGAACACCTGCCGCAACTCGAGAAAATCCAGGAAGTTCTCCCTTCCAGGCGAGATGAGGCCTATTTCCGATGAGGCGCCTGGAGACTAATGACACCTAACCTCTGGAACTTCGAAAGGGTCTTTCACACCCTTGCTGCAACTCAAGAAGTTCACCGCCATACCCGTCTCCACTCGAGAGGAAGCACGATGGTCCCGCCCACATCCAGAGGAGGCCCGTTTCCCCCTCGTAGCTCGAGATGAGGGATCCTTTCCCTGCTTTCAACGGGAAAGAATTCCCGGCGTTCCCGTCGCATCTCAAGAGGAGGCACTCTCAACAGGAAAGGCGAGAGGAACTCCATGGTCGTACCACCATTCCAAGAGTCCCCCAGATGTCTCATTCCATTCCAGAGGAACCTCTTTGCCCTGCACTGGCTCATCTTTCACGCCGAGGATCGATTCACACCACGATGGCACGCGGGACATCCCTGTGGGAAAGCCTCGAGGGAAAACCACAGATCCTTTGATCCACGCGACGGGAAGCGTGACATTGCTGTTACAGCCTGGAAGGAAAGCGCACGTGCATGCCCCCACACGAGACGAGGCCTGACACCGCTTGGGAGACTCCAGAAGTACCCAAAAATCCATGTCAGCCCCTGAGAGGAATCCTCGTTTCCGGCCCTGACTCCACACAAGGTTTTTGGCCCCGGTATCGACGGGAGAGGAATCCCGAGAGGCCCCCTAGCAAGTCTCATGGGGACTGGCCTCTACTGAGGCCACCAGGGCGGGTCCCTGTGGTCCCCGTCGTAACTCGAGAACACCTGCCGCAACTCGAGAAAATCCAGGAAGTTCTCCCTTCCAGGCGAGATGAGGCCTATTTCCGATGAGGCGTCTGGAGACTAATGACACCTAACCTCTGGAACTTCGAAAGGGTCTTTCACACCCTTGCTGCAACTCAAGAAGTTCACCGCCATACCCGTCTCCACTCGAGAGGAAGCACGATGGTCCCGCCCACATCCAGAGGAGCCCCGTTTCCCCCTCGTAGCTCGAGATGAGGGATCCTTTCCCTGCTTTCAACGGGAAAGAATTCCCGGCGTTCCTGTCGCATCTCAAGAGGAGGCACTCTCAACAGGAAAGGCGAGAGGAACTCTATGGTCGTACCACCATTCCAAGAGTCCCCCAGATGTCTCAGTCCATTCCAGAGGAACCTCTTTGCCCTGCACTGGCTCATCTTTCACGCCGAGGATCGACTCACACCACGATGGCACGTGGGACAGCCCTGTGGGAAAGCCTCGAGGGAAAACCACAGATCCTTTGATCCACGCGACAGGAAGCGTGACATTGCTGTTACAGCCTGGAAGGAAAGCGCACGTGCATGCCCCCACTCGAGACGAGGCCTGACTCCCCTGGGGAGACTCCAGAAGTACCCAAAGATCCATGTCAGCCCCTGAGAGGAATCCTTTGTTCCGGCCCTGACTCCACACAAGGTTTTTGGCCCCGGTATCGACGGGAGAGGAATCCCGAGAGGCCCCCTAGCAATTCGCATTGGGACTGGCCTCTCCTGAGGCCACCAGGGCGGGTCCCTGAAGTCCCTGTCGTAACTCGAGAACACCTGCCGCAACTCGAGAAAATCCAGGAAGTTCTCCCTTCCAGGTGAGATGAGGCCTATTTCCGATGAGGCGCATGGAGACTAATGACACCTAACCTCTGGAACTTCGAAAGGGACTTTCACACCCTTGCTGCAACTCAAGAAGTTCACCGCCATACCCGTCTCCACTCGAGACGAAGCACGATGGTCCCGCCCACATCCAGAGGAGACCCGTTTCCCCCTCGTAGCTCGAGATGAGGGATCCTTTCCCTGCTTTCAACGGGAAAGAATTCCCGGCGTTCCCGTCGCATCTCAAGAGGAGGCACTCTCAACAGGAAAGGCGAGAGGAAATCCATGTTCATACCACCATTTCAAAGGTCCCCCAGATATATCAGTCCATTCCAGAGGAACCTCTTTGCCTTCACTGGCTCATCTTTCATGCCGAGGATCGACTCACACCACCGTGGCACGTGGGACAGCCCTGTGGAAAAGCCTCGAGGGAAAGCCACGAGCGAAAACCACAGATCCTTTGATCCACGCGACGGGAAGCGTGACATTGCTGCTACAGCCTGGAAGGAAAGTGCACGTGCATGCCCCCACTCGAGACGAGGCCTGACTCCCCTGGGGAGACTCCAGAAGTACCCAAAGATCCATGTCAGCCCCTGAGAGGAATCCTGGGTTCCGGCCCTGACTCCACACAAGGTTTTTGGCCCCGGTATCGACGGGAGAGGAATTTCGAGAGGCACAATAGTAACTCGCATGGGGACTGGCCGTTCCAGAGGCCACCAGGGCGGGTCCCTGAGGTCCCCGTCGTAACTCGAGAACACCTGCCGCAACTCGAGAAAATCCAGGAAGTTCTCCCTTCCAGGCGAGATGAGATCTATTTCCGATGAGGCGTCTGGAGACTAATGACACCTAACCTCTGGAACTTCGAAAGGGTCTTTCACACCCTTGCTGCAACTCAAGAAGTTCACCGCCATACCCGTCTCCACTCGAGAGGAAGCACGATGGTCCCGCCCACATCCAGAGGAGCCCCGTTTCCCCCTCGTAACTCGAGATGAGGGATCCTTTCCCTGCTTTCAACGGGAAAGAATTCCCGGCGTTCCCGTCGCATCTCAAGAGGAGGCACTCTCAACAGGAAAGGCGAGAGGAACTCTATGGTCGTACCACCATTCCAAGAGTCCCCCAGATGTCTCAGTCCATTCCAGAGGAACCTCTTTGCCCTGCACTGGCTCATCTTTCACGCTGAGGATCGACTCACACCACGTTGGCACGTGGGACAGCCCTGTGGGAAAGCCTCGAGGGAAAACCACAGATCCTTTGATCCACGCGACGGGAAGCGTGACATTGCTGCTACAGCCTGGAAGGAAAGCGCACGTGCATGCCCCCACTCGAGACGAGGCCTGACTCCCCTGGGAAGACTCCAGAAGTACCCAAAGATCCATGTCAGCCCCTGAGAGGAATCCTCGGTTCCGGCCGTGACTCCACACAAGGTTTTTGGCCCCGGTATCAACGGGAGAGGAATCCCGAGAGGCCCCCTAGCAACTCGCATGGGGACTGGCCTCTCCAGAGGCCACCAGGGCGGGTCCCTGAGGTCCCCGTCGTAACTCGAGAACACCTGCCGCAACTCGAGAAAATCCAGGAAGTTCTCCCTTCCAGGCGAGATGAGGCCTATTTCCGATGAGGCGTCTGGAGACTAATGACACCTAACCTCTGGAACTTCGAAAGGGTCTTTCACACCCTTGCTGCAACTCAAGAAGTTCACCGCCATACCCGTCTCCACTCGAGAGGAAGCACGATGGTCCCGCCCACATCCAGAGGAGCCCCGTTTCCCCCTCGTAGCTCGAGATGAGGGATCCTTTCCCTGCTTTCAACGGGAAAGAATTCCCGGCATTCCCGTCGCATCTCAAGAGGAGGCACTCTCAACAGGAAAGGCGAGAGGAACTCCGTGGTCGTACCACCATTCCAAGAGTCCCCCAGATGTCTCAGTCCATTCCAGAGGAACCTCTTTGTCCTGCACTGGCTCATCTTTCACGCCGAGGATCGACTCACACCACCGTGGCACGTGGGACAGCCCTGTGGGAAAGCCTCGAGGGAAAGCCTCGAGGGAAAACCACAGATCCTTTGATCCACGCCACGGGAAGCGTGACATTGCTGCTACAGCCTGGAAGGAAAGCGCACGTGCATGCCCCCACTCGAGACGAGGCCTGACTCCCCTGGGGAGACTCCAGAAATACCCAAAGATCCATGTCAGCCCCTGAGAGGAATCCTCGGTTCCGGCCCTGACTCCACACAAGGTTTTTGGCCCCGGTATCGACGGGAGAGGAATCCCGAGAGGCCCCCTAGCAACTCGCATGGGGACTGGCCTCTCCTGAGGCCACCAGGGCGGGTCCCTGACTTCCCCGTCGTAACTCGAGAACACCTGCCGCAACTCGAGAAAATCCAGGAAGTTCTCCCTTCCAGGCGAGATGAGGCCTATTTCCGATGAGGCGTCTGGAGACTAATGACACCTAACCTCTGGAACTTCGAAAGGGTCTTTCACACCCTTGCTGCAACTCAAGAAGTTCACCGCCATACCCGTCTCCACTCGAGAGGAAGCACGATGGTCCCGCCCACATCCAGAGGAGCCCCGTTTCCCCCTCGTAGCTCGAGATGAGGGATCCTTTCCCTGCTTTCAACGGGAATGAATTCCCGGCGTTCCCGTCTCATCTCAAGAGGAGGCACTCTCAACAGGAAAGGCGAGAGGAACTCCATGGTCGTACCACCATTCCAAGAGTCCCCCAGATGTCTCAGTCCATTCCAGAGGAACCTCTTTGCCCTGCACTGGCTCATCTTTCACGCCGAGAATCGACTCACACCACGGTGGCACGTGGGACAGCCCTGTGGGAAAGCCTCGAGGGAAAGCCTCGAGGGAAAACCACAGATCCTTTGATCCACGCCACGGGAAGCGTGACATTGCTGCTACAGCCTGGAAGGAAAGTGCACGTGCATGCCCCCACTCGAGACGAGGCCTGACTCCCCTGGGGAGACTCCAGAAGTACCCAAAGATCCATGTCAGCCCCTGAGAGGAATCCTCGGTTCTGGCCCTGACTCACCACAAGGTTTTTGGCCCCGGTATCGACGGGAGAGGAATCCCGAGAGGCCCCCTAGCAACTCGCATGGGGACTGGCCATTCCTGAGGCCACCAGGGCGGGTCCCTGAGGTCCCCGTCGTAACTCGAGAACACCTGCCGCAACTCGAGAAAATCCAGGAAGTTCTCCCTTCCAGGCGAGATGAGGCCTATTTCCGATGAGGCGTCTGGAGACTAATGACACCTAACCTCTGGAACTTCAAAAGGGTCTTTCACACCCTTGCTGCAACTCAAGAAGTTCACCGCCATACCCGTCTCCACTCGAGAGGAAGCACGATGGTCCCGCCCATATCCAGAGGAGCCCCGTTTCCCCCTCGTAGCTCGAGATGAGGGATCCTTTTCCTGCTTTCAAAGGGAAAGAATTCCCGGCGTTCCCGTCGCATCTCAAGAGGAGGCACTCTCAACAGGAAAGGCGAGAGGAACTCTATGGTCGTACAACCATTCCAAGAGTCCCCCTGATGTCTCAGTCCATTCCAGAGGAACCTCATTGCCCTGCACTGGCTCATCTTTCACGCCGAGGATCGACTCACAAGACGTTGGCACGTGGGACAGCCCTGTGGGAAAGCCTCGAGGGAAAGCCTCGAGGGAAAACCACAGATCCTTTGATCCACGACACGGGAAGCGTGACATTGCTGCTACAGCCTGGAAGGAAAGCGCACGTGCATGCCCCCACTCGAGACGAGGCCTGACTCCCCTGGGGAGACTCCAGAAGTACCCAAAGATCCATGTCAGCCCCTGAGAGGAATCCTCGGTTCCGGCCCTGACTCCACACAAGGTTTTTGGCCCCGGTATCGACGGGAGAGGAATCCCGAGAGGCCCCCTAGCAACTCGCATGGGGACTGGCCTCTCCTGAGGCCACCAGGGCGGGTCCCTGAGGTCCCCGTCGTAACTCGAGAACACCTGCCGCAACTCGAGAAAATCCAGGAAGTTCTCCCTTCCAGGCGAGATGAGGCCTATTTCCGATGAGGCGTCTGGAGACTAATGACACCTAACCTCTGGAACTTCGAAAGGGTCTTTCACACCCTTGCTGCAACTCAAGAAGTTCACCGCCATACCCGTCTCCACTCGAGAGGAAGCACGATGGTCCCGCCAACATCCAGAGGAGCCCCGTTTCCCCCTCATAGCTCGAGATGAGGGATCCTTTCCCTGCTTTCAACGGGAAAGAATTCCCGGCGTTCCCGTCGCATCTCAAGAGGAGGCACTCTCAACAGGAAAGGCGAGAGGAACTCCATGGTCGTACCACCATTCCAAGAGTCCCCCAGTTGTCTCAGTCCATTCCAGAGGAACCTCTTTGTCCTGCACTGGCTCATCTTTCACGCCGAGGATCGACTCACACCACCGTGGCACGTGGGACAGCCCTGTGGGAAAGCCTCGAGGGAAAACCACAGATCCTTTGATCCACGCGACAGGAAGCGTGACATTGCTGCTACAGCCTGGAAGGAAAGCGCACGTGCATGCCCCCACTCGAAACGAGGCCTGACTCCCCTGGGGAGACTCCACAAGTACCCACAGATCCATGTCAGCCCCTGAGAGGAATGCTCGGTTCCGGCCCTGACACCACACAAGGTTTTTGGCCCCCGTATCGACGGGAGAGGAATCCCGAGAGGCCCCCTAGCAACTCGCATGGGGACTGGCCTCTCCTGAGGCCACCAGTGCGGGTCCCTGAGGTCCCCGTCCTAACTCGAGAACACCTGCCACAACTCGAGAAAATCCAGGAAGTTCTCCCTTCCAGGCGAGATGAGGCCTATTTCCGATGAGGCGTCTGGAGACTAATGACACCTAACCTCTGGAACTTCGAAAGGGTCTTTCACAGCCTTGCTGCAACTCAAGAAGTTCACCGCCATACCCGTCTCCACTCGAGAGGAAGCACGATGGTCCCGCCCACATCCAGAGGAGCCCCATTTCCCCCTCGGAGCTCGAGATGAGGGATCCTTTCCCTGCTTTCAACGGGAAAGAATTCCCGGCGTTCCCGTCGCATCTCAAGAGGAGGCACTCTCAACAGGAAAGGCGAGAGGAACTCTATGGTCGTACCACCATTCCAAGAGTCCCCCAGATGTCTCAGTCCATTCCAGAGGAACCTCTTTGCCCTGCACTGGCTCATCTTTCACGCTGAGGATCGACTCACAACACGTTGGCACGTGGGACAGCCCTGTGGGAAAGCCTCGAGGGAAAACCACAGATCCTTTGATCCACGCGACGGGAAGCGTGACATTGCTGCTACAGCCTGGAAGGAAAGCGCACGTGCATGCCCCCACTCGAGACGAGGCCTGACTCCCCTGGGAAGACTCCAGAAGTACCCAAAGATCCATGTCAGCCCCTGAGAGGAATCCTCGGTTCCGGCCGTGACTCCACACAAGGTTTTTGGCCCCGATATCAACGGGAGAGGAATCCCGAGAGGCCCCCTAGCAACTCGCATGGGGACTGGCCTCTCCAGAGGCCACCAGGGCGGGTCCCTGAGGTCCCCGTCGTAACTCGAGAACACCTGCCGCAACTCGAGAAAATCCAGGAAGTTCTCCCTTCCAGGCGAGATGAGGCCTATTTCCGATGAGGCGTCTGGAGACTAATGACACCTAACCTCTGGAACTTCGAAAGGGTCTTTCACACCCTTGCTGCAACTCAAGAAGTTCACCGCCATACCCGTCTCCACTCGAGAGGAAGCACGATGGTCCCGCCCACATCCAGAGGAGCCCCGTTTCCCCCTCGTAGCTCGAGATGAGGGATCCTTTCCCTGCTTTCAACGGGAAAGAATTCCCGGCATTCCCGTCGCATCTCAAGAGGAGGCACTCTCAACAGGAAAGGCGAGAGGAACTCCATGGTCGTACCACCATTCCAAGAGTCCACCAGATGTCTCAGTCCATTCCAGAGGAACCTCTTTGTCCTGCACTGGCTCATCTTTCACGTCGAGGATCGACTCACACCACCGTGGCACGTGGGACAGCCCTGTGGGAAAGCCTCGAGGGAAAGCCTCGAGGGAAAACCACAGATCCTTTGATCCACGACACGGGAAGCGTGACATTGCTGCTACAGCCTGGAAGGAAAGCGCACGTGCATGCCCCCACTCGAGACGAGGCCTGACTCCCCTGGGGAGACTCCAGAAATACCCAAAGATCCATGTCAGCCCCTGAGAGGAATCCTCGGTTCCGGCCCTGACTCCACACAAGGTTTTTGGCCCCGGTATCGACGGGAGAGGAATCCCGAGAGGCCCCCTAGCAACTCGCATGGGGACTGGCCTCTCCTGAGGCCACCAGGGCGGGTCCCTGAGGTCCCCGTCGTAACTCGAGAACACCTGCCGCAACTCGAGAAAATCCAGGAAGTTCTCCCTTCCAGGCGAGATGAGGCCTATTTCCGATGAGGCGTCTGGAGACTAATGACACCTAACCTCTGGAACTTCGAAAGGGTCTTTCACACCCTTGCTGCAACTCAAGAAGTTCACCGCCATACCCGTCTCCACTCGAGAGGAAGCACGATGGTCCCGCCCACATCCAGAGGAGCCCCGTTTCCCCCTCGTAGCTCGAGATGAGGGATCCTTTCCCTGCGTTCAACGGGAAAGAATTCCCGGCGTTCCCGTCGCATCTCAAGAGGAGGCACTCTCAACAGGAAAGGCGAGAGGAACTCCATGGTCGTACCACCATTCCAAGAGTCCCCCAGATGTCTCAGTCCATTCCAGAGGAACCTCTTTGCCCTGCACTGGCTCATCTTTCACGCCGAGGATCGACTCACACCACCGTGGCACGTGGGACAGCCCTGTGGGAAAGCCTCGAGGGAAAGCCTCGAGGGAAAACCACAGATCCTTTGATCCACGACACGGGAAGCGTGACATTGCTGCTACAGCCTGGAAGGAAAGCGCACGTGCATGCCCCCACTCGAGACGAGGCCTGACTCCCCTGGGGAGACTCCAGAAGTACCCAAAGATCCATGTCAGCCCCTGAGAGGAATCCTCGGTTCCGGCCCTGACTCACCACAAGGTTTTTGGCCCCGGTATCGACGGGAGAGGAATCCCGAGAGGCCCCCTAGCAACTCGCATGGGGACTGGCCTCTCCTGAGGCCACCAGGGCGGGTCCCTGAGGTCCCCGTCGTAACTCGAGAACACCTGCCGCAACTCGAGAAAATCCAGGAAGTTCTCCCTTCCAGGCGAGATGAGGCCTATTTCCGATGAGGCGTCTGGAGACTAATGACACCTAACCTCTGGAACTTCGAAAGGGTCTTTCACACCCTTGCTGCAACTCAAGAAGTTCACCGCCATACCCGTCTCCACTCGAGAGGAAGCACGATGGTCCCGCCCACATCCATAGGAGCCCCGTTTCCCCCTCGTAGCTCGAGATGAGGGATCCTTTCCCTGCGTTCAACGGGAAAGAATTCCCGGCGTTCCCGTCGCATCTCAAGAGGAGGCACTCTCAACAGGAAAGGCGAGAGGAACTCCATGGTCGTACCACCATTCCAAGAGTCCCCCAGATGTCTCAGTCCATTCCAGAGGAACCTCTTTGCCCTGCACTGGCTCATCTTTCACGCCGAGAATCGACTCACACCACGGTGGAACGTGGGACAGCCCTGTGGGAAAGCCTCGAGGGAAAGCCTCGAGGGAAAACCACAGATCCTTTGATCCACGCCACGGGAAGCGTGACATTGCTGCTACAGCCTGGAAGGAAAGTGCACGTGCATGCCCCCACTCGAGACGAGGCCTGACTCCCCTGGGGAGACTCCAGAAGTACCCAAAGATCCATGTCAGCCCCTGAGAGGAATCCTCGGTTCCGGCCCTGACTCCACACAAGGTTTTTGGGCCCGGTATCGACGGGAGAGGAATCCCGAGAGGCCCCCTAGCAACTCGCATGAGGACTGGCCTCTCCTGAGGCCACCAGAGCGGGTCCCTGAGGTCCCCGTCGTAACTCGAGAACACCTGCCGCAACTCGAGAAAATCCAGGAAGTTCTCCCTTCCAGGCGAGATGAGGCCTATTTCCGATGAGGCGTCTGGAGACTAATGACACCTAACCTCTGGAACTTCGAAAGGGTCTTTCACACCCTTGCTGCAATTCAAGAAGTTCACCGCCATACCCGTCTCCACTCGAGAGGAAGCACGATGGTCCCGCCCACATCCAGAGGAGCCCCGTTTCCCCCTCGTAGCTCGAGATGAGGGATCCTTTCCCTGCTTTCAACGGGAAAGAATTCCCGAAGTTCCCGTCGCATCTCAAGAGGAGGCACTCTCAACAGGAAAGGCGAGAGGAACTCCATGGTCGTACCACCATTCCAAGAGTCCCCCAGATGTCTCAGTCCATTCCAGAGGAACCTCTTTGCCCTGCACTGGCACATCTTTCACGCCGAGGATCGACTCACACCACGGTGGCACGTGGGACAGCCCTGTGGGAAAGCCTCGAGGGAAAGCCTCGAGGGAAAACCACAGATCCTTTGATCCACGCGACGGGACGCGTGACATTGCTGCTACAGCCTGGAAGGAAAGCGCACGTGCATGCCCCCACTCGAGATGAGGCCTGACTCCCCTGGGGAGACTCCAGAAGTACCCAAAGATCCATGTCAGCCCCTGAGAGGAATCCTCGGTTCCGGCCCTGACTCCACACAAGGTTTTTGGCCCCGGTATCGACGGGAGAGGAATCCCGAGAGGCCCCCTAGCAACTCGCATGAGGACCATCCTCTCCTGAGGCCACCAGGGCGGGTCCGTGATTTCCCTGTCGTAACTTGAGAACACCTGCCGCAACTCGAGAAAATCCAGGAAGTTCTCCCTTCCAGGCGAGATGAGGCCTATATCCGATGAGGCGTCTGGAGACTAATGACACCTAACCTCTGGAACTTCGAAAGGGTCTTTCACACCCTTGCTGCAACTCAAGAAGTTCACCGCCATACCCGTCTCCACTCGAGAGGAAGCACGATGGTCCCGCCCACATCCAGAGGAGCCCCGTTTCCGCCTCGTAGCTCGAGATGAGGGATCCTTTCCCTGCTTTCAACGGGAAAGAATTCCCGGCGTTCCCGTCGCATCTCAAGAGGAGGCACTCTCAACAGGAAAGGCGAGAGGAACTCCATGCTCATACCACCATTTCAAAGGTCCCCCAGATATATCAGTCCATTCCAGAGGAACCTCTTTGCCTTCACTGGCTCATCTTTCACGCCGAGGATCGACTCACACCACGGTGGCACGTGGGACAGCCCTGTGGGAAAGCCTCGAGGGAAAGCCTCGAGGGAAAACCACAGATCCTTGATCCACGCGATGGGAAGCGTGACATTGCTGCTACAGCCTGGAAGGAAAGCGCACGTGCATGCCCCCTCTCGAGACGAGGCCTGACTCCCCTGTGGAGACTCCAGAAGTACCCAAAGATCCATGTCAGCCCCTGAGAGGAATCCTCGGTTCCGGCCCTGACTCCACACAAGGTTTTTGGCTCCGGTATCGACGGGAGAGGAATCCCGAGAGGCCCCCTAGCAACTCTCATGGGGACTGGCCTCTCCTGAGGCCACCAGGGCGGGTCCCTGAGGTCCCCGTCGTAATTCGAGAACACCTGACGCAACTCGAGAAAATCCAGGAAGTTCTCCCTTCCAGGCGAGATGAGGCCTATTTCCGATGCGGCGGCTGGAGACTAATGACACCTAACCTCTGGAACTTCGAAAGGGTCTTTCACACCCTTGCTGCAACTCAAGAAGTTCACCGCCATACCCGTCTCCACTCGAGAGGAAGCACGATGGTCCCGCCCACATCCAGAGGAGTCCCGTTTCCCCCTCGTAGCTCGAGATGAGGGATCCTTTCCCTGCTTTCAACGGGAAAGAATTCCCGGCGTTCCCGTAGCATCTCAACAGGAGGCATTCTCAACAGGAAAGGCGAGAGGAACTCTATGGTCGTACCACCATTCCAAGAGTCCCCCAGATGTCTCAGTCCATTCCAGAGGAACCTCTTTGCCCTGCACTGGCTCATCTTTCACGCCGAGGATCGACTCACACCACCGTGGCACGTGGGACAGCCCTGTGGAAAAGCCTCGAGGGAAAGCCACGAGCGAAAACCACAGATTTTTGATCCACGCGACGGGAAGCGTGACATTGCTGCTACAGCCTGGAAGGAAAGCGCACGTGCATGCCCCCACTCGAGACGATACCTGACTCCCCTGGGGAGACTCCAGAAGTACCCAAAGATCCATGTCAGCCCCTGAGAGAAATCCTCTGTTCCGGCCCTGACTCCACACAAGGTTTTTGGCCCCGGTATCGACGGGAGAGGAATCCCGAGAGGCCCCCTAGCAACTCGCATGGGGACTGGCCGTTCCTGAGGCCACCAGGGCGGGTCCCTGAGGTCCCCGTCGTAACTCGAGAACACCTGCCGAAACTCGAGAAAATCCAGGAAGTTCTCCCTTCCAGGCGAGATGAGGCCTATTTCCGATGAGGCGTCTGGAGACTAATGACACCTAACCTCTGGAACTTCGAAAGGGTCTTTCACACCCTTGCTGCAACTCAAGAAGTTCACCGCCATACCCGTCTCCACTCGAGAGGAAGCACGATGGTCCCGCCCACATCCAGAGGAGCCCCGTTTCCCCCTCGTAGCTCGAGATGAGGGATCCTTTCCCTGGTTTCAACGGGAAAGAATTCCCGGCGTTCCCGTCGCATCTCAAGAGGAGGCACTCTCAACAGGAAAGGCGAGAGGAACTCCATGGTCGTACCACCATTCCAAGAGTCCCCCAGATGTCTCAGTCCATTCCAGAGGAACCTCTTTGCCCTGCACTGGCTCATCTTTCACGCCGAGGATCGACTCACACCACAGTGGCACGTGGGACAGCCCTGTGGGAAAGCCTCGAGGGAAAGCCTCGAGGGAAAACCACAGATCCTTTGTTCCACGCTAAGGGAGGAGTGACATTGCTGCTACAGCCTGGAAGGAAAGTGCACGTGCATGCCCCCACTCGAGACGAGGCCTGACTCCCCTGGGGAGACTCCAGAAGTACCCAAAGATCCATGTCAGCCCCTGAGAGGAATCCTCGGTTCCGGCCCTGACTCCACACAAGGTTTTTGGCCCCAGTATCGACGTGAGAGGAATCCCGAGAGGCCCCCTAGCAACTCTCATGGGGACTGGCCTCTCCTGAGGCCACCAGGGCGGATCCATGAGGTCCCCGTCGTAACTCGAGAACACCTGCCGCAACTCGAGAAAATCCAGGAAGTTCTCCCTTCCAGGCGAGATGAGGCCTATTTCTGATGAGGCGTCTGGAGACTAATGACACCTAACCTCTGGAACTTCGAAAGGGTCTTTCACACCCTTGCTGCAACTCAAGAAGTCCACCGCCATACCCGTCTCCACTCGAGAGGAAGCACGATGGTCCCGCCCACATCCAGAGGAGCCCCGTTTCCCCCTCGCAGCTCGAGATGAGGGATCCTTTCCCTGCTTTCAACGGGAAAGAATTCCCGGCGTTCCCGTCGCATCTCAAGAGGAGGCACTCTCAACAGGAAAGGCGAGAGGAACTCCATGGTCGTACCACCATTCCACGAGTCCCCCAGATGTCGCAGTCCATTCCAGAGGAACCTCTTTGCCCTGCACTGGCTCATCTTTCACGCCGAGGATCGACTCACACCACGGTGGCACGTGGGACAGCCCTGTGGGAAAGCCTCGAGGGAAAGCCTCGAGGGAAAACCACAGATCCTTTGATCCACGCCACGGGAAGTGTGACATTGCTACTACAGCCTGGAAGGAAAGCGCACGTGCATGCCCCCACTCGAGACGAGGCCTGACTCCCCTGGGGAGACTCCAGAAGTACCCAAAGATCCATGTCAGCCCCTGAGAGGAATCCTCGGTTCCGGCCCTGACTCCACACAAGGTTTTTGGCCCCGGTATCGACGGGAGAGGAATCCCGAGAGGCCCCCTAGCAAATCGCATGGGGACTGGCCTCTCCTGAGGCCACCAGGGCGGGTCCCTGAGGTCCCCGTCGTAACTCGAGAACACCTGCCGCAACTCGAGAAAATCCAGGAAGTTCTCCCTTCCAGGCGAGATGAGGCCTATTTCCGATGAGGCGTCCGGAGACTAATGACACCTAACCTCTGGAACTTCGAAAGGGTCATTCACACCCTTTCTGCAACTCAAGAAGTTCACCGCCATACCCGTCTCCACTCGAGAGGAAGCACGATGGTCCGGCCCACATCCAGAGGAGCCCCGTTTCCCCCTCGTAGCTCGAGATGAGGGATCTTTCCCTGCTTTCAACGGGAAAGTATTCCCGGCGTTCCCATCGCATCTCAAGAGGAGGCACTCTCAACAGGAAAGGCGAGAGGAACTCCATGGTCATACCACCATTCCACGAGTCCCCCGGATGTCGCAGTCCATTCCAGAGGAACCTCTTTGCCCTGCACTGGCTAATCTTTCACGCCGAGGATCGACTCACACCACGGTGGCACGTTGGACAGCCCTGTGGGAAAGCCTCGAGGGAAAGCCTAGAGGGAAAACCACAGATCCTTTGATCCACGCGACGGGAAGCGTGACATTGCTGCTACAGCCTGGAAGGAAAGTGCACGTGCATGCCCCCACTCGAGACGAGGCCTGACTCCCCTGGGGAGACTCCAGAAGTACCCAAAGATCCATGTCAGCCCCTGAGAGGAATCCTGGGTTCCGGCCCTGACTCCACACAAGGTTTTTGGCCCCGGTATCGACGGGAGAGGAATCTCGAGAGGCCCCCTAGCAACTCGCATGGGGACTGGCCGTTCCTGAGGCCACCAGGGCGGGTCCCTGAGGTCCCCGTCGTAACTCGAGAACACCTGCTGCAACTCGAGAAAATCCAGGAAGTTCTCCCTTCCAGGCGAGATGAGGCCTATTTCCGATCAGGCGTCTGGAGACTAATGACACCTAACCTCTGGAACTTCGAAAGGGTCTTTCACACCCTTGCTGCAACTCAAGAAGTTCACAGCCAAACCCGTCTCCACTCGAGCGGAAGCACGATGGTCCCGCCCACATCCAGAGGAGCCCCGTTTCCCCCTCGTAGCTCGATATGAGGGATCCTTTCCCTGCTTTCAACGGTAAAGAATTCCCGGCGTTCCCGTCGCATCTCAAGAGGAGGCACTCTCAACAGGAAAGGCGAGAGGAACTCCATGGTCGTACCACCATTCCAAGAGTCCCCCAGATGTCTCAGTCCATTCCAGAGGAACCTCTTTGCCCTGCAATGGCTCATCTTTCACGCCGAGGATCGACTCACACCACGATGGCACGCGGGACAGCCCTGTGGGAAAGCCTCGAGGGAAAGCCTCGAGGGAAAACCACAGATCCGTTGATCCACGCGACGGGAAGCGTGACATTGCTGTTACAGCCTGGAAGGAAAGCGCACGTGCATGCCCCCACTCGAGACGAGGCCTGACTCCCCTGGGGAGACTCCAGAAGTACCCAAAGATCCATGTCAGCCCCTGAGAGGAATCCTCGGTTCCGGCCCTGACTCCACACAAGGTTTTTGGCCCCGGTATCGACGGGAGAGGAATCCCGAGAGGCCCCCTAGCAACTCGCATGGGGACTGGCCTCTCCTGAGGCCACCAGGGCGGGTCCCTGATGTCACCGCCGTAACTCGAGAACTCCTGCCGCAACTCGAGAAAATCCAGGAATTTCTCTCTTCCAGGCGAGATGAGGCCTATTTCCGATGAGCCGTCTGGAGACTAATGACACCTTACCTCTGGAACTTCGAAAGGGTCTTTCACACCCTTGCTGCAACTAAGAAGTTCACCGCCATACCCGTTTCCACTCGAGAGGAAGCACGATGGTCCCGCCCACATCAAGAGGAGCCCCTTTTCTCCCTCGTAGCTCGAGATGAGGGATCCTTTCCCTGCTTTCAACGGGAAAGAATTCCCGGCGTTCCCGTCGCATCTCAACAGGAGGCATTCTCAACAGGAAAGGCCAGAGGAACTCCATGGTCGTACCACCATTCCAAGAGTCCCCCAGATGTCTCAGTCCATTCCAGAGGAACCTCTTTGCCCTGCACTGGCTCATCTTTCACGCCGAGGATCGACTCACACCACGATGGCACGCGGGACAGCCCTGTGGGAAAGCCTCGAGGGAAAGCCTCGAGGGAAAACCACAGATCCGTTGATCCACGCGACGGGAAGCGTGACATTGCTGTTACAGCCTGGAAGGAAAGCGCACGTGCATGCCCCCACTCGAGACGAGGCCTGACTCCCCTGGGGAGACTCCAGAAATACCCAAAGATACATGTCAGCCCCTGAGAGGAATCCTCGGTTCCGGCCCTGACTCCACACAAGGTTTTTGGCCCCGGTATCGACGGGAGAGGAATCCCGAGAGGCCCCCTAGCAACTCGCATGGGGACTGGCCTCTCCCGAGGCCACCAGGGCGGGTCCCTGATGTCACCGCCGTAACTCGAGAACTCCTGCCGCAACTCGAGAAAATCCAGGAATTTCTCTCTTCCATGCGAGATGAGGCGTATTTCCGATGAGCCGTCTGGAGACTAATGACACCTAACCTCTGGAACTTCGAAAGGGTCTTTCACACCCTTGCTGCAACTAAGAAGTTCACCGCCATACCCGTTTCCACTCGAGAGGAAGCACGATGGTCCCGCCCACATCAAGAGGAGCCCCGTTTCTCCCTCGTAGCTCGAGATGAGGGATCCTTTCCCTGCTTTCAACGGGAAAGAATTCCCGGCGTTCCTGTCGCATCTCAACAGGAGGCATTCTCAACAGGAAAGGCCAGAGGAACTCCATGGTCGTACCACCATTCCAAGAGTCCCCCAGATGTCTCAGTCCATTCCAGAGGAACCTCTTTGCCCTGCACTGGCTCATCTTTCACGCTGAAGATCCACTCACACCACGGTGGCACGTGGGACAGCCCTGTGGGAAAGCCTCGAGGGAAAGCCTCGAGGGAAAACCACAGATCCTTTAATCCAGGCCACGGGAAGCGTGACATTGCTGCTACAGCCTAGAAGGAAAGTGCACGTGCATGCCCCCACTCGAGACGAGGCCTGACTCCCCTGGGGAGACTCCACAAGTACCCAAAGATCCATGTCAGACCCTGAGAGGAATCCTCGGTTCCGGCCCTGACTCCACACAAGGTTTTTGGCCCCGGTAACGACAGGAGAGGAATCCCGAGAGGCCCCCTAGCAACTCGCATGGGGATTGGCCTCTCCTGAGGCCACCAGGGCGGGTCCCTTTGGTCCCCGTCGTAACTCGAGAACACCTGCCGCAACTCGAGAAAATCCAGGAAGTTCTCCCTTCCAGGTGAGATGAGGACTATTTCCGATGAGGCGTCTGGAGACTAATCACACCGATACTCTGGAACTTCGAAAGGGTCTTTCACACCCTTGCTGCAACTCAAGAAGTTCACTGCCATACCCGTCTCCACTCGAGAGGAAGCACGATGGTCCCGCCCACATCCAGAGGAGCCCCGTTTCGCCCTCGTAGCTCGAGATGAGGGATCCTTTCCCTGCTTTCAACGGGAAAGAATTCCCGGCGTTCCCGTCGCATCTCAAGAGGAGGCACTCTCAACAGGAAAGGCGAGAGGAACTCCATGGTCGTACCACCATTCCAAGAGTCCCCCAGATGTCTCAGTCCATTCCAGAGGAACCTCTTTGCCCTGCACTGGCTCATCTTTCATGCCGAGGATCGACTCACACCACGGTGGCACGTGGGACAGCCCTGTGGGAAAGCCTCGAGGGAAAGCCTCGAGGGAAAACCACAGATCCTTTGATCCACGCCACGGGAAGCGTGACATTGCTGCTACAGCCTGGAAGGAAAGTGCACGTGCATGCCCCCACACGAGACGAGGCCTGACTCCCCTGGGGAGACTCCAGAAGTACCCAAAGATCCATGTCAGCCCCTGAGAGGAATCCTGGGTTCCGGCCCTGACTCCACACAAGGTTTTTGGCCCCGGTATCGACGGGAGAGGAATCTTGAGAGGCCCCCTAGCAACTTGCATTGGGACTGGCCGTTCCTGAGGCCACCAGGGCGGGTCCCTGAGGTCCCCGTCGTAACTCGAGAACACCTGCCGCAACTCGAGAAAATCCAGGAAGTTCTCCCTTCCAGGCGAGATGAGGACTATTTCCGATGAGGCGCCTGGAGACTAATGACACCTAACCTCTGGAACTTCGAAAGGGTCTTTCACACCCTTGCTGCAACTCAAGAAGTTCACTGCCATACCCTTCTCCACTCGAGAGGAAGCACGATGGTCCCGCCCACATCCAGAGGAGCCCCGTTTCGCCCTCGTAGCTCGAGATGAGGGATCCTTTCCCTGCTTTCAACGGGAAAGAATTCCCGGCGTTCCCGTCGCATCTCAAGAGGAGGCACTCTCAACAGGAAAGGCGAGAGGAACTCCATGGTCGTACCACCATTCCAAGAGTCCCCCAGATGTCTCAGTCCATTCCAGAGGAACCTCTTTGCCCTGCACTGGCTCATCTTTCACGCCGAGGATCGACTCACACCACGATGGCACGCGGGGCAGCCCTGTGGGAAAGCCTCGAGGGAAAACCACAGATCCTTTGATCCACGTGACGGGAAGCGTGACATTGCTGTTACAGCCTGGAAGGAAAGCGCACGTGCATGCCCCCACACGAGGCGAGGCCTGACACCGCTTGGGAGACTCCAGAAGTACCCAAAGATCCATGTCAGCCCCTGAGAGGAATCCTCGGTTCCGGCCCTGACTCCACACAAGTTTTTTGGCCCCGGTATCGACGGGAGAGGAATCCCGAGAGGCCCCCTAGCAAGTCTCATGGGGACTGGCCTCTCCTGAGGCCACCAGGGCGGGTCCCTGAGATCCCCGTCGTAACTCGAGAACACCTGCCGCAACTCGAGAAAATCCAGGAAGTTCTCCCTTCCAGGCGAGATGAGGCCTATTTCCGATGAGGCGTCTGGAGACTAATGACACCTAAACTCTGGAACTTCGAAAGGGTCTTTCACACCCTTGCTGCAACTCAAGAAGTTCACCGCCATACCCGTCTCCACTCGAGAGGAAGCACGATGGTCCCGCCCACATCCAGAGGAGCCCCGTTTCCCCCTCGCAGCTCGAGATGAGGGATCCTTTCCCTGCTTTCAACGGGAAAGAATTCCCGGCGTTCCCGTCGCATCTCAAGAGGAGGCACTCTCAACAGGAAAGGCGAGAGGAACTTCATGGTCGTACCACCATTCCAAGAGTCCCCCAGATGTCGCAGTCCATTCCAGAGGAACCTCTTTGCCCTGCACTGGCTCATCTTTCACGCCGAGGATCGACTCACACCACGGTGGCACGTGGGACAGCCCTGTGGGAAAGCCTCGAGGGAAAGCCTCGAGGGAAAACCACAGATCCTTTGATCCACGCGACGGGAAGCGTGACATTGCTGCTACAGCCTGGAAGGAAAGCGCACGTGCATGCCCCCACTCGAAACGAGGCCTGACTCCCCTGGGGAGACTCCACAAGTACCCACAGATCCATGTCAGCCCCTGAGAGGAATGCTCGGTTCCGGCCCTGACTCCAAACAAGGTTTTTGGACCCCGTATCGACGGGAGAGGAATCCCGAGAGGCCCCCTAGCAACTCGCATGGGGACTGGCCTCTCCTGAGGCCACCAGTGCGGGTCGCTGAGGTCCCCGTCGTAACTCGAGAACACCTGCCACAACTCGAGATAATCCAGGAAGTTCTCCCTTCCAGGCGAGATGAGGCCTATTTCCGATGAGGGGCCTGGAGACTAATGACACCTAACCTCTGGAACTTCGAAAGGGTCTTTCACACCCTTGCTGCAACTCAAGAAGTTCACCGCCATACCCGTCTCCACTCGAGAGGAAGCACGATGGTCCCGCCCACATCCAGAGGAGCCCCGTTTCCCCCTCGGAGCTCGAGATGAGGGATCCTTTCCCTGCTTTCAACGGGAAAGAATTCCCGGCGTTCCCGTCGCATCTCAAGAGGAGGCACTCTCAACAGGAAAGGCGAGAGGAACTCCAAGGTCGTACCACCATTCCAAGAGCCCCCCAGATGTCTCAGTCCATTCCAGAGGAAACTCATTGCCCTGCACTGGCTCATCTTTAACGCCGAGGATCGACTCACACCACGGTGGCACGTGGGACAGCACTGTGGGAAAGCCTCGAGGGAAAACCACAGATCCTTTGATCCACGCCATGGGAAGCGTGACATTGCTGCTACAGCCTGGACGGAAAGCGCACGTGGATGCCCCAACTCGAGACGAGGCCTGACTCCCTTGGGGAGACTCCAGAAGTACCCAAAGTTCCATGTCAGCCCCTGAGAGGAATCCTCGGTTCCGGCCCTGACTGCACACAAGGTTTTTGGCCCCAGTATCGACGGGAGAGGAATCCCGAGAGGCCCCCTAGCAACTCGCATGGGGACTGGCCTCTCCTGAGGCCACCAGGGCGGGTCCCTGAGGTCCCCGTCGTAACTCGAGAACACCTGCCGCAACTCGAGAAAATCCAGGAAGTTCTCCCTTCCAGGCGAGATGAGGCCTATTTCCGATGAGGCGTCTGGAGACTAATGACACCTAACCTCTGGAACTTCGAAAGGGTCTTTCACACCCTTGCTGCAACTCAAGAAGTTCACCGCCATACCCGTCTCCACTCGAGAGGAAGCACGATGGTCCCGCCCACATCCAGAGGAGCCCCGTTTCCCCCTCGGAGCTCGAGATGAGGGATCCTTTCCCTGCTTTCAAAGGGAAAGAATTCCCGGCTTTCCCGTCGCATCTCAAGAGGAGGCACTCTCAACAGGAAAGGCGAGAGGAACTCCATGGTCGTACCACCATTCCAAGAGTCCCCCAGATGTCTCAGTCCATTCCAGAGGAACCTCTTTGCCCTGCACTGGCTCATCTTTCACGCCGAGGATCGACTCACACCACGGTGGCACGTGGGACAGCCCTGTGGGAAAGCCTCGAGGGAAAACCACAGATTCTTTGATCCACGCCACGGGAAGCATGACATTGCTGCTACAGCCTGGAAGGAATGCGCACATGGATGCCCCCACTCGAGACGAGGCCTGACTCCCCTGGGGAGACTCCAGAAGTACCCAAAGATCCATGTCAGCCCCTGAGAGTAATCCTCGGTTCCGGCCCTGACAGCACACAAGGTTTTTGGCCCCGGTATCGACGGGAGAGGAATCCCGAGAGGCCTCCTAGCAACTCGCATGGGGACTGGCCTCTCCTGAGGCCACCAGGGCGTGTCCCTGAGGTCCCCGTCGTAACTCGAGAACACCTGCCGCAACTCGAGAAAATCCAGGAAGTTCTCCCTTCCAGGCGAGATGAGGCCTATTTCCGATGAGGTGTCAGGAGACTAATGACACCTAACCTCTGGAACTTCGAAAGGGTCTTTCACACCCTTGCTGCAACTCAAGATGTTCACCACCATACCCGTCTCCACTCGAGAGGAAGCACTATGGTCCGGCCCACATCCAGAGGAGCCCCGTTTCCCCCTCGTAGCTCGAGATGAGGGATCCTTTCCCTGCTTTCAACGGGAAAGAATTCCCGGCGTTCCCGACGCATCTCAAGAGGAGGCACTCTCAGCAGGAAAGGCAAGAGGAACTCCATGGTCGTACCACCATTCCAAGAGTCCCCCAGATGTCTCAGTCCATTCCAGAGGAAACTCTTTGCCCTGCACTGGCTCATCTTTCACGCCGAGGATCGACTCACACCACGGTGGCACGTGGGACAGCCCTGTGGGAAAGCCTCGAGGGAAAACCACAGATCCTTTGATCCACGCCACGGGAAGCGTGACATTGCTGCTACAGCCTGGAAGGAAAGCGCACGTGCATGCCCCCACTCGAGACGAGGCCTGACTCCCCTGGGGAGACTCCACAAGTACCCAAAGATCCATGTCACCCCTGAGAGGAATCCTCGGTTCCGGCCCTGACTCCACACAAGGTTTTTGGCCCCGGTATCGACGGGAGAGGAATCCCGAGAGGCCCCCTAGCAACTCGCATGGAGACTGGCCTTTCCTGAGGCCACCAGGGCGCGTCCCTGAGGTCCCCGTCGTAACTCGAGAACACCTGGCGCAACTCGAGAAAATCCAGGAAGTTCTCCCTTCCAGGCGAGATGAGGCCTATTTCCGATGAGGCGTCTGGAGACTAATGACACCTAACCTCTGGAACTTCGAAAGGGTCTTTCACACCCTTGCTGCAACTCAAGAAGTTCACCGCCATACCCGTCTCCACTCGAGAGGAAGCACGATGGTCCCGCCCACATCCAGAGGAGCCCCGTTTCCCCCTCGTAGCTCGAGATGAGGGATCCTTTCCCTGATTTCAACGGGAAAGAATTCCCGGCGTTCCCGTCGCATCTCAAGAGGAGGCACTCTCAACAGGAAAGGCGAGAGGAACTCCATGGTCGTACCACCATTCCAAGAGTCCCCCAGATGTCTCAGTCCATTCCAGAGGAACCTCTTTGCCCTGCACTGGCTCATCTTTCATGCCGAGGATCGACTCACACCACGGTGGCACGTGGGACAGCCCTGTGGGAAAGCCTCGAGGGAAAGCCTCGAGGGAAAAACACATATCCTTTGATTCACGCGACGGGAAGCGTGACATTGCTGCTACAGCCTGGAGGGAAAGCGCACGTGCATGCCCCCACTGGAGACGAGGCTTGACTCCCCTGGGGAGACTTCAGAAGTACCCCAAGATCCATGTTAGCCCCTGAGAGGAATTCTCGGTTCCGGCCCTGACTCCACACAAGGTTTTTGGCTCCGGTATCGACGGGAGAGGAATCCCGAGAGGCCCCTTAGCAACTCGCATGGGGACTGGCTTTTCCTGAGGCCACCAGGGCGGGTCCCTGAGGTCCCCGTCGTAACTCGAGAACACCTGCCGCAACTCGAGAAAATCCAGGAAGTTCTCCCTTCCAGGCGAGATGAGGCCTATTTCCGATGAGACGTCTGGAGGTTAATGACACCTAACCTCTAGAATTTCGAAAGGGTCTTTCACACCCTTGCTGCAACTCAAGAAGTTCACCGCCATACCCGTCTCCACTCGAGAGGAAGCACGATGGTCCCGCCCACATCCAGAGGAGCCCCGTTTCCCCCTCGTAGCTCGAGATGAGGGATCCTTTCCCTGCTTTCAACGGGAAAGAATTCCCGGCGTTCCCGTCGCATCTCACGAGGAGGCACTCTTAACAGGAAAGGCGAGAGGAACTCCATGGTCGTACCACCATTCCAAGAGTCCCCCAGATGTCTCAGTCCATTGCAGAGGAACCTCTTTGCCCTGACTGGCTCATCTTTCATGCCGAGGATCGACTCACACCACGGTGGCACGTGGGACAGCCCTGTGGGAAAGCCTCGAGGGAAAGCCTCGAGGGAAAACCACAGATCCTTTATTCTACGCGACGGGAAGAGGGACATTGCTGCTACAGCCTGGAAGGAAAGCACACGTGCATGCCCCCACTCGAGACGAGGCCTGACTCCCCTGGGGAGACTCCAGAAGTACCCAAAGATCCATGTCAGCCCCTGAGAGGAATCCTCGCTTCCGGCCCTGACTCCACACAAGGTTTTTGGCCCAGGTTTCGATGGGAGAGGAATCCCGAGAGGCCCCGTAGCAACTCGCATGGGGACTGGCCTTTCCTGATGCCACCAGGCCGGGTCTCTGAGGTCCCCGTCGTAACTCGAGAACTCCTGCCACAACTCGAGAAATTCCAGGAAGTTCTCCCTTCCAGGCGAGATGAGGCCTATTTCCGATGAGGCGTCTGGAGACTAATGACACCTAACCTCTGGAACTTCAAAAGGGTCATTCACACCCTTGCTGCAACTCAAGAAGTTCACCGCCATACCCGTCTCCACTCGAGAGGAAGCACGATGGTCCCGCCCACATCCAGAGGAGCCCCGTTTCCCCGTCGTAGCTCGAGATGAGGGATCCTTTCCCTGCTTTTAACGGGAAAGAATTCCAGGCTTTCCCGTCGCATCTCAGGAGGAGGCACTCTCAACAGGAAAGGCGATAGGAACTCCATGGTCGTAGCACCATTCCAGGAGTCCCCCAGATGTCTCAGTCCATTAAAGAGGAACCTCTTTGCCCTGCACTGGCTCATCTTTCACGCCGAGGATCGACTCACACCACGGTGGCACGAGGGACAGCCCTGTGGGAAAGCCTCGAGGGAAAGCCTCAAGGGAAAACCACAGATCCTTTAATCCACGCGACGGGAAGCGTGACATTGCTGCTACAGCCTGGAAGGAAAGCGCACGTGCATGCCCCCACTCGAGACGAGGCCTGACTCCCCTGGGGAGACTCCAGAAGTACCCAAAGATCCATGTCAGCCCCTGAGAGGAATCCTCGGTTCCGGTCCTGACTCCACACAAGGTTTTTGGCCCCGGTATCGACGGGAGAGGAATCCCGAGAGGCCCCCTAGCAACTCGCATGGAGACTGGCCTTTCCTGAGGCCACCAGGGCGGGTCCCTGAGGTCTCCGTGGTAACTCGAGAACACCTGCCGCAACTCGAGAAAATCCAGGAAGTTCTCCCTTCCAGGCGAGATGAGGCCTATTTCCGATGAGGCGTCTGGAGACTAATGACACCTAACCTCTGGAAGGTCGAAAGGGTCTTTCACACCCTTGCTGCAACTCAAGAAGTTCACCGCCATACCCGTCTCCACTCGAGAGGAAGCACGATGGTCCCGCCCACATCCAGAGGAGCCCCGTTTCCCCCTCGTAGCTCGAGATGAGGGATCCTTTCCCTGCTTTCAACGGGAAAGAATTCCCGGCGTTCCCGTCGCATCTCAAGAGGAGGCACTCTCAACAGGAAAGGCGAGAGGAACTCCATGGTCGTACCACCATTCCAAGAGTCCCCCAGATGTCTCAGTCCATTCCAGAGGAGCCTCTTTGCCCTGCACTAGCTCATCTTTCACGCCGAGGATCGACTCACACCACGGTGGCACGTGGGACAGCCCTGTGGGAAAGCCTCGAGGGAAAGCCTCGAGGGAAAACCACAGATCCTTTGATCCACGCGACGGGAAGCGTGACATTGCTGCTACAGCCTGGAAGGAAAGCGCACGTGCATGCCCCCACTCGAGACGAGGCCTGACTCCCCTGAGGAGACTCCAGAAGTACCCAAAGATCCATGTCAGCCCCTGAGAGGAATCCTCGGTTCCGGCCCTGACTCCACACAAGGTTTTTGGCCCCGGTATCTACGGGAGAGGAATCCCGAGAGGCCCCCTAGCAACTCGCATGGGGACTGGCCTCTCCTGAGGCCACCAGGGCGGGTCCCTGAGGTCCCCGTCGTCCCCGTCGTAACTCGAGAACACCTGCCGCAACTCGAGAAAATCCAGGAAGTTCTCCCTTCCAGGCGAGATGAGGCCTATTTCCGATGAGGCGTCTGGAGACAAATGACACCTAACCTCTGGAACTTCGAAAGGGTCTTTCACACCCTTGCTGCAACTCAAGAAGTTCACCGCCATACCCGTTTCAACTCGAGAGGAAGCACGATGGTCCCGCCCACATCCAGAGGAGCCCCGTTTGCCCCTCGTAGCTCAGATGAGGGATCCTTTCCCTGCTTTCAACGGGAAAGAATTCCCGGCGTTTCCGTCGCATCTCAAGAGGAGGAACTCTCAACAGGAAAGGCGAGAGGAGCTCCATGGTCGTACCACCATTCCAAGAGTCCCGCAGATGTCTCAGTCCATTCCAGGGGAACCTCTTTGCCCTGTACTGGCTCATCTTTCACGCCGAGGATCGACTCACACCTCGGTGGCACGTGGGACAGCCCTGTGGGAAAGCCTCGAGGGAAAGCCTCGAGGGAAAACCACAGTTCCTTTGATCCACGCGACGGGAAGCATGACATTGCTGCTACAGCCTGGTAGGAAAGCGCACGAGCATGCCCCCACTCGAGACGAGGCCTGACTCTCCTGGGGAGACTCCAGAAGTACCCAAAGATCCATGTCAGCCCCTGAGAGGAATCCTCGGTTCCGGCCCTGACTCCACACAAGGTTTTTGGCCCCGGTATCGACGGGAGAGGAATCCCGAGAGGCCCCCTAGCAACTCGCATGGGGACTGGCCTCTCCTGAGGCCACCAGGGCGGGTCCCTGAGGTCCCCGTCGTAACTCGAGAACACCTGCCGCAACTCGAGAAAATCCAGGAAGTTCTCCCTTCCAGGCGAGATGAGGCCTATTTCCGATGCGGCGTCTGGAGACTAATGACACCTAACCTCTGGAACTTCGAAAGGGTCTTTCACACCCTTGCTGCAACTCAAGAAGTTCACCGCCATACCCGTCTATACTCGAGAGGATGCAAGATGGGCCCGCACACATCCAGAGGAGCCCCGTTTCCCCTCATAGCTCGAGATGAGGGATCCTTTCCCTGCTTTCAACGGGAAAGAATTCCCGACGTTCCCGTCGCATCTCAAGAGGAGGCACTCTCAACAGGAAAGGCGAGAGGAACTCCATGGTCGTACCACCATTCCAAGAGTCCCCCAGATGTCTCAGTCCATTCCAGAGGAAGCTCTTTGCCCTGCACTGGCTCATCTTTCACGCCGAGGATCGACTCACACCACGGTGGCACGTGGGACAGCCCTGTGGGAAAGCCTCGAGGGAAAGCCTCGAGGGAAAACCACAGATACTTTGATCCACGCCACGGGAAGCGTGACATTGCTGCTACAGCCTGGAAGGAAAGCGCACGTGCATGCCCCCACTCGAGACGAGGCCTGACTCCCCTGGGGAGACTCCACAAGTACCCAAAGATCCATGTCAGCCCTTGAGAGGAATCCTCGGTTCCGGCCCTGACTCCACACAAGGATTTTGGCCCCGGTATCGACGGGAGAGGAATCCCGAGAGGCCCCCTAGCACCTCGCATGGGGACTGGCCACTCCTGAGGCCACCAGGGCGGGTCCCTGAGGTCCCCGTCGTAACTCGAGAACACCTGCCACAACTCGAGAAAATCCAGGAAGTTCTCCCTTCCAGGCGAGATGAGGCCTATTTCCGAAGAGGCGTCTGGAGACTAATGACACCTGACCTCTGGAACTTCGAAAGGGTCTTTCACACCCTTGCTGCAACTCAAGAAGGTCACCGCCATACCCGTCTCCACTCGAGAGGAAGCACGATGGTCCCGCCCACATCCAGAGGAGCCCCGTTTCCCCCTCGTAGCTCGAGATGATGGATCCTTTCCCTTCTTTCAACGGGAAAGAATTCCCGGCGTTCCCGTCGCATCTCAAGAGGAGGCACTCTCAACAGGAAAGTCGAGAGGAACTCCATGGTCGTAGCACGATTCCAAGAGTCCCCCAGATGTCTCAGTCCATTCCAGAGGAACCTCTTTGCCCTGCACTGGCTCATCTTTCACGCCGAGGATCGACTCACACCACGGTGGCATGTGGGACAGCCCTGTGGGAAAGCCTCGAGGGAAAACCACAGATTGTTTGATCCATGCGACGGGAAGCGTGACATTGCTGCTACAGCCTGAAAGGAAAGCGCACGTGCATGCCCCCACTCGAGACGAGGCCTGACTCCCCTGGGGAGACTCCAGAAGTACCCAAAGATCCATGTCAGCCCCTGAGAGGAATCCTCGTTTCCGGCCCTGACTGCACACAAGGCTTTTGGCCACGGTATCGACGGGAGAGGAATCCCGAGAGGCCCCCTAGCAACTCGCAGGGGGACTGGCCTCTCCTGAGGCCACCAGGGTGGGTCCCTGAGGTCCCCGTCGTAACTCGAGAACACCTGCCGCAACTCGAGAAAATCCAGGAAGTTCTCCCTTCCAGGCGAGATGAGGCCTATTTCCGATGAGGCGTCTGGAGACTAATGACACCTAACTCTGGAACTTCGAAAGGGTCTTTCACACCTTTGCTGCAACTCAAGAAGTTCACTGCCATACCCGTCTCCACTCGAGAGGAAGCACGATGGTCCCGCCCACATCCAGAGGAGCCCCGTTTCCCCCTCGTAGCTCGAGATGAGGGATCCTTTCCCTGCTTTCAACGGGAAAGAATTCCCGGCGTTCCCGTCGCAGCTCAAGAGGAGGCACTCTCAACAGGAAAGGCGAGAGGAACTCCATGGTCGTACCACCATTCCAAGAGTCCCCCAGATGTCTCAGTCCATTCCAGAGGAACCTCTTTGCCCTGCACTGGCTCATCTTTCACGCTGAGGATCGACTCACACCACGGTGGCACGTGGGACAGCCCTGTGGGAAAGCCTCGAGGGAAAGCCTCGAGGGAAAACCACAGATCCTTTGATCCACTCGACGGGAAGCGTGACATTGCCGTTACAGCCTGGGAGGAAAGCGCACGTGCATGCCCCCACTCGAGACGAGGCCTGACTCCCCTGGGGAGACTCCACAAGTACCCAAAGATCCATGTCAGCCCCTGAGAGGAATCCTCGGTTCCGGCCCTGACTCCACACAAGGTTTTTGGCCCCGGTATCGACGGGAGAGGAATCCCGAGAGGCCCCCTAGCAACTCGCATGGGGACTGGCCTCTCCTGAGGCCACCAGGGCGGGTCCCTGAGGTCCCCGTCGTAACTCGAGAACACCTGCCGCAACTCGAGAAAATCCAGGAAGTTCTCCCTTCCAGGCGAGATGAGGCCTATTTCCGATGAGGCGTCTGGAGACTAATGACACCTAACCTCTGGAACTTCGAAAGGGTCTTTCACACCCTTGCTGCAACTCAAGAAGTTCACCGCCATACCCGTCTATACTCGAGAGGATGCACGATGGGCCCGCCCACATCCAGAGGAGCCCCGTTTCCCCTCATAGCTCGAGATGAGGGATCCTTTCCCTGCTTTCAACGGGAAAGAATTCCCGACGATCCCGTCGCATCTCAAGAGGAGGCACTCTCAACAGGAAAGGCGAGAGGAACTCCATGGTCGTACCACCATTCCAAGAGTCCCCCAGATGTCTCAGTCCATTCCAGAGGAAGCTCTTTGCCCTGCACTGGCTCATCTTTCACGCCGAGGATCGACTCACACCACGGTGGCACGTGGGACAGCCCTGTGGGAAAGCCTCGAGGGAAAACCACAGATCCTTTGATCCACGCCACGGGAAGCGTGACATTGCTGCTACAGCCTGGAAGGAGAGCGCACGTGCATGCCCCCACTCGAAACGAGGCCTGACTCCCCTGGGGAGACTCCAGAAGTACCCAAAGATACATGTCAGCCCCTGAGAGGAATCCTCGGTTCCGGCCCTGACTCCACACAAGGTTTTTGGCCCCGGTATCGACGGGAGAGGAATCCCGAGAGGCCCCCTAGCAACTCGCATGGGTACTGGCCTCTCCTGAGGCCACCAGGGCGGGTCCCTGAGGTCCCCGTCGTAACTCGAGAACACCTGCCGCAACTCGAGAAAATCCAGGAAGTTCTCCCTTCCAGGCGAGATGAGGGCTATTTCCGATGAGGCCTCTGAAGACTAATGACACCAAACCTCTGGAACTTCGAAAGGGTCTTTCACACCCTTGCTGCAACTCAAGAAGTTCACCGCCATACCCATCTCCACTCGAGAGGAAGCATGATGGTCCCGCCCACATCCAGAGGAGCCCCGTTTCCCCCTCGTAGCTCGAGATGAGGGATCCTTTCCCTGGTTTCAACGGGAAAGAATTCCCGGCGTTCCCGTCGCATCTCAAGAGGAGGCACTCTCAACAGGAAAGGCGAGAGGAACTCCATGGTCGTACCACCATTCCAAGAGTCCCCCAGATGTCTCAGTCCATTCCAGAGGAACCTCTTTGCCCTGCACTGGCTCATCTTTCACGCCGAGGATCGACTCACACCACGGTGGCACGTGGGACAGCCCTGTGGGAAAGCCTCGAGGGAAAGCCTCGAGGGTAAACCACAGATCCTTTGATCCACGCGACGGGAAGCGTGACATTGCTGCTACAGCCTGGAAGGAAAGTGCACGTGCATGCCCCCTCACGAAACGAGGCCTGTCTCCCCTGGCGAGACTCCAGAAGTATCCAAAGATCCATATCAGCCCCTGAGAGGAATCCTCGGTTCCGGCCCTGACTCCACACAAGGTTTTTGGCCCCGGTATCGACGGGAGAGGAATCCCGAGAGGCCCCCTAGCAACTCGCATGGGGACTGGCCTCTCCTGAGGCCACCAGGGCCGGTCCCTGAGGTCCCCGTCGTAACTCGAGAACACCTGCCGCAACTCGAGAAAATCCAGGAAGTTCTCCCTTCCAGGCGAGATGAGGCCTATTTCCGATGAGGCGTCTGGAGACTAATGACACCTAACCTCTGGAACTTCGAAAGGGTCTTTCACACCCTTGCTGCAACTCAAGAAGTTCACCACCATACCCGTCTCCACTCGAGAGGAAGCACGATGGTCCCGACCACATCCAAAGGAGCCCCGTTTCCCCCTCGTAGCTCGAGATGAGGGATCCTTTCCCTGCTTTCAACGGGAAAGAATTCCCGGCGTTCCCGTCGCATCTCAAGAGGAGGCAGTCTCAACAGGAAAGGCGAGAGGAACTCCATGGTCGTACCACCATTCCAAGAGTCCCCCAGATGTCTCAGTCCATTCCAGAGGAACCTCTTTGCCCTGCACTGGCTCAACTTTCACGCCGAGGATCGACTCACACCACGGTGGCACGTGGGACAGCCCTGTGGGAAAGCCTCGAGGGAAAGCCTCGAGGGAAAACCACAGATCCTTTGATCCACGCCACGGGAAGCGTGACATTGCTGCTAAAGCCTGGAAGGAAAGTGCACGTGCATGCCCCCTCACGAAACGAGGCCTGTCTCCCCTGGCGAGACTCCAGAAGTATCCAAAGATCCATATCAGCCCCTGAGAGGAATCCTCGGTTCCGGCCCTGACTCCACAGAAGGTTTTTGGCCCCGGTATCGACGGGAGAGGAATCCCGAGAGGCCCCCTAGCAACTCGCATGGGGACTGGCCTCTCCTGAGGCCACCAGGGCCGGTCCCTGAAGTCCCCGTCGTAACTCGAGAACACCTGCCGCAACTCGAGAAAATCCAGGAAGTTCTCCCTTCCAGGCGAGATGAGGCCTATTTCCGATGAGGCGTCTGGAGACTAATGACACCTAACCTCTGGAACTTCGAAAGGGTCTTTCACACCCTTGCTGCAACTCAAGAAGTTCACCGCCATACCCGTCTCCACTCGAGAGGAAGCACGATGGTCCCGCCCACATCCAGAGGAGCCCCGTTTCCCCCTCGTAGCTCGAGATGAGGGATCCTTTCCCTGCTTTCAACGGGAAAGAATTCCCGGCGTTCCCGTCGCATCTCAAGAGGAGGCACTCTCAACAGGAAAGGCGAGAGGAACTCCATGGTCGTACCACCATTCCAAGAGTCCCCCAGATGTCTCAGTCCATTCCAGAGGAACCTCTTTGCCCTGCACTGGCTCATCTTTCACGCCGAGGATCGACTCACACCACGGTGGCACGTGGGACAGCCCTGTGGGAAAGCCTCGAGGGAAAGCCTCGAGGGAAAATCATAGATCCTTTGATCCAAGCGACGGGAAGCGTGACATTGCTGCTACAGCCTGGAAGGAAAGCGCACGTGCATGCCCCTACTCGAGACGAGGCCTGACTCCCCTGGGGAGACTCCAGAAGTACCCAAAGATCCATGTCAGCCCCTGAGAGGAATCCTCGGTTCCGGCCCTGACTCCACACAAGGTTTTTGGCCCCGGTATCGACGGGAGAGGAATCCCGAGAGGCCCCCTAGCAACTCGCATGGGGACTGGCCTCTCCTGAGGCCACCAGGGCGGGTCCCTGAGGTCCCCGTCGTAACTCGAGAACACCTGCCGCAACTCGAGAAAATGCAGGAAGTTCTCCCTTCCAGGCGAGATGAGGCCTATTTCCGATGAGGCGTCTGGAGACTAATGACACCTAACCTCTGGAACTTCAAAAGGGTCTTTCACACCCTTGCTGCAACTCAAGAAGTTCACCGCCATACCCGTCTCCACTCGAGAGGAAGCACGATGGTCCTGCCCACATCCAGAGGAGCCCCGTTTCCCCCTCGGAGCTCAAGATGAGGGATCCTTTCCCTGCTTTCAACGGGAAAGAATTCCCGGCGTTCCCGTCGCATCTCAAGAGGAGGCACTCTCAACAGGAAAGGCGAGAGGAACTCCATGGTCGTACCACCATTCCAAGAGTCCCCCAGATGTCTCAGTCCATTCCAGAGGAACCTCTTTGCCCTGCACTGGCTCATCTTTCACGCCGAGGATCGACTCACACCACGGTGGCACGTGGGACAGCCCTGTGGGAAAGCCTCGAGGGAAAACCACAGATCCTTTGATCCACGCGACGGGAAGCGTGACATTGCTGCTACAGCCTGGAAGGAAACGCACGTGCATGCCCCCACTCGAGACGAGGCCTGACTCCCCTGGGGAGACTCCAGAAGTACCCAAAGAACCATGTCAGCCCCTGAGAGGCATCCTCGGTTCCGGCCCTGACTCCACACAAGGTTTTTGGCCCCGGTATCGACGGGAGAGGAATCCCAAGAGGCCCCCTAGCAACTCGCATGGGGACTGGCCTCTCCTGAGGCCACCAGGGCGGGTCCCTGAGGTCCCGGTCGTATCTGGAGAACACCTGCCGCAACTCGAGAAAATCCAGGAAGTTCTCCCTTCCAGGCGAGATGAGGCCTATTTCCGATGAGGCGTCTGGAGACTAATGACACCTAACCTCTGGAACTTCGAAAGGGTCTTTCACACCCTTGCTGCGACTCAAGAAGTTCACCGCCATACCCGTCTCCACTCGAGAGGAAGCACGATGGTCCCGCCCACATCCAGAGGAGCCCCGTTTCCCCCTCGTAGCTCGAGATGAGGGATCCTTTCCCTGCTTTAAACGGGAAAGAATTCCCGGCGTTCCCGTCGCATCTCAAGAGGAGGCAGTCTCAACAGGAAAGGCGAGAGGAACTCCATGGTCGTACCACCATTCCAAGAGTCCCCCAGATGTCTCAGTCCATTCCAGAGGAACCTCTTTGCCCTGCACTGGCTCATCTTTCACGCCGAGGATCGACTCACCACGATGGCACGTGGGACAGCCCTGTGGGAAAGCCTCGAGGGAAAGCCTCGAGGGAAAACCACAGATCCTTTGATCCACGCCACGGGAAGCGTGACATTGCTGCTAAAGCCTGGAAGGAAAGTGCACGTGCATGCCCCCTCACGAAACGAGGCCTGTCTCCCCTGGCGAGACTCCAGAAGTATCCAAAGATCCATATCAGCCCCTGAGAGGAATCCTCGGTTCCGGCCCTGACTCCACAGAAGGTTTTTGGCCCCGGTATCGACGGGAGAGGAATCCCGAGAGGCCCCCTAGCAACTCGCATGGGGACTGGCCTCTCCTGAGGCCACCAGGGCCGGTCCCTGAAGTCCCCGTCGTAACTCGAGAACACCTGCCGCAACTCGAGAAAATCCAGGAAGTTCTCCCTTCCAGGCGAGATGAGGCCTATTTCCGATGAGGCGTCTGGAGACTAATGACACCTAACCTCTGGAACTTCGAAAGGGTCTTTCACACCCTTGCTGCAACTCAAGAAGTTCACCACCATACCCGTCTCCACTCGAGAGGAAGCACGATGGTCCCGACCACATCCAAAGGAGCCCCGTTTCCCCCTCGGAGCTCGAGATGAGGGATCCTTTCCCTGCTTTCAACGGGAAAGAATTCCCGGCGTTCCCGTCGCATCTCAAGAGGAGGCACTCTCAACAGGAAAGGCGAGAGGAACTCCATGGTCGTACCACCATTCCAAGAGTCCCCCAGATGTCTCAGTCCATTCCAGAGGAACCTCTTTGCCCTGCACTGGCTCATCTTTCACGCCGAGGATCGACTCACACCACGGTGGCACGTGGGACAGCCCTGTGGGAAAGCCTCGAGGGAAAGCCTCGAGGGAAAACCACAGATCCTTTGATCCACGCCACGGGAAGCGTGACATTGCTGCTACAGCCTGGAAGGAAAGCGCACGTGCATGCCCCCACTCGACACGAGGCCTGACTCCCCTGGGGAGACTCCAGAAGTACCCAAAGATCCATGTCAGCCGCTGAGAGGCATCCTCGGTTCCGGCCCTGACTCCACACAAGGTTTTTGGCCCCGGTATCGACGGGAGAGGAATCCCGAGAGGCCCCCTAGCAACTCGCATGGGGACTGGCCTCTCCTGAGGCCACCAGGGCGGGTCCCTGAGGTCCCTGTCGTAACTCGAGAACACCTGCCGCAACTCGAGAAAATCCAGGAAGTTCTCCCTTCCAGGCGAGATGAGGCCTATTTCCGATGAGGCGTCTGGAGACTAATGACACCTAACCTCTGGAACTTCGAAAGGGTCTTTCACACCCTTGCTGCGACTCAAGAAGTTCACCGCCATACCCGTCTCCACTCGAGAGGAAGCACGATGGTCCCGCCCACATCCAGAGGAGCCCCGTTTCCCCCTCGTAGCTCGAGATGAGGGATCCTTTCCCTGCTTTAAACGGGAAAGAATTCCCGGCGTTCCCGTCGCATCTCAAGAGGAGGCAGTCTCAACAGGAAAGGCGAGAGGAACTCCATGGTCGTACCACCATTCCAAGAGTCCCCCAGATGTCTCAGTCCATTCCAGAGGAACCTCTTTGCCCTGCACTGGCTCATCTTTCACGCCGAGGATCGACTCACACCACGGTGGCACGTGGGACAGCCCTGTGGGAAAGCCTGGAGGGAAAGCCTCGAGGGAAAACCACAGATCCTTTGATCCACGCCACGGGAAGCGTGACATTGCTGCTAAAGCCTGGAAGGAAAGTGCACGTGCATGCCCCCTCACGAAACGAGGCCTGTCTCCCCTGGCGAGACTCCAGAAGTATCCAAAGATACATATCAGCCCCTGAGAGGAATCCTCGGTTCCGGCCCTGACTCCACAGAAGGTTTTTGGCCCCGGTATCGACGGGAGAGGAATCCCGAGAGGCCCCCTAGCAACTCGCATGGGGACTGGCCTCTTCTGAGGCCACCAGGGCCGGTCCCTGAGGTCCCCGTCGTAACTCGAGAACACCTGCCGCAACTCGAGAAAATCCAGGAAGTTCTCCCTTCCAGGCGAGATGAGGCCTATTTCCGATGAGGCGTCTGGAGACTAATGACACCTAACCTCTGGAACTTCGAAAGGGTCTTTCACACCCTTGCTGCAACTCAAGAAGTTCACCACCATACCCGTCTCCACTCGAGAGGAAGCACGATGGTCCCGCCCACATCCAAAGGAGCCCCGTTTCCCCCTCGTAGCTCGAGATGAGGGATCCTTTCCCTGCTTTCAACGGGAAAGAATTCCCGGCGTTCCCGTCGCATCTCAAGAGGAGGCACTCTCAACAGGAAAGGCGAGAGGAACTCCATGGTCGTACCACCATTCCAAGAGTCCCCCAGATGTCTCTGTCCATTCCAGAGGAACCTCTTTGCCCTGCACTGGCTCATCTTTCACGCCGAGGATCGACTCACACCACGGTGGCACGTGGGACAGCCCTGTGGGAAAGCCTCGAGGGAAAACCACAGATCCTTTGATCCACGCCACGGGAAGCGTGACATTGCTGCTACAGCCTGGAAGGAAAGCGCACGTGCATGCCCCCACTCGAGACGAGGCCTGACTCCCCTGGGGAGACTCCAGAAGTACCCAAAGATCCATGTCAGCCCCTGAGAGGAATCCTCGGTTCCGGCCCTGACTCCACACAAGGTTTTACCCACCGGTATCAACGGGAGAGGAATCCCGAGAGGCCCCCTAGCAACACGCCTAGGGACTGGCCTCTCCTGAGGCCACCAGGGCGGGTCCCTGAGGTCCCCGTCGTAACTCGAGAACACCTGCCGCAACTCGAGAAAATCCAGGAAGTTCTCCCTTCCAGGCGAGATGAGGCCTATTTCCGATGAGGCGTCTGGAGACTAATGACACCTAACCTCTGGAACTTCGAAAGGGTCTTTCACACCCTTGCTGCAACTCAAGAAGTTCACCGCCATACCCGTCTCCACTAGAGAGGAAGCACGATGGTCCCGCCCACATCCAGAGGAGCCCCGTTTCCCCCTCGTAGCTCGAGATGAGGGATCCTTTCCCTGCTTTCAACGGGAAAGAATTCCCGGCGTTCCCGTCGCATCTCAAGAGGAGGCACTCTCAACAGGAAAGGCGAGAGGAACTCCATGGTCGTACCACCATTCCAAGAGTCCCCCAGATGTCTCAGTCCATTCCAGAGGAACCTCTTTGCCCTGCATTGGCTCATCTTTCACGCCGAGGATCGACTCACACCACGGTGGCACGTGGGACAGCCCTGTGGGAAAGCCTCGAGGGAAAACCACACGTCATTTGATCCACGCGAAGGGAAGCGTGACATTGCTGCTACAGCCTGGAAGGAAAGTGCACGTGCATGCCCCCACTCGAGACGAGGCCTGACTCCCCTGGGGAGACTCCAGAAGTACCCAAAGATCCATGTTAGCCCCTGAGAGGAATCCTCGGTTCCGGCCCTGACTCCACACAAGGTTTTTGGCCCCGGTATCGACGGGAGAGGAATCCCGAGACGCGCCCTAGCAACTCGCATAGGGACTGGCCTCTCCTGAGGCCACCAGGGCGGGTCCCTGAGGTCCCCGTCGTAACTCGAGAACACCTGCCGCAACTCGAGAAAATCCAGGAAGTTCTCCCTTCCAGGCGAGATGAGGCCTATTTCCGATGAGGCGTCTGGAGACTAATGACACCTAACCTCTGGAACTTCGAAAGGGTCTTTCACAGCCTTGCTGCAACTCAAGAAGTTCACCACCATACCCGTCTCCACTAGAGAAGAAGCACGATGGTCCCGCCCACATCCAGAGGAGCCCCGTTTCCCCCTCGTAGCTCGAGATGAGGGATCCTTTCCCTGCTTTCAACGGGAAAGAATTCCCGGCGTTCCCGTCGCGTCTCAAGAGGAGGCACTCTCAACAGGAAAGGCGAGAGGAACTCCATGGTCGTACCACCATTCCAAGAGTCCCCCAGATGTCTCAGTCCATTCCAGAGGAACCTCTTTGCCCTGCACTGGCTCATCTTTCACGCCGAGGATCGACTCACACCACGGTGGCACGTGGGACAGCCCTGTGGGAAAGCCTCGAGGGAAAGCCTCGAGGGAAAACCACAGATCCTTTGATCCACGCGACGGGAAGCGTGACATTGCTGCTACAGCCTGGAAGGAAAGCGCACGTGCATGCCCCCACTCGATACGAGGCCTGACTCCCCTGGGGAGACTCCAGAAGTACCCAAAGATCCATGTCAGCCCCTGAGAGGAATCCTCGGTTCCGGCCCTGACTCCACACAAGGTTTTTGGCCCCGGTATCAACGGGAGAGGAATCCCGAGAGGCCCCCTAGCAACTCGCCTAGGGACTGGCCTTTCCTGAGGCCACCAGGGCGGGTCCCTGAGGTCCCCGTCGTAACTCGAGAACACCGGCCGCAACTCGAGAAAATCCAGGAAGTTCTCCCTTCCAGGCGAGATGAGGCCTATTTCCGATGAGGCCTCTGGAGACTAATGACACCTAACCTCTGGAACTTCGAAAGGGTCTTTCACACCCTTGCTGCAACTCAAGAAGTTCACCGCCATACCCGTCTCCACTCGAGAGGAAGCACGATGGTCCCGCCCACATCCAGAGGAGCCCCGTTTCCCCCTCGTAGCTCGAGATGAGGGATCCTTTCCCTGCTTTCAACGGGAAAGAATTCCCGGCGTTCCCGTCGCATCTCAAGAGGAGGCACTCTCAACAGGAAAGGCGAGAGGAACTCCATGGTCGTACCACCATTCCAAGAGTCCCCCAGATGTCTCAGTCCATTCCAGATGAACCTCTTTGCCCTGCACTGGCTCATCTTTCACGCCGAGGATCGACTCACACCACGGTGGCACGTGGGACAGCCCTGTGGGAAAGCCTCGAGGGAAAGCCTCGAGGGAAAACCACAGATCCTTTGATCCACGCGACAGGAAGCGTGACATTGCTGCTACAGCCTGGAAGGAAAGTGCACGTGCATGCCCCCACTCGAGACGAGGCCTGACTCCCCTGGGGAGACTCCAGAAGTACCCAAAGATCCATGTCAGCCCCTGAGAGGAATCCTCGGTTCCGGCCCTGACTCCACACAAGGGTTTGGCCCCGGTATCGACGGGAGAGGAATCCCGAGAGGCCCCCTAACAACTCGCATGGGGACTGGCCTCTCCTGAGGCCACCAGGGCGGGTCCCTGAGGTCCCCGTCGTAACTCGAGAACACCTGCCGCAAATCGAGAAAATCCAGGAAGTTCTCCCTTCCAGGCGAGATGAGGCCTATTTCCGATGAGGCGTCTGGAGACTAATGACACCTAACCTCTGGAACTTCGAAAGGGTCTTTCACACCCTTGCTGCAACTCAAGAAGTTCACCGCCATACCCGTGTCCACTCAAGAGGAAGCACGATGGTCCCGCCCACATCCAGAGGAGCCCCGTTTCCCCCTCGTAGCTCGAGATGAGGGATCCTTTCCCTGCTTTCAACGGGAAAGAATTCCCGGCGTTCCCGTCGCATCTCAAGAGGAGGCAGTCTCAACAGGAAAGGCGAGAGGAACTCCATGGTCGTACCACCATTCCAAGAGTCCCCCAGATGTCTCAGTCCATTCCAGAGGAACCTCTTTGCCCTGCACTGGCTCATTTTTCACGCCGAGAATCGACTCACACCACGGTGTCACGTGGGACAGCCCTGTGGGAAAGCCTCGAGGGAAAGCCTCGAGCGAAAACCGCAGATCCGTTGATCCACGCGACGGGAAGCGTGACATTGCTGCTACAGCCTGGAAGGAAAGTGCACGTGCATGCCCCCACACGAGACGAGGCCTGTCTCCCCTGGCGAGTCTCCAGAAGTACCCAAAGATCCATATCAGTCCCTGAGAGGAATCCTCGGTTCCGGCCCTGACTCCACACAAGGTTTTTGGCCCCGGTATCGACGGGAGAGGAATCCCGAGGGGCCCCCTAGCAACACCCATAGGGACTGGCCTCTCCTGAGGCCAACAGGGCGGGTCCCTGAGGTCCCCGTCGTAACTCGAGAACACCTGCCGCAACTCGAGAAAATCAAGGAAGTTCTCCCTTCCAGGCGAGATGAGGCCTATTTCCGATGAGGCGTCTGGAGACTAATGACACCTAACCTCTGGAACTTCGAAAGGGTCTTTCACACCCTTGCTGCAACTCAAGAAGTTCACCGCCATACCCGTCTCCACTCGAGAGAAAGCACGATGGTCCCGCCCACATCCAGAGGAGCCCCGTTTCCCCCTCGTAGCTCGAGATGAGGGATCCTTTCCCTGCTTTCAACGGCAAAAAATTCCCGGCGTTCCCGTCGCATCTCAAGAGGAGGCACTCTCAACAGGAAAGGCGAGAGGAACTCCATGGTCGTACCACCATTCCAAGAGTCCCCCAGATGTCTCAGTCCATTCCAGAGGAACCTCTTTGCCCTGCACTGGCTCATCTTTCACGCCGAGGATCGACTCACACCACGGTGGCACGTGGGACAGCCCTGTGGGAAAGCCTCGAGGGAAAACCACACATCATTTGATCCACGCGACGGGAAGCGTGACATTGCTGCTACAGCCTGGAAGGAAAGTGCACGTGCATGCCCCCACTCGAGACGAGGCCTGACTCCCCTGGGGAGACTCCAGAAGTACCCAAAGATCCATGTCAGCCCCTGAGAGGAATCCTCGGTTCCGGCCCTGACTCCACACAAGGTTTTTGGCCCCGGTATCGACGGGAGAGGAATCCCGAGAGGCCCCCTAGCAACTCGCATAGGGACTGGCCTCTCCTGAGGCGACCAGGGCGGGTCCCTGAGGTCCCCGTCGTAACTCGAGAACACCTGCCGCAACTCGAGAAAATCCAGGAAGTTCTCCCTTCCAGGCGAAATGAGGCCTATTTCCGATCAGGCGTCTGGAGACTAATGACATCTTACCTCTGGAACTTCGAAAGGGTCTTTCACAGCCTTGCTGCAACTCAAGAAGTTCACCACCATACCCGTCTCCACTAGAGAGGAAGCACGATGGTCCCGCCCACATCCAGAGGAGCCCCGTTTCCCCCTCGTAGCTCGAGATGAGGGATCCTTTCCCTGCTTTCAACGGGAAAGAATTCCCGGCGTTCCCGTCGCATCTCAAGAGGAGGCACTCTCAACAGGAAAGGCGAGAGGAACTCCATGGTCGTACCACCATTCCAAGAGTCCCCCAGATGTCTCAGTCCATTCCAGAGGAACCTCATTGCCCTGCACTGGCTCATCTTTCACGCCGAGGATCGACTCACAACACGGTGGCACGTGGGACAGCCCTGTGGGAAAGCCTCGAGGGAAAGCCTCGAGGGAAAACCACAGATCCTTTGATCCACGCGACGGGAAGCGTGACATTGCTGCTACAGCCTGGAAGGAAAGCGCACGTGCATGCCCCCCTCGAGACGAGGCCTGACTCCCCTGGGGAGACTCCAGAAGTACCCAAAGATCCATGTCAGCCCCTGAGAGGAATCCTCGGTTCCGGCCTTGACTCCACACAAGCTTTTTGGCCCCGGTATCGACGGGAGAGGAATCCCGAAAGGCCCCCTAGCAACTCGCATGGGGACTGGCCTCTCCTGAGGCCACCAGGGCGGGTCCCTGAGGTCCCCGTCGTAACTCGAGAACACCTGCCACAACTCGAGAAAATCCAGGAAGTTCTCCCTTCCAGGCGAGATGAGGCCTATTTCCGATGAGGCCTCTGGAGACTAATGACACCTAACCTCTGGAACTTCGAAAGGGTCTTTCACACCCTTGCTGCAACTCAAGAAGTTCACCGCCATACCCGTCTCCACTCGAGAGGAAGCACGATGGTCCCGCCCACATCCAGAGGAGCCCCGTTTCCCCCTCGTAGCTCGAGATGAGGGATCCTTTCCCTGCTTTCAACGGCAAAAAATTCCCGGCGTTCCCGTCGCATCTCAAGAGGAGGCACTCTCAACAGGAAAGGCGAGAGGAACTCCATGGTCGTACCACCATTCCAAGAGTCCCCCAGATGTCTCAGTCCATTCCAGAGGAACCTCTTTGCCCTGCACTGGCTCATCTTTCACGCCGAGGATCGACTCACACCACGGTGGCACGTGGGACAGCCCTGTGGGAAAGCCTCGAGGGAAAGCCTCGAGGGAAAACCACAGATCCTTTGATCCAAGCGACGGGAAGCGTGACATTGCTGCTACAGCCTGGAAGGAAAGCGCACGTGCATGCCCCCACTCGAGACGAGGCCTGACTCCACTGCGGAGACTCCAGAAGTACCCAAAGATCCATGTCAGCCCCTGAGAGTAATCCTCGGTTCCGGCCCTGACTCCACACAAGGTTTTTGGCCCCGGTATCGACGGGAGAGGAATCCCGAGAGGCCCCCTAGCAACTCGCATGGGGACTGGCCTCTCCGGAGGCCACCAGGGCGGGTCCCTGAGGTCCCCGTCGTAATTCGAGAACACCTGCCGCAACTCGAGAAAATCCAGGAAGTTCTCCCTTCCAGGCGAGATGAGGCCTATTTCCGATGAGGCCTCTGGAGACTAATGACACCAAACCTCTGGAACTTCGAAAGGGTCTTTCACACCCTTGCTGCAACTCAAGAAGTTCACCGCCATACCCGTCTCCACTCGAGATGAAGCACGATGGTCCCGCCCACATCCAGAGGAGCCCCGTTTCCCCCTCGTAGCTCGAGATGAGGGATCCTTTCCCTGGTTTCAACGGGAAAGAATTCCCGGCGTTCCCGTCGCATCTCAAGAGGAGGCACTCTCAACAGGAAAGGCGAGAGGAACTCCATGGTCGTACCACCATTCCAAGAGTCCCCCAGATGTCTCAGTCCATTCCAGAGGAAACTCTTTACCCTGCACTGGCTCATCTTTCACGCCGAGGATCGACTCACACCACGGTGGCACGTGGGACAGCCCTGTGGGAAAGCCTTGAGGGAAAGCCTCGAGGGAAAACCACAGATCCTTTGATCCACGTGACGGGAAGCGTGACATTGCTGCTACAGCCTGGAAGGAAAGCGCACGTGCATGCACCCACTCGAGACGAGGCCTGACTCCCCTGGGGAGACTCCAGAAGTACCCAAAGATCCATGTCAGCCCCTGAGAGGAATCCTCGGTTCCGGCCCTGACTCCACTCAAGGTTTTTGGCCCCGGTATCGACGGGAGAGGAATCCCGAGAGGCCCCCTAGCAACTCGCATGGGGACTGGCCTCTCCTGAGGCCACCAGGGCGGGTCCCTGAGTTCCCCGTCGTAACTTAAGAACACCTGCCGCAACTCGAGAAAATCCAGGAAGTTCTCCCTTCCAGGCGAGATGAGGCCTATTTCCGATGAGGCGTCTGGAGACTAATGACACCTAACCTCTGGAACTTTGAAAGGGTCTTTCACACCCTTGCTGCAACTCAAGCAGTTCTCCGCCATACCCGTCTCCACTCGAGAGGAAACACGATGGTCCCGTCCACATCCAGAGGAGCCCCGTTTTCCCCTCGGTGCTCGAGATGAGGGATCCTTTCCCTGCTTTCAACGGGAAAGAATTCCCGGCGTTCCCGTCGCATCTCAAGAGGAGGCACTCTCAACAGGAAAGGCGAGAGGATCTCCATGGTCGTACCACCATTCCAAGAGTCCCCCAGATGTCTCAGTCCATTCCAGAGGAACCTCTTTGCCCTGCACTGGCTCATCTTTCACGCCGAGGATCGACTCACACCACGGTGGCACGTGGGACAGCCCTGTGGGAAAGCCTCGAGGGAAAGCCTCGAGGGAAAACCACAGATCCTTTGATCCACGCGACGGGAAGCGTGACATTGCTGCTACAGCCTGGAAGGAAAGCGCACGTGCATGCCCCCACTCGTGACGAGGTCTGACTCCACTGGGGAGACTCCAGAAGTACCCAAAGATCCATGTCAGCCCCTGAGAGGAATCCTCGGTTCCGGCCCTGACTCCACACAAGGTTTTTGGCCCCGGTATCGACGGGAGAGGAATCCCGAGAGGCCCCTAGCAACTCGCATGGGGACTGGCCTCTCCGGAGGCCACCAGGGCGGGTCCCTGAGGTCCCCGTCGTAACTCGAGAACACCTGCCGCAACTCGAGAAAATCCAGGAAGTTCTCCCTTCCAGGCGAGATGAGGTCTATTTCCGATGAGGCCTCTGGAGACTAATGACACCAAACCTCTTGAACTTCGAAAGGGTCTTTCACACCCTTGGTGCAACTCAAGAAGTTCACCGCCATACCCGTCTCCACTCGAGAGGAAGCACGATGGTCCCGCCCACATCCAGAGGAGCCCCGTTTCCCCCTCGTAGCTCGAGATGAGGGATCCTTTCCCTGCTTTCAACGGGAAAGAATTCCCGGCGTTCCCGTCGCATCTCAAGAGGAGGCACTCTCAACAGGAAAGGCGAGAGGAACTCCATGGTCGTACCACCATTCCAAGAGTCCCCCAGATGTCTCAGTCCATTTCAGAGGAACCTCTTTGCCCTGCACTGGCTCATCTTTCACGCCGAGGATCGACTCACAACACGGTGGCACGTGGGACAGCCCTGTGGGAAAGCCTCGAGGGAAAGCCTCGAGGAAAAACCACAGATCCTTTGATCCATGCGACGGGAAGCGTGACATTGCTGCTACAGCCTGGAAGGAAAGCGCACGTGCATGCCCCCACTCGAGACGAGGCCTGACTCCCCTGGGGAGACTCCAGAAGTACCCAAAGATCCATGTCAGCCCCTGAGAGGAATCCTCGGTTCCGGCCCTGACTCCACACAAGCTTTTTGGCCCCGGTATCGACGGGAGAGGAATCCCGAGAGGCCCCCTAGCAACTCGCATGGGGACTGGCCTCTCCTGAGGCCACCAGGGCCGGTCCCTGAGGTCCCCGTCGTAACTCGAGAACACCTGCCGCAACTCGAGAAAATCCAGGAAGTTCTCCCTTCCAGGCGAGATGAGGCCTATTTCCGATGAGGCGTCTGGAGACTAATGACACCTAACCTCTGGAACTTCGAAAGGGTCTTTCACACCCTTGCTGCAACTCAAGAAGTTCACCACCATACCCGTCTCCACTCGAGAGGAAGCACGATGGTCCCGACCACATCCAAAGGAGCCCCGTTTCCCCCTCGTAGCTCGAGATGAGGGATCCTTTCCCTGCTTTCAACGGCAAAAATTTCCCGGCGTTCCCGTCGCATCTCAAGAGGAGGCACTCTCAACAGGAAAGGCGAGAGGAACTCCATGGTCGTACCACCATTCCAAGAGTCCCCCAGATGTCTCAGTCCATTCCAGAGGAACCTCATTGCCCTGCACTGGCTCATCTTTCACGCCGAGGATCGACTCACAACACGGTGGCACGTGGGACAGCCCTGTGGGAAAGCCTCGAGGGAAAGCCTCGAGGGAAAACCACAGATCCTTTGATCCAAGTGACGGGAAGCGTGACATTGCTGCTACAGCCAGGAAGGAAAGCGCACGTGCATGCCCCCACTCGAGACGAGGCCTGACTCCACTGGGGAGACTCCAGAAGTACCCAAAGATCCATGTCAGCCCCTGAGAGGAATCCTCGGTTCCGGCCCTGACTCCACACAAGTTTTTTGGCCCCGGTATCGACGGGAGAGGAATCCCGAGAGGCCCCCTAGCAACTCGCATGGGGATTGGCCTCTCCGGAGGCCACCAGGGCGGGTCCCTGAGGTCCCCGTCGTAATTCGAGAACACCTGCCGCAACTCGAGAAAATCCAGGAAGTTCTCCCTTCCAGGCGAGATGAGGCCTATTTCCGATGAGGCCTCTGGAGACTAATGACACCAAACCTCTGGAACTTCGAAAGGGTCTTTCACACCCTTGCTGCAACTCAAGAAGTTCAACGCCATACCCGTCTCCACTCGAGAGGAAGCACGATGGTCCCGCCCACATCCAGAGGAGCCCCGTTTCCCCCTCGTAGCTCGAGATGAGGGATCCTTTCCCTGGTTTCAACGGGAAAGAATTCCCGGCGTTCCCGTCGCATCTCAAGAGGAGGCACTCTCAACAGGAAAGGCGAGAGGAACTCCATGGTCGTACCACCATTCCAAGAGTCCCCCAGTTGTCTCAGTCCATTCCAGAGGAACCTCTTTGCCCTGCACTGGCTCATCTTTCACGCCGAGGATCGACTCACAACACGGTGGCACGTGGGACAGCCCTGTGGGAAAGCCTCGAGGGAAAGCCTCGAGGGAAAACCACAGATCCTTTGATCCACGCGACGGGAAGCGTGACATTGCTGCTACAGCCTGGAAGGAAAGCGCACGTGCATGCCCCCACTCGAGACGAGGCCTGACTCCCCTGGGGAGACTCCAGAAGTACCCAAAGATCCATGTCAGCCCCTGAGAGGAATCCTCGGTTCCGGCCTTGACTCCACACAAGCTTTTTGGCCCCGGTATCGACGGGAGAGGAATCCCGAGAGGCCCCCTAGCAAATCGCATGGGGACTGGCCTCTCCTGAGGCCACCAGGGCGGGTCCCTGAGGTCCCCGTCGTAACTCGAGAACACCTGCCGCAACTCGAGAAAATCCAGGAAGTTCTCGCTTCCAGGCGAGATGAGGCCTATTTCCGATGAGGCCTCTGGAGACTAATGACACCTAACCTCTGGAACTTCGAAAGGGTCTTTCACACCCTTGCTGCAACTCAAGAAGTTCACCGCCATATCCGTCTCCACTCGAGAGGAAGCACGATGGTCCCGCCCACATCCAGAGGAGACCCGTTTCCCCCTCGTAGCTCGAGATGAGGGATCCTTTCCCTGCTTTCAACGGCAAAAATTTCCCGGCGTTCCCGTCGCATCTCAAGAGGAGGCACTCTCAACAGGAAAGGCGAGAGGAACTCCATGGTCGTACCACCATTCCAAGAGTCCCCCAGATGTCTCAGTCCATTCCAGAGGAACCTCATTGCCCTGCACTGGCTCATCTTTCACGCCGAGGATCGACTCACAACACGGTGGCACGTGGGACAGCCCTGTGGGAAAGCCTCGAGGGAAAGCCTCGACGGAAAACCACAGATCCTTTGATCCACGCGACGGGAAGCGTGACATTGCTGCTACAGCCTGGAAGGAAAGCGCACGTGCATGCCCCCCTCGAGACGAGGCCTGACTCCCCTGGGGAGACTCCAGAAGTACCCAAAGATCCATGTCAGCCCCTGAGAGGAATCCTCGGTTCCGGCCTTGACTCCACACAAGCTTTTTGGCCCCGGTATCGACGGGAGAGGAATCCCGAGAGGCCCCCTAGCAACTCGCATGGGGACTGGCCTCTCCTGAGGCCACCAGGGCGGGTCCCTGAGGTCCCCGTCGTAACTCGAGAACACCTGCCGCAACTCGAGAAAATCCAGGAAGTTCTCCCTTCCAGGCGAGATGAGGCCTATTTCCGATGAGGCCTCTGGAGACTAATGACACCTAACCTCTGGAACTTCGAAAGGGTCTTTCACACCCTTGCTGCAACTCAAGAAGTTCACCGCCATACCCGTCTCCACTCGAGAGGAAGCACGATGGTCCCGCCCACATCCAGAGGAGCCCCGTTTCCCCCTCGTAGCTCGAGATGAGGGATCCTTTCCCTGCTTTCAACGGCAAAAAATTCCCGGCGTTCCCGTCGCATCTCAAGAGGAGGCACTCTCAACAGGAAAGGCGAGAGGAACTCCATGGTCGTACCACCATTCCAAGAGTCCCCCAGATGTCTCAGTCCATTCCAGAGGAAACTCTTTACCCTGCACTGGCTCATCTTTCACGCCGAGGATCGACTCACACCACGGTGGCACGTGGGACAGCCCTGTGGGAAAGCCTTGAGGGAAAGCCTCGAGGGAAAACCACAGATCCTTTGATCCACGTGACGGGAAGCGTGACATTGCTGCTACAGCCTGGAAGGAAAGCGCACGTGCATGCACCCACTCGAGACGAGGCCTGACTCCCCTGGGGAGACTCCAGAAGTACCCAAAGATCCATGTCAGCCCCTGAGAGGAATCCTCGGTTCCGGCCCTGACTCCACTCAAGGTTTTTGGCCCCGGTATCGACGGGAGAGGAATCCCGAGAGGCCCCCTAGCAACTCGCATGGGGACTGGCCTCTCCTGAGGCCACCAGGGCGGGTCCCTGAGTTCCCCGTCGTAACTTAAGAACACCTGCCGCAACTCGAGAAAATCCAGGAAGTTCTCCCTTCCAGGCGAGATGAGGCCTATTTCCGATGAGGCGTCTGGAGACTAATGACACCTAACCTCTGGAACTTTGAAAGGGTCTTTCACACCCTTGCTGCAACTCAAGCAGTTCTCCGCCATACCCGTCTCCACTCGAGAGGAAGCACGATGGTCCCGTCCACATCCAGAGGAGCCCCGTTTTCCCCTCGGTGCTCGAGATGAGGGATCCTTTCCCTGCTTTCAACGGGAAAGAATTCCCGGCGTTCCCGTCGCATCTCAAGAGGAGGCACTCTCAACAGGAAAGGCGAGAGGATCTCCATGGTCGTACCACCATTCCAAGAGTCCCCCAGATGTCTCAGTCCATTCCAGAGGAACCTCTTTGCCCTGCACTGGCTCATCTTTCACGCCGAGGATCGACTCACACCACGGTGGCACGTGGGACAGCCCTGTGGGAAAGCCTCGAGGGAAAGCCTCGAGGGAAAACCACAGATCCTTTGATCCACGCGACGGGAAGCGTGACATTGCTGCTACAGCCTGGAAGGAAAGCGCACGTGCATGCCCCCACTCGAGACGAGGTCTGACTCCACTGGGGAGACTCCAGAAGTACCCAAAGATCCATGTCAGCCCCTGAGAGGAATCCTCGGTTCCAGCCCTGACTCCACACAAGGTTTTTGGCCCCGGTATCGACGGGAGAGGAATCCCGAGAGGCCCCTAGCAACTCGCATGGGGACTGGCCTCTCCGGAGGCCACCAGGGCGGGTCCCTGAGGTCCCCGTCGTAACTCGAGAACACCTGACGCAACTCGAGAAAATCCAGGAAGTTCTCCCTTCCAGGCGAGATGAGGTCTATTTCCGATGAGGCCTCTGGAGACTAATGACACCAAACCTCTTGAACTTCGAAAGGGTCTTTCACACCCTTGGTGCAACTCAAGAAGTTCACCACCATACCCGTCTCCACTCGAGAGGAAGCACGATGGTCCCGCCCACATCCAGAGGAGCCCCGTTTCCCCCTCGTAGCTCGAGATGAGGGATCCTTTCCCTGCTTTCAACGGGAAAGAATTCCCGGCGTTCCCGTCGCATCTCAAGAGGAGGCACTCTCAACAGGAAAGGCGAGAGGAACTCCATGGTCGTACCACCATTCCAAGAGTCCCCCAGATGTCTCAGTCCATTTCAGAGGAACCTCTTTGCCCTGCACTGGCTCATCTTTCACGCCGAGGATCGACTCACAACACGGTGGCACGTGGGACAGCCCTGTGGGAAAGCCTCGAGGGAAAGCCTCGAGGGAAAACCACAGATCCTTTGATCCACGCGACGGGAAGCATGACATTGCTGGAACAGCCTGGAAGGAAAGCGCACATGCATGCCCCCACTCGAGACGAGGCCTGACTCCCCTGGGGAGACTCCAGAAGTACCCAAAGATCCATGTCAGCCCCTGAGAAGAATCCTCGGTTCCGGTCCTGACTCCACACAAGCTTTTTGGCCCCGGTATCGACGGGAGAGGAATCCCGAGAGACCCCCTAGCAACTCGCATGGGGACTGGCCTCTCCTGAGGCCACCAGGGCGGGTCCCTGAGGTCCCCGTCGTAACTCGAGAACACCTGCCGCAACTCGAGAAAATCCAGGAAGTTCTCCCTTCCAGGCGAGATGAGGCCTATTTCCGATGAGGCCTCTGGAGACTAATGACACCAAACCTCTGGAACTTCGAAAGGGTCTTTCACACCCTTGCTGCAACTCAAGAAGTTCACCGCCATACCCGTCTCCACTCGAGAGGAAGCACGATGGTCCCGCCCACATCCAGAGGAGCCCCGTTTCCCCCTCGTAGCTCGAGATGAGGGATCCTTTCCCTGGTTTCAACGGGAAAGAATTCCCGGCGTTCCTGTCGCATCTCAAGTAGAGGCACTCTCAACAGGAAAGGCGAGAGGAACTCCATGGTCGTACCACCATTCCAAGAGTCCCCCAGATGTCTCAGTCCATTCCAGAGGAACCTCTTTGCCCTGCACTGGCTCATCTTTCACGCCGAGGATCGACTCACAACACGGTGGCACGTGGGACAGCCCTGTGGGAAAGCCTCGAGGGAAAGCCTCGAGGAAAAACCACAGATCCTTTGATCCATGCGACGGGAAGCGTGACATTGCTGCTACAGCCTGGAAGGAAAGCGCACGTGCATGCCCCCACTCGAGACGAGGCCTGACACCCCTGGGGAGACTCCAGAAGTACCCAAAGATCCATGTCAGCCCCTGAGAGGAATCCTCGGTTCCGGCCCTGACTCCACACAAGCTTTTTGGCCCCGGTATCGACGGGAGAGGAATCCCGAGAGGCCCCCTAGCAACTCGCATGGGGACTGGCCTCTCCTGAGGCCACCAGGGCCGGTCCCTGAGGTCCCCGTCGTAACTCGAGAACACCTGCCGCAACTCGAGAAAATCCAGGAAGTTCTCCCTTCCAGGCGAGATGAGGCCTATTTCCGATGAGGCGTCTGGAGACTAATGACACCTAACCTCTGGAACTTCGAAAGGGTCTTTCACACCCTTGCTGCAACTCAAGAAGTTCACCACCATACCCGTCTCCACTCGAGAGGAAGCACGATGGTCCCGACCACATCCAAAGGAGCCCCGTTTCCCCCTCGTAGCTCGAGATGAGGGATACTTTCCCTGCTTTCAACGGCAAAAATTTCCCAGCGTTCCCGTCGCATCTCAAGAGGAGGCACTCTCAACAGGAAAGGCGAGAGGAACTCCATGGTCGTACCACCATTCCAAGAGTCCCCCAGATGTCTCAGTCCATTCCAGAGGAACCTCATTGCCCTGCACTGGCTCATCTTTCACGCCGAGGATCGACTCACAACACGGTGGCACGTGGGACAGCCCTGTGGGAAAGCCTCGAGGGAAAGCCTCGAGGGAAAACCACAGATCCTTTGATCCAAGTGACGGGAAGCGTGACATTGCTGCTACAGCCTGGAAGGAAAGCGCACGTGCATGCCCCCACTCGAGACGAGGCCTGACTCCACTGGGGAGACTCCAGAAGTACCCAAAGATCCATGTCAGCCCCTGAGAGGAATCCTCGGTTCCGGCCCTGACTCCACACAAGGTTTTTGGCCCCGGTATCGACGGGAGAGGAATCCCGAGAGGACCCCTAGCAACTCGCATGGGGATTGGCCTCTCCGGAGGCCACCAGGGCGGGTCCCTGAGGTCCCCGTCGTAATTCGAGAACACCTGCCGCAACTCGAGAAAATCCAGGAAGTTCTCCCTTCCAGGCGAGATGAGGCCTATTTCCGATGAGGCCTCTGGAGACTAATGACACCAAACCTCTGGAACTTCGAAAGGGTCTTTCACACCCTTGCTGCAACTCAAGAAGTTCAACGCCATACCCGTCTCCACTCGAGAGGAAGCACGATGGTCCCGCCCACATCCAGAGGAGCCCCGTTTCCCCCTCGTAGCTCGAGATGAGGGATCCTTTCCCTGGTTTCAACGGGAAAGAATTCCCGGCGTTCCCGTCGCATCTCAAGAGGAGGCACTCTCAACAGGAAAGGCGAGAGGAACTCCATGGTCGTACCACCATTCCAAGAGTCCCCCAGTTGTCTCAGTCCATTCCAGAGGAACCTCTTTGCCCTGCACTGGCTCATCTTTCACGCCGAGGATCGACTCACAACACGGTGGCACGTGGGACAGCCCTGTGGGAAAGCCTCGAGGGAAAGCCTCGAGGGAAAACCACAGATCCTTTGATCCACGCGACGGGAAGCGTGACATTGCTGCTACAGCCTGGAAGGAAAGCGCACGTGCATGCCCCCACTCGAGACGAGGCCTGACTCCCCTGGGGAGACTCCAGAAGTACCCAAAGATCCATGTCAGCCCCTGAGAGGAATCCTCGGTTCCGGCCTTGACTCCACACAAGCTTTTTGGCCCCGGTATCGACGGGAGAGGAATCCCGAGAGGCCCCCTAGCAAATCGCATGGGGACTGGCCTCTCCTGAGGCCACCAGGGCGGGTCCCTGAGGTCCCCGTCGTAACTCGAGAACACCTGCCGCAACTCGAGAAAATCCAGGAAGTTCTCGCTTCCAGGCGAGATGAGGCCTATTTCCGATGAGGCCTCTGGAGACTAATGACACCTAACCTCTGGAACTTCGAAAGGGTCTTTCACACCCTTGCTGCAACTCAAGAAGTTCACCGCCATATCCGTCTCCACTCGAGAGGAAGCACGATGGTCCCGCCCACATCCAGAGGAGCCCCGTTTCCCCCTCGTAGCTCGAGATGAGGGATCCTTTCCCTGCTTTCAACGGCAAAAATTTCCCGGCGTTCCCGTCGCATCTCAAGAGGAGGCACTCTCAACAGGAAAGGCGAGAGGAACTCCATGGTCGTACCACCATTCCAAGAGTCCCCCAGATGTCTCAGTCCATTCCAGAGGAACCTCATTGCCCTGCACTGGCTCATCTTTCACGCCGAGGATCGACTCACAACACGGTGGCACGTGGGACAGCCCTGTGGGAAAGCCTCGAGGGAAAGCCTCGAGGGAAAACCACAGATCCTTTGATCCACGCGACGGGAAGCGTGACATTGCTGCTACAGCCTGGAAGGAAAGCGCACGTGCATGCCCCCCTCGAGACGAGGCCTGACTCCCCTGGGGAGACTCCAGAAGTACCCAAAGATCCATGTCAGCCCCTGAGAGGAATCCTCGGTTCCGGCCTTGACTCCACACAAGCTTTTTGGCCCCGGTATCGACGGGAGAGGAATCCCGAGAGGCCCCCTAGCAACTCGCATGGGGACTGGCCTCTCCTGAGGCCACCAGGGCGGGTCCCTGAGGTCCCCGTCGTAAATCGAGAACACCTGCCGCAACTCGAGAAAATTCAGGAAGTTCTCCCTTCCAGGCGAGATGAGGCCTATTTCCGATGAGGCCTCTGGAGACTAATGACACCTAACCTCTGGAACTTCGAAAGGGTCTTTCACACCCTTGCTGCAACTCAAGAAGTTCACCGCCATACCCGTCTCCACTCGAGAGGAAGCACGATGGTCCCGCCCACATCCAGAGGAGCCCCGTTTCCCCCTCGGAGCTCGAGATGAGGGATCCTTTCCCTGCTTTCAACGGGAAAGAATTCCCGGCGTTCCCGTCGCATCTCAAGAGGAGGCACTCTCAACAGGAAAGGCGAGAGGAACTCCATGGTCGTACCACCATTCCAAGAGTCCCCCAGATGTCTCAGTCCATTTCAGAGGAACCTCTTTGCCCTGCACTGGCTCATCTTTCACGCCGAGGATCGACTCACAACACGGTGGCACGTGGGACAGCCCTGTGGGAAAGCCTCGAGGGAAAGCCTCGAGGGAAAACCACAGATCCTTTGATCCACGCGACGGGAAGCATGACATTGCTGGAACAGCCTGGAAGGAAAGCGCACATGCATGCCCCCACTCGAGACGAGGCCTGACTCCCCTGGGGAGACTCCAGAAGTACCCAAAGATCCATGTCAGCCCCTGAGAAGAATCCTCGGTTCCGGCCCTGACTCCACGCAAGCTTTTTGGCCCCGGTATCAACGGGAGAGGAATCCCGAGAGACCCCCTAGCAACAAGCATGGGGACTGGCCTCTCCTGAGGCCACCAGGGCGGGTCCCTGAGGTCCCCGTCCTAACTCGAGAACACCTGCCGCAACTCGAGAAAATCCAGGAAGTTCTCCCTTCCAGGCGAGATGAGGCCTATTTCCGATGAGGCCTCTGGAGACTAATGACACCAAACCTCTGGAACTTCGAAAGGGTCTTTCACACCCTTGCTGCAACTCAAGAAGTTCACCGCCATATCCGTCTCCACTCGAGAGGAAGCACGATGGTCCCGCCCACATCCAGAGGAGCCCCGTTTCCCCCTCGTAGCTCGAGATGAGGGATCCTTTCCCTGCTTTCAACGGCAAAAATTTCCCGGCGTTCCCGTCGCATCTCAAGAGGAGGCACTCTCAACAGGAAAGGCGAGAGGAACTCCATGGTCGTACCACCATTCCAAGAGTCCCCCAGATGTCTCAGTCCATTCCAGAGGAACCTCTTTGCCCTGCACTGGCTCATCTTTCACGCCGAGGATCGACTCACACCACGGTGGCACGTGGGACAGCCCTGTGGGAAAGCCTCGAGGGAAAACCACACATCATTTGATCCACGCGACGGGAAGCGTGACATTGCTGCTACAGCCTGGAAGGAAAGTGCACGTGCATGCCCCCACTCGAGACGAGGCCTGACTCCCCTGGGGAGACTCCAGAAGTACCCAAAGATCCATGTCAGCCCCTGAGAGGAATCCTCGGTTCCGGCCCTGACTCCACACAAGGTTTTTGGCCCCGGTATCGACGGGAGAGGAATCCCGAGAGGCCCCCTAGCAACTCGCATAGGGACTGGCCTCTCCTGAGGCCACCAGGGCGGGTCCCTGAGGTCCCCGTCGTAACTCGAGAACACCTGCCGCAACTCGAGAAAATCCAGGAAGTTCTCCCTTCCAGGCGAGATGAGGCCTATTTCCGATGAGGCGTCTGGAGACTAATGACACCTAACCTCTGGAACTTCGAAAGGGTCTTTCACACCCTTGCTGCAACTCAAGAAGTTCACCACCATACCCGTCTCCACTAGAGAGGAAGCACGATGGTCCCGCCCACATCCAGAGGAGCCCCGTTTCCCCCTCAGCTCGAGATGAGGGATCCTTTCCCTGCTTTCAACGGGAACGAATTCCCGGCGTTCCCGTCGCATCTCAAGAGGAGGCACTCTCAACAGGAAAGGCGAGAGGAACTCCATGGTCGTACCACCATTCCAAGAGTCCCCCAGATGTCTCAGTCCATTCCAGAGGAACCTCTTTGCCCTGCAATGGCTCATCTTTCACGCCGAGGATCGACTCACACCACGGTGGCACGTGGGACAGCCCTGTGAGAAAGGCTCGAGGGAAAGCCTCGAGGGAAAACCACAGATCCTTTGATCCACGCGACGGCAAGCGTGACATTGCTGCTACAGCCTGGAAGGAAAGCGCACGTGCATGCCCCCACTCGAGACGAGGCCTGACTCCCCTGGGGAGACTCCACAAGTACCCAAAGATCCATGTCAGCCCCTGAGAGGAATCCTCGGTTCCGGCCTTGACTCCACACAAGGTTTTTGGCCCCGGTATCAACGGGAGAGGAATCCCGAGAGGCCCCCTAGCAACTCGCCTAGGGACTGGCCTCTCCTGAGGCCACCAGGGCGGGTCCCTGAGGTCCCCGTCGTAACTCGAGAACACCTGCCCCAACTCGAGAAAATCCAGGAAGTTCTCCCTTCCAGGCGAGATGAGGCCTATTTCCGATGAGGCCTCTGGAGACTAATGACACCTAACCTCTGGAACTTCGAAAGGGTCTTTCACACCCTTGCTGCAACTCAAGAAGTTCACCGCCATACCCGTCTCCACTCGAGAGGAAGCACGATGGTCCCGCCCACATCCAGAGGAGCCCCGTTTCCCCCTGGTAGCTCGAGATGAGGGATCCTTTCCCTGCTTTCAACGGGAAAGAATTCCCGGCGTTCCCGTCGCAACTCAAGAGGAGGCACTCTCAACAGGAAAGGCGAGAGGAACTCCATGGTCGTACCACCATTCCAAGAGTCCCCCAGATGTCTCAGTCCATTCCAGAGGAACCTCTTTGCCCTGCACTGGCTCATCTTTCACGCCGAGGATCGACTCACACCACGGTGGCACGTGGGACAGCCCTGTGGGAAAGCCTCGAGGGAAAGCCTCGAGGGAAAACCACAGATCCTTTGATCCACGTGACGGGAAGCGTGACATTGCTGCTACAGCCTGAAAGGAAAGCGCACGTGCATGCCCCTACTCGAGACGAGGCCTGACTCCACTGGGGTGACTCCAGAAGTACCCAAAGATCCATGTCAGCCCCTGAGAGGAATCCTCGGTTCCGGCCCTGACTCCACACAAGGTTTTTGGCCCCGGTATCGACGGGAGAGGAATCCCGAGAGGCCCCCTAGCAACTCGCATGGGGACTGGCCTCTCCTGAGGCCACCAGGGCGGGTCCCGGAGGTCCCCGTCGTAATTCGAGAACACCTGCCGCAACTCGAGAAAATCCAGGAAGTTCTCCCTTCCAGGCGAGATGAGGCCTATTTCCGATGAGGCCTCTGGAGACTAATGACACCAAACCTCTGGAACTTCGAAAGGGTCTTTCACACCCTTGCTGCAACTCAAGAAGTTCACCGCGATACCCGTCTCCACTCGAGAGGAAGCACGATGGTCCCGCCCACATCCAGAGGAGCCCCGTTTCCCCCTCGTAGCTCGAGATGAGGGATCCTTTCCCTGCTTTCAACGGGAAAGAATTCCCGGCGTTCCCGTCGCATCTCAAGAGGAGGCACTCTCAACAGGAAAGGCGAGAGGAACTCCATGGTCGTACCACCATTCCAAGAGTCCCCCAGATGTCTCAGTCCATTCCAGAGGAACCTCTTTGCCCTGCACTGGCTCATTTTTCACGCCGAGAATCGACTCACACCACGGTGTCACGTGGGACAGCCCTGTGGGAAAGCCTCGAGGGAAAGCCTCGAGGGAAAACCGCAGATCCTTTGATCCACGCGACGGGAAGCGTGACATTGCTGCTACAGCCTGGAAGGAAAGCGCACGTGCATGCCCCCACTCGAGACGAGGCCTGACTCCCCTGGGGAGACTCCAGAAGTACCCAAAGATCCATGTCAGCCCCTGAGAGGAATCCTCGGTTCCGGCCCTGACTCCACACAAGGTTTTTGGCCCCGGTATCAACGGGAGAGGAATCACGAGAGGCCCCCTAGCAACTCGCCTAGGGACTGGCCTCTTCTGAGGCCACCAGGGCGGGTCCCTGAGGTCCCCGTCGTAACTCGAGAACACCTGCCGCAACTCGAGAAAATCCAGGAAGTTCTCCCTTCCAGGCGAGATGAGGCCTATTTCCGATGAGGCCTCTGGAGACTAATGACACCTAACCTCTGGAACTTCGAAAGGGTCTTTCACACCCTTGCTGCAACTCAAGAAATTCACCGCCATACCCGTCTCCACTAGAGAGGAAGCACGATGGTCCCGCCCACATCCAGAGGAGCCCCGTTTCCCCCTCGTAGCTCGAGATGAGGGATCCTTTCCCTGCTTTCAACGGGAAAGAATTCCCGGCGTTCCCGTCGCAACTCAAGAGGAGGCACTCTCCACAGGAAAGGCGAGAGGAACTCCATGGTCGTACCACCATTCCAAGAGTCCCCCAGATGTCTCAGTCCATTCCAGAGGAACCTCTTTGCCCTGCACTGGCTCATCTTTCACGCCGAGGATCGACTCACACCACGGTGGCACGTGGGACAGCCCTGTGGGAAAGCCTCGAGGGAAAACCACAGATCCTTTGATCCACGCGACGGGAAGCGTGACATTGCTGCTACAGCCTGGAAGGAAAGTGCACGTGCATGCCCCCACTCGAGACGAGGCCTGACTCCCCTGGGGAGACTCCAGAAGTACCCAAAGATCCATGTCAGCCCCTGAGAGGAATCCTCGGTTCCGGCCCTGACTCCACACAAGGTTTTTGGCCCCGGTATCGACGGGAGAGGAATCCCGAGAGGCCCCCTAGCAACTCGCATGGGGACTGGCCTCTCCTGAGGCCACCAGGGCGGGTCCCTGAGGTCCCCGTCGTAACTCGAGAACACCTGCCGCAACTCGAGAAAATCCAGGAAGTTCTCCCTTCCAGGCGAGATGAGGCCTATTTCCGATGAGGCGTCTGGAGACTAATGACACCTAACCTCTGGAACTTCGAAAGGGTCTTTCACACCCTTGCTGCAACTCAAGAAGTTCACCGCCATAACCGTCTCCACTCGAGAGGAAGCACGATGGTCCCGCCCACATCCAGAGGAGCCCCGTTTCCCCCTCGTAGCTCGAGATGAGGGATCCTTTCCCTGCTTTCAACGGGAAAGAATTCCCGGCGTTCCCTTCGCATCTCAAGAGGAGGCACTCTCAACAGGAAAGGCGAGAGGAACTAAATGGTCGTACCACCATTCCAAGAGTCCCCCAGATGTCTCAGTCCATTCCAGAGGAACCTCTTTGCCCTGCACTGGCTCATCTTTCACGCCGAGGATCGACTCACAACACGGTGGCACGTGGGACAGCCCTGTGGGAAAGCCTCGAGGGAAAGCCTCGAGGGAAAACCACAGATCCTTTGATCCACGCGACGGGAAGCGTGACATTGCTGCTACAGCCTGGAAGGAAAGCGCACGTGCATGCCCCCACTTGAGACGAGGCCTGACTCCCCTGGGGAGACTCCAGAAGTACCCAAAGATCCATGTCAGCCCCTGAGAGGAATCCTCGGTTCCGGCCCTGACCCCACACAAGCTTTTTGGCCCCGGTATCGACGGGAGAGGAATCCCGAGAGGCCCCCTAGCAACTCGCATGGGGACTGACCTCTCCTGAGGCCACCAGGGCGGGTCCCTGAGGTCCCCGTCGTAACTCGAGAACACCTGCCGCAACTCGAGAAAATCCAGGAAGTTCTCCCTTCCAGGCGAGATGAGGCCTATTTCCGATGAGGCGTCTGGAGACTAATGACACCTAACCTCTGGAACTTCGAAAAGGTCTTTCACAGCCTTGCTGCAACTCAAGAAGTTCACCGCCATACCCGTCTCCACTCGAGAGGAAGCACGATGGTCCCGCCCACATCCAGAGGAGCCCCGTTTCCCCCTCGTAGCTCGAGATGAGGGATCCTTTCCCTGCTTTCAACGGGAAAGAATTCCCGGCGTTCCCGTCGCATCTCAAGAGGAGGCACTCTCAACAGGAAAGGCGAGAGGAACTCCATGGTCGTACCACCATTCCAAGAGTCCCCCAGATGTCTCAGTCCATTCCCGAGGAACCTCTTTGCCCTGCACTGGCTCATCTTTCACGCCGAGGATCGACTCACACCACGGTGGCACGTGGGACAGCCCAGTGGGAAAGCCTCGAGGGAAAACCACAGATCCTTTGATCCACGCGACGGGAAGCGTGACATTGCTGCTACAGCCTGGAAGGAAAGTGCACGTGCATGCCCCCACTCGAGACGAGGCCTGACTACCCTGGGGAGACTCCAGAAGTACCCAAAGATCCATGTCAGCCCCTGAGAGGAATCCTCGGTTCCGGCCCTGACTCCACACAAGGTTTTTGGCCCCGGTATCGACGGGAGAGGAATCCCGAGAGGCCCCCTAGCAACTCGCATGGGGACTGGCCTCTCCTGAGGCCACCAGGGCGGGTCCCTGAGGTCCCCGTCGTAACTCGAGAACACCTGCCGCAACTCGAGAAAATCCAGGAAGTTCTCCCTTCCAGGCGAGATGAGGCCTATTTCCGATGAGGCCTCTGGAGACTAATGACTCCAAACCTCTGGAACTTCGAAAGGGTCTTTCACACCCTTGCTGCAACTCAAGAAGTTCACCGCCATACCCGTCTCCACTCGAAAGGAAGCACGATGGTCCCGCCCATATCCAGAGGAGCCCCGTTTTCCCCTCGGTGCTCGAGATGAGGGATCCTTTCCCTGGTTTCAACGGGAAAGAATTCCCGGCGTTCCCGTCGCATCTCAAGAGGAGGCACTCTCAACAGGAAAGGCGAGAGGAACTCCATGGTCGTACCACCATTCCAAGAGTCCCCCAGATGTCTCAGTCCAATCCAGAGGAACCTCTTTGCCCTGCACTGGCTCATCTTTCACGCCGAGGATCGACTCACAAAACGGTGGCACGTGGGACAGCCCTGTGGGAAAGCCTCGAGGGAAAGCCTCGAGGGAAAACCACAGATCCTTTGATCCACGCGACGGGAAGCGTGACATTGCTGCTACAGGCTGGAAGGAAAGGGCACGTGCATGCCCCCACTCGAGACGAGGCCTGACTCCCCTGGGGAGACTCCAGAAGTACCCAAAGATCCATGTCAGCCCCTGAGAGGAATCCTCGGTTCCGGCCCTGACTCCACTCAAGGTTTTTGGCCCCGGTATCGACGGGAGAGGAATCCCGAGAGGCCCCCTAGCAACTCGCATGGGGACTGGCCTCTCCTGAGGCCACCAGGGCGGGTCCCTGAGTTCCCCGTCGTAACTTAAGAACACCTGCCGCAACTCGAGAAAATCCAGGAAGTTCTCCCTTCCAGGCGAGATGAGGCCTATTTCCGATGAGGCGTCTGGAGACTAATGACACCTAACCTCTGGAACTTTGAAAGGGTCTTTCACACCCTTGCTGCAACTCAAGCAGTTCTCCGCCATACCCGTCTCCACTCGAGAGGAAGCACGATGGTCCCGTCCACATCCAGAGGAGCCCCGTTTTCCCCTCGGTGCTCGAGATGAGGGATCCTTTCCCTGCTTTCAACGGGAAAGCATTCCCGGCGTTCCCGTCGCATCTTAAGAGGAGGCACTCTCAACAGGAAAGGCGAGAGGATCTCCATGGTCGTACCACCATTCCAAGAGTCCCCCAGATGTCTCAGTCCATTCCAGAGGAACCTCTTTGCCCTGCACTGGCTCATCTTTCACGCCGAGGATCGACTCACACCACGGTGGCACGTGGGACAGCCCTGTGGGAAAGCCTCGAGGGAAAGCCTCGAGGGAAAACCACAGATCCTTTGATCCACGCGACGGGAAGCGTGACATTGCTGCTACAGCCTGGAAGGAAAGCGCACATGCATGCCCCCACTCGAGACGAGGCCTGACTCCCCTGGGGAGACTCCAGAAGTACCCAAAGATCCATGTCAGCCCCTGAGAAGAATCCTCGTTTCCGGCCCTGAATCCACACAAGCTTTTTGGCCCCGGTATCGACGGGAGAGGAATCCCGAGAGACCCCCTAGCAACTCGCATGGGGACTGGCCTCTCCTGAGGCCACCAGGGCGGGTCCCTGAGGTCCCCGTCGTAACTCTAGAACACCTGCCGCAACTCGAGAAAATCCAGGAAGTTCTCCCTTTCAGGCGAGATGAGGCCTATTTCCGATGAGGCCTCTGGAGACTAATGACACCAAACCTCTGGAACTTCGAAAGGGTCTTTCACACCCTTGCTGCAACTCAAGAAGTTCACCGCCATACCCGTCTCCACTCGAGAGGAAGCACGATGGTCCCGCCCACATCCAGAGGAGCCCCGTTTCCCCCTCGTAGCTCGAGATGAGGGATCCTTTCCCTGGTTTCAACGGGAAAGAATTCCCGGCGTTCCCGTCGCATCTCAAGTAGAGGCACTCTCAACAGGAAAGGCGAGAGGAACTCCATGGTCGTACCACCATTCCAAGAGTCCACCAGATGTCTCAATCCATTCCAGAGGAACCTCTTTGCCCTGCACTGGCTCATCTTTCACGCCGAGGATCGACTCACAATACGGTGGCACGTGGGACAGCCCTGGGAAAGCCTCGAGGGAAAGCCTCGAGGAAAAACCACAGATCCTTTGATCCACGCGACGGGAAGCGTGACATTGCTGCTACAGCCTGGAAGGAAAGCGCACGTGCATGCCCCCACTCGAGACGAGGCCTGACTCCCCTGGGGAGACTCCAGAAGTACCCAAAGATCCATGTCAGCCCCTGAGAGGAATCCTCGGTTCCGGCCCTGACTCCACACAAGCTTTTTGGCCCCGGTATCGACGGGAGAGGAATCCCGAGAGGCCCCCTAGCAACTCGCATGGGGACTGGCCTCTCCTGAGGCCACCAGGGCCGGTCCCTGAGGTCCCCGTCGTAACTCGAGAACACCTGCCGCAACTCGAGAAAATCCAGGAAGTTCTCCCTTCCAGGCGATATGAGGCCTATTTCCGATGAGGCGTCTGGAGACTAATGACACCTAACCTCTGGAACTTCGAAAGGGTCTTTCACACCCTTGCTGCAACTCAAGAAGTTCACCACCATACCCGTCTCCACTCGAGAGGAAGCACGATGGTCCCGACCACATCCAAAGGAGCCCCGTTTCCCCCTCGTAGCTCGAGATGAGGGATCGTTTCCCTGCTTTCAACGGGAAAGAATTCCCTGCGTTCCCGTCGCATCTCAAGAGGAGGCACTCTCAACAGGAAAGGCGAGAGGAACTCCATGGTCGTACCACCATTCCAAGAGTCCCCCAGATGTCTCAGTCCATTCCAGGGGAAGCTCTTTGCCCTGCACTGGCTCATCTTTCACGCCGAGGATCGACTCACACCACGGTGGCACGTGGGACAGCCCTGTGGGAAAGCCTCGAGGGAAAGCCTCGAGGGAAAACCACAGATCCTTTGATCCAAGCGAAGGGAAGCGTGACATTGCTGCTACAGCCTGGAAGGAAAGCGCACGTGCATGCCCCCACTCGAGACGAGGCCTGACTCCACTGGGGAGACTCCAGAAGTACCCAAAGATCCATGTCAGCCCCTGAGAGGAATCCTCGGTTCCGGCCCTGACTCCACACAAGGTTTTTGGCCCCGGTATCGACGGGAGAGGAATCCCGAGAGGCCCCCTAGCAACTCGCATGGGGACTGGCCTCTCCGGAGGCCACCAGGGCGGGTCCCTGAGGTCCCCGTCGTAATTCGAGAACACCTGCCGCAACTCGAGAAAATCCAGGAAGTTCTCCCTTCCAGGCGAGATGAGGCCTATTTCCGATGAGGCCTCTGGAGACTAATGACACCAAACCTCTGGAACTTCGAAAGGGTCTTTCACACCCTTGCTGCAACTCAAGAAGTTCACCGCCATACCCGTCTCCACTCGAGAGGAAGCACGATGGTCCCGCCCACATCCAGAGGAGCCCCGTTTCCCCCTCGTAGCTCGAGATGAGGGATCCTTTCCCTGGTTTCAACGGGAAAGAATTCCCGGCGTTCCCGTCGCATCTCAAGAGGAGGCACTCTCAACAGGAAAGGCGAGAGGAACTCCATGGTCGTACCACCATTCCAAGAGTCCCCCAGATGTCTCAGTCCATTCCAGAGGAACCTCTTTGCCCTGCACTGGCTCATCTTTCACGCCGAGGATCGACTCACAACACGGTGGCACGTGGGACAGCCCTGTGGGAAAGCCTCGAGGGAAAGCCTCGAGGGAAAACCACAGATCCTTTGATCCACGCGACGGGAAGCATGACATTGCTGCTACAGCCTGGAAGGAAAGCGCACGTGCATGCCCCCACTCGAGACGAGGCCTGACTCCCCTGGGGAGACTCCAGAAGTACCCAAAGATCCATGTCAACCCCTGAGAGGAATCCTCGGTTCCGGCCTTGACTCCACACAAGCTTTTTGGCCCCGGTATCGACGGGAGAGGAATCCCGAGAGGCCCCCTAGCAAATCGCATGGGGACTGGCCTCTCCTGAGGCCACCAGGGCGGGTCCCTGAGGTCCCCGTCGTAACTCGAGAACACCTGCCGCAACTCGAGAAAATCCAGGAAGTTCTCGCTTCCAGGCGAGATGAGGCCTATTTCCGATGAGGCCTCTGGAGACTAATGACACCTAACTTCTGGAACTTCGAAAGGGTCTTTCACACCCTTGCTGCAACTCAAGAAGTTCACCGCCATACCCGTCTCCACTCGAGAGGAAGCACGATGGTCCCGCCCATATCCAGAGGAGCCCCGTTTTCCCCTCGGTGCTCGAGATGAGGGATCCTTTCCCTGGTTTCAACGGGAAAGAATTCCCGGCGTTCCCGTCGCATCTCAAGAGGAGGCACTCTCAACAGGAAAGGCGAGAGGAACTCCATGGTCGTACCACCATTCCAAGAGTCCCCCAGATGTCTCAGTCCAATCCAGAGGAACCTCTTTGCCCTGCACTGGCTCATCTTTCACGCCGAGGATCGACTCACAAATCGGTGGCACGTGGGACAGCCCTGTGGGAAAGCCTCGAGGGAAAGCCTCGAGGGAAAACCACAGATCCTTTGATCCACGCGACGGGAAGCGTGACATTGCTGCTACAGCCTGGAAGGAAAGCGCACGTGCATGCCCCCACTCGAGACGAGGCCTGACTCCCCTGGGGAGACTCCAGAAGTACCCAAAGATCCATGTCAGCCCCTGAGAGGAATCCTCGGTTCCGGCCCTGACTCCACTCAAGGTTTTTGGCCCCGGTATCGACGGGAGAGGAATCCCGAGAGGCCCCCTAGCAACTCGCATGGGGACTGGCCTCTCCTGAGGCCACCAGGGCGGGTCCCTGAGTTCCCCGTCGTAACTTAAGAACACCTGCCGCAACTCGAGAAAATCCAGGAAGTTCTCCCTTCCAGGCGAGATGAGGCCTATTTCCGATGAGGCGTCTGGAGACTAATGACACCTAACCTCTGGAACTTTGAAAGGGTCTTTCACACCCTTGCTGCAACTCAAGCAGTTCTCCGCCATACCCGTCTCCACTCGACAGGAAGCACGATGGTCCCGTCCACATCCAGAGGAGCCCCGTTTTCCCCTCGGTGCTCGAGATGAGGGATCCTTTCCCTGCTTTCAACGGGAAAGCATTCCCGGCGTTCCCGTCGCATCTCAAGAGGAGGCACTCTCAACAGGAAAGGCGAGAGGATCTCCATGGTCGTACCACCATTCCAAGAGTCCCCCAGATGTCTCAGTCCATTCCAGAGGAACCTCTTTGCCCTGCACTGGCTCATCTTTCACGCCGAGGATCGACTCACACCACGGTGGCACGTGGGACAGCCCTGTGGGAAAGCCTCGAGGGAAAGCCTCGAGGGAAAACCACAGATCCTTTGATCCACGCGACGGGAAGCGTGACATTGCTGCTACAGCCTGAAAGGAAAGCGCACGTGCATGCCCCCACTCGAGACGAGGTCTGACTCCACTGGGGAGACTCCAGAAGTACCCAAAGATCCATGTCAGCCCCTGAGAGGAATCCTCGGTTCCGGCCCTGACTCCACACAAGGTTTTTGGCCCCGGTATCGACGGGAGAGGAATCCCGAGAGGTCCCTAGCAACTCGCATGGGGACTGGCCTCTCCTGAGGCCACCAGGGCGGGTCCCTGAGGTCCCCGTCGTAACTCGAGAACACCTGCCGCAACTCGAGAAAATCCAGGAAGTTCTCCCTTTCAGGTGAGATGAGGCCTATTTCCGATGAGGCCTCTGGAGACTAATGACACCAAACCTCTGGAACTTCGAAAGGGTCTTTCACACCCTTGCTGCAACTCAAGAAGTTCACCGCCATACCCGTATCCACTCGAGAGGAAGCACGATGGTCCCGCCCACATCCAGAGGAGCCCCGTTTCCCCCTCGTAGCTCGAGATGAGGGATCCTTTCCCTGGTTTCAACGGGAAAGAATTCCCGGCGTTCCCGTCGCATCTCAAGTAGAGGCACTCTCAACAGGAAAGGCGAGAGGAACTCCATGGTCGTACCACCATTCCAAGAGTCCACCAGATGTCTCAGTCCATTCCAGAGGAACCTCTTTGCCCTGCACTGGCTCATCTTTCACGCCGAGGATCGACTCACAACACGGTGGCACGTGGGACAGCCCTGGTAAAGCCTCGAGGGAAAGCCTCGAGGAAAAACCACAGATCCTTTGATCCACGCGACGGGAAGCGTGACATTGCTGCTACAGCCTGGAAGGAAAGCGCACGTGCATGCCCCCACTCGAGACGAGGCCTGACTCCCCTGGGGAGACTCCAGAAGTACCCAAAGATCCATGTCAGCCCCTGAGAGGAATCCTCGGTTCCGGCCCTGACTCCACACAAGCTTTTTGGCCCCGGTATCGACGGGAGAGGAATCCCGAGAGGCCCCCTAGCAACTCGCATGGGGACTGGCCTCTCCTGAGGCCACCAGGGCCGGTCCCTGAGGTCCCCGTCGTAACTCGAGAACACCTGCCGCAACTCGAGAAAATCCAGGAAGTTCTCCCTTCCAGGCGATATGAGGCCTATTTCCGATGAGGCGTCTGGAGACTAATGACACCTAACCTCTGGAACTTCGAAAGGGTCTTTCACACCCTTGCTGCAACTCAAGAAGTTCACCACCATACCCGTCTCCACTCGAGAGGAAGCACGATGGTCCCGACCACATCCAAAGGAGCCCCGTTTCCCCCTCGTAGCTCGAGATGAGGGATCGTTTCCCTGCTTTCAACGGGAAAGAATTCCCTGCGTTCCCGTCGCATCTCAAGAGGAGGCACTCTCAACAGGAAAGGCGAGAGGAACTCCATGGTCGTACCACCATTCCAAGAGTCCCCCAGATGTCTCAGTCCATTCCAGGGGAAGCTCTTTGCCCTGCACTGGCTCATCTTTCACGCCGAGGATCGACTCACACCACGGTGGCACGTGGGACAGCCCTGTGGGAAAGCCTCGAGGGAAAGCCTCGAGGGAAAACCACAGATCCTTTGATCCAAGCGACGGGAAGCGTGACATTGCTGCTACAGCCTGGAAGGAAAGCGCACGTGCATGCCCCCACTCGAGACGAGGCCTGACTCCACTGGGGAGACTCCAGAAGTACCCAAAGATCCATGTCAGCCACTGAGAGGAATCCTCGGTTCCGGCCCTGACTCCACACAAGGATTTTGGCCCCGGTATCGACGGGAGAGGAATCCCGAGAGGCCCCCTAGCAACTCGCATGGGGACTGGCCTCTCCGGAGGCCACCAGGGCGGGTCCCTGAGGTCCCCATCGTAATTCGAGAACACCTGCCGCAACTCGAGAAAATCCAGGAAGTTCTCCCTTCCAGGCGAGATGAGGCCTATTTCCGATGAGGCCTCTGGAGACTAATGACACCAAACCTCTGGAACTTCGAAAGGGTCTTTCACACCCTTGCTGCAACTCAAGAAGTTCACCGCCATACCCGTCTCCACTCGAGAGGAAGCACGATGGTCCCGCCCACATCCAGAGGAGCCCCGTTTCCCCCTCGTAGCTCGAGATGAGGGATCCTTTCCCTGGTTTCAACGGGAAAGAATTCCCGGCGTTCCCGTCGCATCTCAAGAGGAGGCACTCTCAACAGGAAAGGCGAGAGGAACTCCATGGTCGTACCACCATTCCAAGAGTCCCCCAGATGTCTCAGTCCATTCCAGAGGAACCTCTTTGCCCTGCACTGGCTCATCTTTCACGCCGAGGATCGACTCACAACACGGTGGCACGTGGGACAGCCCTGTGGGAAAGCCTCGAGGGAAAGCCTCGAGGGAAAACCACAGATCCTTTGATCCACGCGACGGGAAGCGTGACATTGCTGCTACAGCCTGGAAGGAAAGCGCACGTGCATGCCCCCACTCGAGACGAGGCCTGACTCCCCTGGGGAGACTCCAGAAGTACCCAAAGATCGATGTCAGCCCCTGAGAGGAATCCTCGGTTCCGGCCTTGACTCCACACAAGCTTTTTGGCCCCGGTATCGACGGGAGAGGAATCCCGAGAGGCCCCCTAGCAAATCGCATGGGGACTGGCCTCTCCTGAGGCCACCAGGGCGGGTCCCTGAGGTCCCCGTCGTAACTCGAGAACACCTGCCGCAACTCGAGAAAATCCAGGAAGTTCTCGCTTCCAGGCGAGATGAGGCCTATTTCCGATGAGGCCTCTGGAGACTAATGACACCTAACCTCTGGAACTTCGAAAGGGTCTTTCACACCATTGCTGCAACTCAAGAAGTTCACCGTCATATCCGTCTCCACTCGAGAGGAAGCACGATGGTCCCGCCCACATCCAGAGGAGCCCCGTTTCCCCCTCGTAGCTCGAGATGAGGGATCCTTTCCCTGCTTTCAACGGCAAAAAATTCCCGGCGTTCCCGTCGCATCTCAAGAGGAGGCACTCTCAACAGGAAAGGCGAGAGGAACTCCATGGTCGTACCACCATTCCAAGAGTCCCCCAGATGTCTCAGTCCATTCCAGAGGAACCTCTTTGCCCTGCACTGGCTCATCTTTCACGCCGAGGATCGACTCACACCACGGTGGCACGTGGGACAGCCCTGTGGGAAAGCCTCGAGGGAAAACCACACATCATTTGATCCACGCGACGGGAAGCGTGACATTGCTGCTACAGCCTGGAAGGAAAGTGCACGTGCATGCCCCCACTCGAGACGAGGCCTGACTCCCCTGGGGAGACTCCAGAAATACCCAAAGATCCATGTCAGCCCCTGAGAGGAATCCTCGGTTCCGGCCCTGACTCCACACAAGGTTTTGGGCCCCGGTATCGACGGGAGAGGAATCCCGAGAGGCCCCCTAGCAACTCGCATAGGGACTGGCCTCTCCTGAGGCCACCAGGGCGGGTCCCTGAGGTCCCCGTCGTAACTCGAGAACACCTGCCGCAACTCGAGAAAATCCAGGAAGTTCTCCCTTCCAGGCGAGATGAGGCCTATTTCCGATGAGGCGTCTGGAGACTAATGACACCTAACCTCTGGAACTTCGAAAGGGTCTTTCACACCCTTGCTGCAACTCAAGAAGTTCACCACCATACCCGTCTCCACTAGAGAGGAAGCACGATGGTCACGCCCACATCCAAAGGAGCCCCGTTTCCCCCTCTTAGCTCGAGATGAGGGATCCTTTCCCTGCTTTCAACGGGAAAGAATTCCCGGCGTTCCCGTCGCATCTCAAGAGGAGGCACTCTCAACAGGAAAGGCGAGAGGAACTCCATGGTCGTACCACCATTCCAAGAGTCCCCCAGATGTCTCAGTCCATTCCAGAGGAACCTCTTTGCCCTGCAATGGCTCATCTTTCACGCCGAGGATCGACTCACACCACGGTGGCACGTGGGACAGCCCTGTGGGAAAGGCTCGAGGGAAAGCCTCGAGGGAAAAGCACAGATCCTTTGATCCACGCGACGGCAAGCGTGACATTGCTGCTACAGCCTGGAAGGAAAGCGCACGTGCATGCCCACACTCGAGACGAGGCCTGACTCCCCTGGGGAGACTCCACAAGTACCCAAAGATCCATGTCAGCCCCTGAGAGGAATCCTCGGTTCCGGCACTGACTCCACACAAGCTTTTTGGCCCCGGTATCGACGGGAGAGGAATCCCGAGAGGCCCCCTAGCAACTCGCATGGGGACTGGCCTCTCCTGAGGCCACCAGGGCGGGTCCCTGAGGTCCCCGTCGTAACTCGAGAACACCTGCCGCAACTCGAGAAAATCCAGGAAGTTCTCCCTTCCAGGCGAGATGAGGCCTATTTCCGATGAGGCCTCTGGAGACTAATGACACCAAACCTCTGGAACATCGAAAGGGTCTTTCACACCCTTGCTGCAACTCAAGAAGTTCACCGCCATACCCGTCTCCACTCGAGAGGAAGCACGATGGTCCCGCCCACATCCAGAGGAGCCCCGTTTCCCCCTCGTAGCTCGAGATGAGGGATCCTTTCCCTGCTTTCAACGGGAAAGTATTCCCGGTGTTCCCGTCGCATCTCAAGAGGAGGCACTCTCAACAGGAAAGTCGAGAAGAACTCCATGGTCGTACCACCATTCCAAGAGTGCCCCAGATGTCTCAGTCCATTCCAGAGGAACCTCTTTGCCCTGCACTGGCTCATCTTTCACGCCGAGGATCGACTCACAACACGGTGGCACGTGGGACAGCCCTGTGGGAAAGCCTCGAGGGAAAGCCTCGAGGGAAAACCACAGATCCTTTGATCCACGCGACGGGAAGCGTGACATTGCTGCTACAGCCTGGAAGGAAAGCGCACGTGCATGCCCCCACTCGAGACGAGGCCTGACTCCCCTGGGGAGACTCCAGAAGTACCCAAAGATCCATGTCAGCTCCTGAGAGGAATCCTCGGTTCCGGCCCTGACTCCACACAAGGTTTTTGGCCCCGGTATCAATGGGAGAGGAATCACGAGAGGCCCCCTAGCAACTCGCCTAGGGACTGGCCTCTTCTGAGGCCACCAGGGCGGGTCCCTGAGGTCCCCGTCGTAACTCGAGAACACCTGCCGCAACTCGAGAAAATCCAGGAAGTTCTCCCTTCCAGGCGAGATGAGGCCTATTTCCGATGAGGCCTCTGGAGACTAATGACACCAAACCTCTGGAACATCGAAAGGGTCTTTCACACCCTTGCTGCAACTCAAGAAGTTCACCGCCATACCCGTCTCCACTCGAGAGGAAGCACGATGGTCCCGCCCACATCCAGAGGAGCCCCGTTTCCCCCTCGTAGCTCGAGATGAGGGATCCTTTCCCTGCTTTCAACGGGAAAGTATTCCCGGTGTTCCCGTCGCATCTCAAGAGGAGGCACTCTCAACAGGAAAGTCGAGAGGAACTCCATGGTCGTACCACCATTCCAAGAGTGCCCCAGATGTCTCAGTCCATTCCAGAGGAACCTCTTTGCCCTGCACTGGCTCATCTTTCACGCCGAGGATCGACTCACAACACGGTGGCACGTGGGACAGCCCTGTGGGAAAGCCTCGAGGGAAAGCCTCGAGGGAAAACCACAGATCCTTTGATCCACGCGACGGGAAGCGTGACATTGCTGCTACAGCCTGGAAGGAAAGTGCACGTGCATGCCCCCACTCGAGACGAGGCCTGACTCCCCTGGGGAGACTCCAGAAGTACCCAAAGATCCATGTCAGCCCCTGAGAGGAATCCTCGGTTCCGGCCCTGACTCCACACAAGGTTTTTGGCCCCGGTATCGACGGGAGAGGAATCCCGAGAGGCCCCCTAGCAACTCGCATGGGGACTGGCCTCTCCTGAGGCCACCAGGGCGGGTCCCTGAGGTCCCCGTCGTAACTCGAGAACACCTGCCGCAACTCGAGAAAATCCAGGAAGTTCTCCCTTCCAGGCGAGATGAGGCCTATTTCCGATGAGGCGTCTGGAGACTAATGACACCTAACCTCTGGAACTTCGAAAGGGTCTTTCACACCCTTGCTGCAACTCAAGAAGTTCACCGCCATACCCGTCTCCACTCGAGAGGAAGCACGATGGTCCCGCCCACATCCAGAGGAGCCCCGTTTCCCCCTCGTAGCTCGAGATGAGGGATCCTTTCCCTGCTTTCAACGGGAAAGAATTCCCGGCGTTCCCGTCGCATCTCAAGAGGAGGCACTCTCAACAGGAAAGGCGAGAGGAACTCCATGGTCGTACCACCATTCCAAGAGTCCCCCAGATGTCTCAGTCCATTCCAGAGGAACCTCTTTGCCCTGCACTGGCTCATCTTTCACGCCGAGGATCGACTCACAACACGGTGGCACGTGGGACAGCCCTGTGGGAAAGCCTCGAGGGAAAGCCTCGAGGGAAAACCACAGATCCTTTGATCCACGCGACGGGAAGCGTGACATTGCTGCTACAGCCTGGAAGGAAAGCGCACGTGCATGCCCCCACTTGAGACGAGGCCTGACTTCCCTGGGGAGACTCCAGAAGTACCCAAAGATACATGTCAGCCCCTGAGAGGAATCCTCGGTTCCGGCCCTGACTCCACACAAGCTTTTTGGCCCCGGTATCGACGGGAGAGGAATCCCGAGAGGCCCCCTAGCAACTCGCATGGGGACTGACCTCTCCTGAGGCCACCAGGGCGGGTCCCTGAGGTCCCCGTCGTAACTCGAGAACACCTGCCGCAACTCGAGAAAATCCAGGAAGTTCTCCCTTCCAGGCGAGATGAGGCCTATTTCCGATGAGGCCTCTGGAGACTAATGACACCTAACCTCTGGAAATTCGAAAGGGTCTTTCACACGGTTGCTGCAACTCAAGAAGTTCACCGCCATACCCGTCTCCACTCGAGAGGAAGCACGATGGTCCCGCCCACATCCAGAGGAGCCCCGTTTCCCCCTCGTAGCTCGAGATGAGGGATCCTTTCCCTGCTTTCAACGGGAAAGAATTCCCGGCGTTCCCGTCGCATCTCAAGAGGAGGCACTCTCAACAGGAAAGGCGAGAGGAACTCCATGGTCGTACCACCATTCCAAGAGTCCCCCAGATGTCTCAGTCCATTCCCGAGGAACCTCTTTGCCCTGCACTGGCTCATCTTTCACGCCGAGGATCGACTCACACCACGGTGGCACGTGGGACAGCCCTGTGGGAAAGCCTCGAGGGAAAACCACAGATCCTTTGATCCACGCGACGGGAAGCGTGACATTGCTGCTACAGGCTGGAAGGAAAGCGCACGTGCATGCCCCCACTCGAGACGAGGCCTGACTCCCCTGGGGAGACTCCAGAAGTACCCAAAGATCCATGTCAGCCCCTGAGAGGAATCCTCGGTTCCGGCCCTGACTGCACACAAGGTTTTTGGCCCCGGTATCGACGGGAGAGGAATCCCGAGAGGCCCGCTAGCAACTCGCATGGGGACTGGCCTCTCCTGAGGCCACCAGGGCGGGTCCCTGAGGTCCCCGTCGTAACTCGAGAACACCTGCCGCAACTCGAGAAAATCCAGGAAGTTCTCCCTTCCAGGCGAGATGAGGCCTATTTCCGATGAGGCCTCTGGAGACTAATGACACCTAACCTCTGGAACTTCGAAAGGGTCTTTCACACCCTTGCTGCAACTCAAGAAGTTCACCGCCATACCCGTCTCCACTCGAGAGGAAGCACGATGGTCCCGCCCACATCCAGAGGAGCCCCGTTTCCCCCTCGTAGCTCGAGATGAGGGATCCTTTCCCTGCTTTCAACGGGAAAGTATTCCCGGCGTTCCCGTCGCATCTCAAGAGGAGGCACTCTCAACAGGAAAGGCGAGAGGAACTCCATGGTCGTACCACCATTCCAAGAGTCCCGCAGATGTCTCAGTCCATTCCAGAGGAACCTCTTTGCCCTGCACTGGCTCATCTTTCAAGCCGAGGATCGACTCACAACACGGTGGCACGTGGGACAGCCCTGTGGGAAAGCCTCGAGGGAAAGCCTCGAGGGAAAACCACAGATCTTTGATCCACGCGACGGGAAGCGTGACATTGCTGCTACAGCCTGGAAGGAAAGCGCACGTGCATGCCCCCACTCGAGACGAGGCCTGACTCCCCTGGGGAGACTCCAGAAGTACCCAAAGATACATGTCAGCCCCTGAGAGGAATCCTCGGTTCCGGCCCTGAATCCACACAAGGTTTTTGGCCCCGGTATCAACGGGAGAGGAATCCCGAGAGGCCCCTTAGCAACTCGCCTAGGGACTGGCCTCTTCTGAGGCCACCAGGGCGGGTCCCTGAGGTCCCCGTCGTAACTCGAGAACACCTGCCGCAACTCGAGAAAATCCAGGAAGTTCTCCCTTCCAGGCGAGATGAGGCCTATTTCCGATGAGGCCTCTGGAGACTAATGACACCTAACCTCTGGAACTTCGAAAGGGTCTTTCACACCCTTGCTGCAACTCAAGAAGTTCACCGCCATACCCGTCTCCACTCGAGAGGAAGCACGATGGTCCCGCCCACATCCAGAGGAGCCCCGTTTCCCCCTCGTAGCTCGAGATGAGGGATCCTTTCCCTGCTTTCAACGGGAAAGAATTCCCGGCGTTCCCGTCGCAACTCAAGAGGAGGCACTCTCAACAGGAAAGGCGAGAGGAACTCCATGGTCGTACCACCATTCCAAGAGTCCCCCAGATGTCTCAGTCCATTCCAGAGGAACCTCTTTGCCCTGCACTGGCTCATCTTTCACGCCGAGGATCGACTCACACCACGGTGGCACGTGGGACAGCCCTGTGGGAAAGCCTCGAGGGAAAACCACAGATCCTTTGATCCACGCGACGGGAAGCGTGACATTGCTGCTACAGCCTGGAAGGAAAGCGCACGTGCATGCCCCCACTTGAGACGAGGCCTGACTCCCCTGGGGAGACTCCAGAAGTACCCAAAGATCCATGTCAGCCCCTGAGAGGAATCCTCGGTTCCGGCCCTGACTCCACACAAGCTTTTTGGCCCCGGTATCGACGGGAGAGGAATCCCGAGAGGCCCCCTAGCAACTCGCATGGGGACTGACCTCTCCTGAGGCCACCAGGGCGGGTCCCTGAGGTCCCCGTCGTAACTCGAGAACACCTGCCGCAACTCGAGAAAATCCAGGAAGTTCTCCCTTCCAGGCGAGATGAGGCCTATTTCCGATGAGGCGTCTGGAGACTAATGACACCTAACCTCTGGAACTTCGAAAGGGTCTTTCACACGGTTGCTGCAACTCAAGAAGTTCACCGCCATACCCGTCTCCACTCGAGAGGAAGCACGATGGTCCCGCCCACATCCAGAGGAGCCCCGTTTCCCCCTCGTAGCTCGAGATGAGGGATCCTTTCCCTGCTTTCAACGGGAAAGAATTCCCGGCGTTCCTGTCGCATCTCAAGAGGAGGCACTCTCAACAGGAAAGGCGAGAGGAACTCCATGGTCGTACCACCATTCCAAGAGTCCCCCAGATGTCTCAGTCCATTCCAGAGGAACCTCTTTGCCCTGCACTGGCTCATCTTTCACGCCGAGGATCGACTCACACCACGGTGGCACGTGGGACAGCCCTGTGGGAAAGCCTCGAGGGAAAGCCTCGAGGGAAAACCGCAGATCGTTTGATCCACGCGACGTGAAGCGTGACATTGCTGCTACAGCCTGGAAGGAAAGTGCACGTGCATGCCCCCACACGAGACGAGGCCTGTCTCCCCTGGCGAGACTCCAGAAGTACCCAAAGATCCATATCAGTCCCTGAGAGGAATCCTCGGTTCCAGCCCTGTCTCCACACAAGTTTTTTGGCCCCGGTATCGACGGGAGAGGAATCCCGAGGGGCCCCCTAGCAACACGCATAGGGACTGGCCTCTCCTGAGGCCAACAGGGCGGGTCCCTGAGGTCCCCGTCGTAACTCGAGAACACCTGCCGCAACTCGAGAAAATCAAGGAAGTTCTCCCTTCCAGGCGAGATGAGGCCTATTTCCGATGAGGCGTCTGGAGACTAATGACACCTAACCTCTGGAACTTCGAAAGGGTCTTTCACACCCTTGCTGCAACTCAAGAAGTTCACCGCCATACCCGTCTCCACTCGAGAGAAAGCACGATGGTCCCGCCCACATCCAGAGGAGCCCCGTTTCCCCCTCGTAGCTCGAGATGAGGGATCCTTTCCCTGCTTTCAACGGGAAAGAATTCCCGGCGTTCCCGTCGCATCTCAAGAGGAGGCACTCTCAACAGGAAAGGCGAGAGGAACTCCATGGTCGTACCACCATTCCAAGAGTCCCCCAGATGTCTCAGTCCATTCCAGAGGAACCTCTTTGCCCTGCACTGGCTCATCTTTCACGCCGAGGATCGACTCACACCACGGTGGCACGTGGGACAGCCCTGTGGGAAAGCCTCGAGGGAAAACCACAGATCATTTGATCCACGCGACAGGTAGCGTGACATTGCTGCTACAGCCTGGAAGGAAAGTGCACGTGCATGCCCCCACTCGAGACGAGGCCTGACTCCCCTGGGGAGACTCCAGAAGTACCCAAAGATCCATGTCAGCCCCTGAGAGGAATCCTCGGTTCCGTCCCTGACTCCACACAAGGTTTTTGGCCCCGGTATCGACGGGAGAGGAATCCCGAGAGGCCCCCTAGCAACTCGCATAGGGACTGGCCTCTCCTGAGGCCACCAGGGCGGGTCCCTGAGGTCCCCGTCGTAACTCGAGAACACCTGCCGCAACTCGAGAAAATCCAGGAAGTTCTCCCTTCCAGGCGAGATGAGGCCTATTTCCGATGAGGCGTCTGGAGACTAATGACACCTTACCTCTGGAACTTCGAAAGGGTCTTTCACAGCCTTGCTGCAACTCAAGAAGTTCACCACCATACCCTGCCAGAAACCAGTGTGAGGAATCCCGCCCGTGACAAGGTCATGAGGAAGGAAGCTGACATACGCAAGGCGTGCTCAGACTTCAGGGACCCCTCTGGATATTCCTAAGCATGTACCCTAGCAAAAATCTGCCGGCTTTTGTGCTCTGCTTTTCCACTTTTCTGATATTCTCTGGAAAAAAGTCAATTCAGGGTTTTAGTCTTCTGCATTTGAAAGGGATGTTTCAGTTAAACCCCTCTGATAGCTCTCTAGTCTGCCTAACAGGTTCCCCAGACCTCTTACAGCTTGTGAATTGCTTACAGGCCCCCAACCGCGAGAGGCACAAAGCTTATAGCTTGTGAATTGCTTACAGCCCCCCAACCGCGGGAGGCACAAAGCTTAAAAGCATCTTAAAGATACAGAGCCTTTTCTAAAGAGTTAAAAATTATATTGGTAGAGGGTTTTCACTGTTGACTCAAGGATTGCTGCCAGACCTCCTTATTCTTTATCTTTTAGGCACCTGGAAGGATGTTAATGTAAGCAGGATGTAGAAAAAGATACATAGTAGTTTTGATGTTAGCAACACTAGACTTTTGAGTTAATTGCTTCTCTTTTGCTATAAATCACTGCACTCCCTCTACTTGTTATAAGTTGCTGTATCCTTGCTGTCTAAGAATGTAACTTTCTTTAGTGCTTTCCGAGAGTGGCACCAGACCTTGGGAAGATCAACACAAATAAGTCTTGTGGTTGACAAACCCTTATCAGAAAAAAGGCTGTAAAATGTTAATTGGCCCTTTTGGTTGGAAGATGATGTAAATTACCTAAGACTTGTGTATACAATTAGGTATGCAGAGAGAAAAGCCTGGTTTTGATAAGAGTCTGGACTGCTAACGCTGCATAACTTTGTGTTACCCATTGATCTCCATGTTTTATCAAAAGTATAAAAGGCCTTCTGAACAATAAAGGACGGGACCAGATTCTCAGACCAGTTTCTCGGACTAGTCTCGGCCTGGTGTCTTGGGAATATGGCTCCCCCCGTGTCTCTCTCTCTCTCTCTTTTTCTCTCCCTTTTCTTCCCTCTGCTCTTTACTTTAATTTCAGGCTGAATTTCCATCTGGGGCGCGGAGGCTCGCCAGGTCTACTTATTTGCCCTGGTTATTAAGATCCGCGAGAAAGGGAGCTTAAGGCGAGGCACCCTTAGATATTCAAGCGGGCACCGGTGGCCCAACGTAGATGGTGCAAATTCCTTGTCTGGAATTTTATTGGTCTTCCGCGTAAACCAAGCTACTCAGCCCTCTTTCTCCACTTAATCTTCCTACTGCACTACAGTTTCTTAATCTAATCTTATATTAATAAATAAACAAGTCTTTCCACGCCAACGCCGTCCACCCTTCGAATTCCCTGGATCCACCGGGGCTGGACCCCGGCAATACCCGTCTCCACTAGAGAGGAAGCACGATGGTCCCGCCCACATCCAGAGGAGCCCCGTTTCCCCCTCGTAGCTCGAGATGAGGGATCCTTTCCCTGCTTTCAACGGGAAAGAATTCCCGGCGTTCCCGTCGCATCTCAAGAGGAGGCACTCTCAACAGGAAAGGCGAGAGGAACTCCATGGTCGTACCACCATTCCAAGAGTCCCCCAGATGTCTCAGTCCATTCCAGAGGAACCTCTGTGCCCTGCACTGGCTCATCTTTCACGCCGAGGATCGACTCACACCACGGTGGAACGTGGGACAGCCCTGTGGGAAAGCCTCGAGGGAAAACCACAGATCCTTTGATCCACGCGACGGGAAGCGTGACATTGCTGCTACAGCCTGGAAAGAAAACGCACGTGCATGCCCCCACACGAGACGAGGCCTGACTCCCCTGCGGAGACTCCAGAAGTACCCAAAGATCCATGTCAGCCCCTGAGAGGAATCCTCGTTTCCGGCCCTGACTCCACACAAGGTTTTTGGACCCGGTATCGACGGGAGAGGAATCCCGCGAGGCCCCCTAGCAACTCGCATGTGGACTGGCCTCTCCTGAGGCCACCAGGGCGGGTCCCTGAGGTCCCCGTCGTAACTCGAGAACACCTGCCGCATCTCAAGAAAATCCAGGAAGTTCTCCCTTCCAGGCGAGATGAGGCCTATTTCCGATGAGGCGTCTGGAGACTAATGACACCTAACCTCTGGAACTTCGAAAGGGTCTTTCACACCCTTGCTGCAACTCAAGAAGTTCACTTCCATACCCGTCTCCACTCGAGAGGAAGCAGGATGGTCCCGCCCACATCCAGAGGAGCCCCGTTTCCCCCTCGTAGCTCGAGATGAGGGATCCTTTGCCTGCTTTCAACGGGAAAGAATTCCCGGCGTTCCCGTCGCATCTCAAGAGGAGGCACTCTCAACAGGAAAGGCGAGAGGAACTCCATGGTCGTACCACCATTCCAAGAGTCCCCCAGATGTCTCAGTCCATTCCAGAGGAAGCTCTTTGCCCTGCACTGGCTCATCTTTCACGCCGAGGATCGACTCACACCACGGTGGCACGTGGGACAGCCCTGTGGGAAAGCCTCGAGGGAAAGCCTCGAGGGAAAACCACAGATCCTATGATCCACGCGACGGGAAGCGTGACATTGCTGCTACAGCCTGGAAGGAAAGCGCACGTGCATGCCCCCACTCGAGACGAGGCCTGACTCCCCTGGGGAGACTCCAGAAGTACCCAAAGATCCATGTCAGCCACTGAGAGGAATCCTCGGTTCCGGCCCTGACTCCACACAAGGTTTTTGGCCCCGGTATCGACGGGAGAGGAATCCCGAGAGGCCCCCTAGCAACTCGCATGGGGACTGGCCTCTCCTGAGGCCACCAGGGCGGGTCCCTGAGGTCCCCGTCGTAACTCGAGAACACCTGCCGCAACTCGAGAAAATCCAGGAAGTTCTCCCTTCCAGGCGAGATGAGGCCTATTTCCGATGAGGCGTCTGGAGACTAATGACACCTAACCTCTGGAACTTCGAAAGGGTCTTTCACACGGTTGCTGCAACTCAAGAAGTTCACCGCCATACCCGTCTCCACTCGAGAGGAAGCACGATGGTCCCGCCCACATCCAGAGGAGCCCCGTTTCCCCCTCGTAGCTCGAGATGAGGGATCCTTTCCCTGCTTTCAACGGGAAAGAATTCCCGGCGTTCCTGTCGCATCTCAAGAGGAGGCACTCTCAACAGGAAAGGCGAGAGGAACTCCATGGTCGTACCACCATTCCAAGAGTCCCCCAGATGTCTCAGTCCATTCCAGAGGAACCTCTTTGCCCTGCACTGGCTCATCTTTCACGCCGAGGATCGACTCACACCACGGTGGCACGTGGGACAGCCCTGTGGGAAAGCCTCGAGGGAAAGCCTCGAGGGAAAACCGCAGATCGTTTGATCCACGCGACGTGAAGCGTGACATTGCTGCTACAGCCTGGAAGGAAAGTGCACGTGCATGCCCCCACACGAGACGAGGCCTGTCTCCCCTGGCGAGACTCCAGAAGTACCCAAAGATCCATATCAGTCCCTGAGAGGAATCCTCGGTTCCAGCCCTGTCTCCACACAAGTTTTTTGGCCCCGGTATCGACGGGAGAGGAATCCCGAGGGGCCCCCTAGCAACACGCTTAGGGACTGGCCTCTCCTGAGGCCAACAGGGCGGGTCCCTGAGGTCCCCGTCGTAACTCGAGAACACCTGCCGCAACTCGAGAAAATCAAGGAAGTTCTCCCTTCCAGGCGAGATGAGGCCTATTTCCGATGAGGCGTCTGGAGACTAATGACACCTAACCTCTGGAACTTCGAAAGGGTCTTTCACACCCTTGCTGCAACTCAAGAAGTTCACCGCCATACCCGTCTCCACTCGAGAGAAAGCACGATGGTCCCGCCCACATCCAGAGGAGCCCCGTTTCCCCCTCGTAGCTCGAGATGAGGGATCCTTTCCCTGCTTTCAACGGGAAAGAATTCCCGGCGTTCCCGTCGCATCTCAAGAGGAGGCACTCTCAACAGGAAAGGCGAGAGGAACTCCATGGTCGTACCACCATTCCAAGAGTCCCCCAGATGTCTCAGTCCATTCCAGAGGAACCTCTTTGCCCTGCACTGGCTCATCTTTCACGCCGAGGATCGACTCACACCACGGTGGCACGTGGGACAGCCCTGTGGGAAAGCCTCGAGGGAAAACCACAGATCATTTGATCCACGCGACAGGTAGCGTGACATTGCTGCTACAGCCTGGAAGGAAAGTGCACGTGCATGCCCCCACTCGAGACGAGGCCTGACTCCCCTGGGGAGACTCCAGAAGTACCCAAAGATCCATGTCAGCCCCTGAGAGGAATCCTCGGTTCCGTCCCTGACTCCACACAAGGTTTTTGGCCCCGGTATCGACGGGAGAGGAATCCCGAGAGGCCCCCTAGCAACTCGCATAGGGACTGGCCTCTCCTGAGGCCACCAGGGCGGGTCCCTGAGGTCCCCGTCGTAACTCGAGAACACCTGCCGCAACTCGAGAAAATCCAGGAAGTTCTCCCTTCCAGGCGAGATGAGGCCTATTTCCGATGAGGCGTCTGGAGACTAATGACACCTTACCTCTGGAACTTCGAAAGGGTCTTTCACAGCCTTGCTGCAACTCAAGAAGTTCACCACCATACCCTGCCAGAAACCAGTGTGAGGAATCCCGCCCGTGACAAGGTCATGAGGAAGGAAGCTGACATACGCAAGGCGTGCTCAGACTTCAGGGACCCCTCTGGATATTCCTAAGCATGTACCCTAGCAAAAATCTGCCGGCTTTTGTGCTCTGCTTTTCCACTTTTCTGATATTCTCTGGAAAAAAGTCAATTCAGGGTTTTAGTCTTCTGCATTTGAAAGGGATGTTTCAGTTAAACCCCTCTGATAGCTCTCTAGTCTGCCTAACAGGTTCCCCAGACCTCTTACAGCTTGTGAATTGCTTACAGGCCCCCAACCGCGAGAGGCACAAAGCTTATAGCTTGTGAATTGCTTACAGCCCCCCAACCGCGGGAGGCACAAAGCTTAAAAGCATCTTAAAGATACAGAGCCTTTTCTAAAGAGTTAAAAATTATATTGGTAGAGGGTTTTCACTGTTGACTCAAGGATTGCTGCCAGACCTCCTTATTCTTTATCTTTTAGGCACCTGGAAGGATGTTAATGTAAGCAGGATGTAGAAAAAGATACATAGTAGTTTTGATGTTAGCAACACTAGACTTTTGAGTTAATTGCTTCTCTTTTGCTATAAATCACTGCACTCCCTCTACTTGTTATAAGTTGCTGTATCCTTGCTGTCTAAGAATGTAACTTTCTTTAGTGCTTTCCGAGAGTGGCACCAGACCTTGGGAAGATCAACACAAATAAGTCTTGTGGTTGACAAACCCTTATCAGAAAAAAGGCTGTAAAATGTTAATTGGCCCTTTTGGTTGGAAGATGATGTAAATTACCTAAGACTTGTGTATACAATTAGGTATGCAGAGAGAAAAGCCTGGTTTTGATAAGAGTCTGGACTGCTAACGCTGCATAACTTTGTGTTACCCATTGATCTCCATGTTTTATCAAAAGTATAAAAGGCCTTCTGAACAATAAAGGACGGGACCAGATTCTCAGACCAGTTTCTCGGACTAGTCTCGGCCTGGTTTCTTGGGAATCTGGCTCCCCCCCTGTCTCTCTCTCTCTCTCTTTTTCTCTCCCTTTTCTTCCCTCTGCTCTTTACTTTAATTTCAGGCTGAATTTCCATCTGGGGCGCGGAGGCTCGCCAGGTCTACTTATTTGCCCTGGTTATTAAGATCCGCGAGAAAGGGAGCTTAAGGCGAGGCACCCTTAGATATTCAAGCGGGCACCGGTGGCCCAACGTAGATGGTGCAAATTCCTTGTCTGGAATTTTATTGGTCTTCCGCGTAAACCAAGCTATTCAGCCCTCTTTCTCCACTTAATCTTCCTACTGCACTACAGTTTCTTAATCTAATCTTATATTAATAAATAAACAAGTCTTTCCACGCCAATGCCGTCCACCCTTCGAATTCCCTGGATCCACCGGGGCTGGACCCCGGCAAGTGGCGCCCGGAACAGGCTATTCGAAGGTAGGTTCCTCGGAGCAAAAGCTCCCCCCGGAGCACTCTCTGTAGCTCCCCCCGGAGCACTCTCTGTTGCTCCCCCCGGAGCACTCTCTGTTGCTCCCCCCCGGAGTGACTTAATCACTCCCCCCGGAGTACTTTCGGGTACTCCCCCAGTGTTGAGTGTTCGGGACGGCTAGGACCCCACTCAGGGTGCCGCGGACCCCCCTGTAGGATAGACAGGGTGAGGAGGAGTGGGAAGTGTTCAAGGGTTTAAGAGAAACCTGGTGCTCTAGAGGTTGAAAAGAAACCTGCTATCTTAGGGTTGAAAACAAAACCCCCCTCGCCAAAGGTAAAACCTTTTTGTTGAGGTAGACTTTTCTATAAGACTTAATTTTCTGACATGGGTAACAGTGAATCAAAAGAAAGACAGCTTTTTACAGGAGTAATCTTGCAGTTACTAACTAAACGAGGAATTAAAGTTAAAAAATCCAATATTCATTCATTTTTTTCCTTTGTACAAGAACAGTGTCCCTGGTTTCCAGAAGAAGGCACTGTTAACTTAGACACCTGGGAGAGAGTAGGAAAACAACTAAAAACTTACCATGCTGAACATGGCTCACAAAAGGTGCCTACTGACGCCTTTTCCTTATGGAATATAATTAGGGACGCTCTAGACCCTGCCCCTGAATCTGAAAAGGTACATCTTAAAGAGGAAAGTGCAGAGAAAAAGGTATCTATCGAAGAGGAGAGTGATGAAAAGGAGGCTACACCTAACTATCGGCAGTTGAGTCAAATGATAGCTGCAATGACTGCCCAAGAAAAGGTAATAGATAGAGATGACAAAAAAGAGCAGCTTTCAGATGAGGAAGATTTGGAAGAGGAAGTAAGTCAAGATCATTCTGATGAGGACTGGTCTTTATTAAATAAAGATGCTCCAAGGAGTTTAAGAGAAACTTCTCCAATTAGATTATCTGCTCCAAAGAGCTTAATAAAAACTTCCCCAACCAGACCACCTGCTTCCACAAATTCAAGAGAAATTTCCTTAATTAAGCCTTCTGCTTCCAGAGGCTCAAGACAAATGTCCCCCATCAGATTATATGCACCTGAGAGTTTAAGGCCAGATTCCCCAGATAAAACATCCGTAAGACCTAAACACAGAACGGATAAAAAATTCCCAAAGTACGAAGAAAGTGACATAGGACACCCCTTGCCCCCCCCTCCCTATAAGGGTGAGGGGCCTCCACTAGAAGCTCCCCGAAGAAGAGTTTTCTCTAGCCCAGATGATGAACTTGATCCCCACCTTGAGGCTTGTTTCCCCATAATATTTGGTGGAAGTGGTGGGAGAACAGCCCCCCACTGGGAACCCATTCCAATGAAAATGATTAAAGAACTCAAACAGGCTTGTGCTTTGTATGGGCCTAAAGCCCCGTACACTGTATCATTGGTGGAAGCTTTAGCGGGCAGATGGATGACACCCCATGACTGGAAGACAGTCGCTAAAGCTTGTCTGTCTGGAGGTCAATATGTACTTTGGAGAACTGAATATGAAGATCTAGCCCAAAAACAGGCTGATGCTAACCAAAAATATGGCCCAAGATATATTATAAAAAATATGTTGGCAGGGACTAATGATTTTGGAACACTTAGAGATCAAATGGGATTAGATAAAACCACTTTAGATCAAGTAACCGCCTGCGCCCTTGGGGCTTGGCGTTTGTTGCCTGAAGGGAAAGAATCTACCTCTTCCTTCTCAAATGTTAAACAAAAACCAGAAGAGCCATATGAAGACTTTATATCAAGACTTGCAGAGGCAGTCAACAGAGTAATTTCCAACACTGAGGCAGCTAGTATATTGATAAAACAACTGGCATTTGAAAATGCTAATTCTACCTGCCAGGCCATTTTACGTCCTATTAAAAAAACTGGGGAAATAATAGATTATATCAGGCAATGTGCAGATGTAGGACCAGCGATGATGCAGGGCGTTGCCATAGCTGCAGCCATAAAGGGAAATTCTTACCAGCAGGCAGTACAGTCCTTTTTTACAAATAGAAATAACCCGTCAAAGAGTCATTCCAGTAGTCCAGGCCAGAATATTGGTTTATCCAAGGCCTGCTTCTCTTGCGGACGGGAAGGGCACCTTATGCGAGCTTGTCCCCAAAAAGCAGCCGGTTCTTCTCTGCCGAATTCTCCCTCCCCGGCTGTGCCTACTAATCTCCCTAGATCTCTCTGCCCTCGTTGTCAAAAAGGATATCACTGGGCAAAAGAATGTAGGTCACAATTCCATAGAAATGGAGCCTTTTTGGGCCCCGACCAGCAGTCGGGAAACGGATTGAGGGGCCAGCCTCAGGCCCCGACAACAATTGGGGCAGCCTCACTGAACCCATTCATTCCCTTCGTCCCATCGCAGAACTCATCAGAGCAACCCCAGGCAGCGCAGGACTGGACCTCAGTTCCACCACCTCAGCAATATTAACACCAGATAGCCCCACTGTAAAAATACCTACAGGAGTTAAAGGCCCATTACCAACAGGTTTAGTAGGAATTATACTAGGCAGAAGTTCCTTAGCTATGCAAGGTCTCACAATCATCCCTGGAGTAATTGACTCAGATTATACAGGAGAAATCCAGATAATGATTTCACCCCCAACTAAAACTTTCCAAATACATCAGGGACAAAGAATAGCCCAACTTTTGCTTTTGCCTTACCACACTGCAATTGGGCGCACAGCTACTCAAAATGAAAGGCAGGATAAAGGATTTGGGTCTAGTGATATGGTTTTTTGGATAACAGAAATTACTCAGAAACGTCCTATGAAGACTATCCTGATTAATGGCAAGTCTATTGTGGGGTTATTAGACACAGGAGCAGATGTTTCTTGCATTTCAGGAAAAGACTGGCCCAGCTCCTGGCCCACACATACTACTGAAAATAACTTGGTGGGGATAGGAAGAGCCCCCACAATAGCCAAAAGTGCAAAAATTTTAGATTGGCAATTTGAGGATACCCGTGGAACTTTCCAACCTTATGTCGTTCCTTCGCTCCCCCTTACCCTGTGGGGGAGGGACGTGCTATCTCAAATGGGAGTGTTACTTTTTAGCCCTGATGATAAAGTGACCTCTCAGATGTTGCAGATGGGCTATGATCCATCAAAAGGATTGGGTAAACAACAGACAGGAATAATTGAGCCAATTTGCCCAACTCCTCGCAAGCTACGTGCTGGATTGGGATATCCAAATTTATAATTGAGGCCATTGTTTTTGCTGCCGACCCCATCACATGGAAATCTCAAGATCCGGTGTGGGTAGAACAGTGGCCTCTGCATAAGGAAAAATTATTGGCAGCTAAAGCATTAATCTTTGAACAATTAGAATTGGGACATATTGAGCCCTCCAATAGCCCCTGGAACACTCCTATTTTTGTCATTAAGAAAAAATCTGGTAAATGGCGACTTTTACAGGATTTGAGAGCTATTAATGCCACCATGGAGGACATGGGGGCCTTACAGCCTGGGCTCCCTTCCCCAGTAGCCGTTCCAGAGGGATATAATATAATTGTTATTGATTTACAAGATTGTTTTTTCACTATTCCCTTAAATCCTGAGGATAAAAAGCGATTTGCCTTTAGTCTGCCATCAGAAAATCTTAAACAGCCTTATTTACGGTTTCAGTGGAAGGTTCTGCCTCAGGGAATGAAAAATAGCCCTACTTTATGCCAAAAATTTGTTAATGCCGCTCTAGAAGATACTAGGGCTAAATATGAACACGTGTATATGATTCACTATATGGATGATATTTTAATAGCTCATCCTGATAGAGTTCACCTGCAGACTGTGCTCCAGGACCTGACCCAGGCATTGACAGACAGAGGCCTAAAAATTGCCCCAGAAAAAATTCAAATCAATCCGCCCATAACTTACTTAGGAAGAGTCATAAATTCGGAAACGGTGACTCATACCCCGCTGCAATTGAGAAAAGACCATCTTATTACTTTAAATGATTATCAAAAACTCTTAGGTGATATTAATTGGATTAGACCATATTTAAAATTAACCACTGCCGAATTAAAACCTCTTTTTAACACTTTACGCGGGGATCCTGATCCAACCTCAAAAAGACAATTAACAGCTGAGGCTCAAGAAGCCCTAGGCAAAGTAGAAGCAGCCTTATCAAATAGCTATGTAAAAAGAATTGATTTGACGATGACGTGGCAGTTCCTTTGCCTAGCTACTCCAACGGCGCCTACGGGAGTTCTGTGGCAACGCGGCCCTTTAGAATGGATCCATCTTCCTACCCAAGCTAAAAAAGTCGTGGCTTCTTATCCTGGTTTAATTGCCACATTAATGCTAAAAGGAAGGAAGCGGAGCATTGAATTGTTTGGTAAAGAGCCATCAGAGATTGTAATTCCATATAATAAGGAGCAGCTTGATGCTCTTTTAATGTTTGATGAAGACTGGCAGATTGCCATAGGGAATTACTGTGGTCAAATTTTGCATCATTTACCCTCGCATGTTTTACTAAATTTTATGTCTAACCATCCAGTTATTTTTCCTGTCCGGTGTAAACAGTTCCCTATTTCAGATGCTCAGGTAGTCTTTACTGATGGATCGGCTAACGGTAGAGCCTCTATAGTCACAAGAGATCATCAAAAACTTTTGGAAACACAAGAAACTTCAGCTCAAAGGGCTGAAATCACAGCTGTTATTGAGGCCTTTGTTATGTTTGCGGAGAAAGAATTTAACCTTTATTCTGACTCTCAGTATGTGGTCAGGCTGTTTCCACACATTGAGACTGCAGTTTTGCCTGAAAACAAAACTGCTATCTTCCATTTGTTAACTAAACTGCAGCAGCAAATATGGAAAAGAAATCGGGCGTTCTTTATCGGCCACATTCGGGCTCATTCCGGCCTGCCTGGCCCTTTAAATGCTCTCAATGAATTGGCAGATTCGTTAACCAGGATTTCAGTGGCTTCTGTTTTTGAAGAAGCTCGAGCTTCTCACTCACTTCATCACCAAAATGCCACTGCCTTACGATACCAGTTTCAAATTCCTCGAGAATCTGCCCGAGAGATTGTTCGTTCTTGTTCACATTGTCCTACTACCGTGAATGCTTTGCCTCTGGGAGTTAACCCTCGCGGTCTCAAACCTAATGCACTCTGGCAAATGGATGTAACCCATGTCTCTTCATTTGGAAAACTGTCTTTTGTTCATGTAACTGTAGATACCTTCTCTCATGTTATTATTGCCACTGCTCGTACAGGGGAAGCAGTTAAAGATGTAATACAACATCTTTTTACATGCTTTTCCTATCTGGGCTTGCCAAAAGCTTTAAAAACTGATAATGCTCCTGCTTACACTTCTAAATCTTTTCAGCAATTCTGTACAAGATTTCAAATTAAACATAACACCGGCATCCCTTATAACCCACAAGGACAAGCCATTGTGGAAAGAGCACATCAAACACTGAAAATCCATATTCAAAAACTAAAAGAAGGGGAATTTAAATATAGTTCCCCCCATCAGATTTTGCAACATGCTCTTTTCGTAATAAATAACTTAAATGCTGATTCATCCGGAAACACTGCAATGCTTCGCCATTGGTGCCCAGAGCAATTGAATGCAAAACCATTAGTAAAATGGAGGGACCTTCTTTCCGGACAATGGAAAGGTCCTGACCCCTTATTAACCAATGGGCGAGGGTATGCTTGTGTTTTTCCACAGGACGCGGACGCTCCGATTTGGGTTCCAGACAGACTAATTCGCCATGTCTCAGCTCCCCGGATACCAGAATCCCCCGCCACCGCGATCTCTAAAAAGGAAGAAACTCCCTCTTCCCCCGCTCCCTCCGCCAGCACGGGAAACGCCGCTGACCCCAGGACAGCTGACATTGGAGATCCCGGATAGGCGCGGATCGGAGCCACCCACTGGACAGATGTCACGACTTCAGATACAGGATATTGCACCCCCTGATTTTTTGCCTCGCAGGAATCCATTAGGACGCCCAGCTCAGTCAACCCAACAAGCCTCCTTGCCCACCTGGGGACAGATTAAAGCTCTCTGTCGCCAGGCACAGGGGATAGCTACCCTACAGGGATCGTCAGTCTCTCCTGAAAAGGTGTTTATTGCCATGCTTGCCTTGCTCTCTTGCCAGGTAAGCGCTGCTCCCATTCCAACCAAATATTGGGCGTTTCTCCCGGATCCTCCAACTTTCCAAGTTGTTACTTGGAACAGTGACCCCATACGAGTTAGTACAGACCAGCCTCGCCTTTTGGGAGGATCTTATACTTCCTATACAAAAGACCAATACCCTATTAATTTCAATTATACCTTTAAAGGACTAGCAGATGATTTTCCTGTCTGCTTTAATTTTCCTCCTGGCCTTACAGGAGACTTCTTTACCAAGACAGGATGCATTGGAGCCTCCACAAAAGCAGTTATGACAGATTCCCCAACCTCTAAATTTGCATCTATAGGGGATCGGTCTGCTTGGATATTACGAGCCCGTATGCCTGGGGTCCTTGGCCCCTATAAGTCTTTGTCTCTCAAAACTCCATCAGAATATCCAAATTGTGATGATGTTGCTCCCTCAGATGTTATTTGGAAAACTATAGATGATCATTCAGGATATCCGATTTGGAAATCTTGTATTTATAATTCGAGAGTAGATTACAATATGCCGGGAGGAAGAAATTGTGCGATTCAGGACTGGAGCAATCCAAATCCAGGTCAAGACCCTGAGTCTGACGATGACTTTATCAATAGATTGGATAATTGGAAAGAATATTCAATTTCTTGGCCGTTAGTTGCCACCAGACGGCATCATAACCAATTTGTTCCCCCTATGCTGTCTTATATAACTAGAGGTAAAACCTTTTGGCAGCCAGAAATTTGGAGAGCCCTTGCGGCTACCGCCCCTATTATTTTAATCCGACCAAAAAATACCTCTATTTACTCTATTTTAGCTTGTCTACCCTCTCCTTATGTTTTTCTTTTCACTAATGATTCTGAAAGACTTAACATACAATTGAATTATACAGGTGGACCCCATGTAGTGTCTTGTGAACAATGTATGCTTTCATCCTGTTTAACTCCTCAATATAAAGTTTGCTCTTTCATGGTTTTAAAACGTCCGCCCTATCTCATGGTACCTGTAACTGTAGCCACGTATTGGTATGATAACCATGGCCTAGCTGTACTGCAACAGCTACAAGATTTAATGCGAACACGACGGTTTGTGGGCTTACTTGTTTTGGGAATATCAGCTTTGATAACCGCAATTACTTCTGTTACTGTGGCGGCATTATCATTGTCTCAACAAGTGTATACTGCCCAATATGTTGACACCGTATCCAAAAATGTTTCTCTAACGCTGGCAACCCAGGAAATTATAGATAGGAAGCTAGAAATAAGGATTGATGCCTTAGAAGAAGCAGTAATGCATATTGGGAATGAATTACAGAGTCTGAAAATGAAATTGGCTCTTTCATGTCATGCCGATTACCGGTGGATATGTGTTACATCCCTGAAAGTAAATGAGACAGATTTTAAATGGGAGAGGGTCAAAAATCATATTTTAGGTGTCTGGAACAGCTCAGATATTAGTTTAGATTTAGGGAAACTTCATAATCAGATTCAGACCTTGGAACACTCCCGATTAGATTTTACCGCCGCAGGAGAAGCCAATGACTTTTTCCACACCTTCTCTGACTTCATTTCTGGAAAAACTCTTCTGACTACTGTCTCTAGCTATGCTGCTGTGGGTGCCATAATCCTGCTCCTTGTAATCGTGCTTCCTTGTGTTGTCAGGACTCTTCGGTAGAGCATTCGGAATCTCGCGACTGAACTGCACCTAATTTTTTTAAAAAACTAATAAAGAAGGGGGAGTTGCCGGAAGCCAGTGTGAGGAATCCCGCCCGTGACAAGGTCATGAGGAAGGAAGCTGACATACGCAAGGCGTGCTCAGACTTCAGGGACCCCTCTGGATATTCCTAAGCATGTACCCCAGCAAAAATCTGCCGGCTTTTGTGCTCTGCTTTTCCACTTTTCTGATATTCTCTGGAAAAAAGTCAATTCAGGGTTTTAGTCTTCTGCATTTGAAAGGGATGTTTCAGTTAAACCCCTCTGATAGCTCTCTAGTCTGCCTAACAGGTTCCCCAGACCTCTTACAGCTTGTGAATTGCTTACAGCCCCCCAACCGCGAGAGGCACAAAGCTTACAGCTTGTGAATTGCTTACAGCCCCCCAACCGCGGGAGGCACAAAGCTTAAAAGCATCTTAAAGATACAGAGCCTTTTCTAAAGAGTTAAAAATTATATTGGTAGAGGGTTTTCACTGTTGACTCAAGGATTGCTGCCAGACCTCCTTATTCTTTATCTTTTAGGCACCTGGAAGGATGTTAATGTAAGCAGGATGTAGAAAAAGATACATAGTAGTTTTGATGTTAGCAACACTAGACTTTTGAGTTAATTGCTTCTCTTTTGCTATAAATCACTGCACTCCCTCTACTTGTTATAAGTTGCTGTATCCTTGCTGTCTAAGAATGTAACTTTCTTTAGTGCTTTCCGAGAGTGGCACCAGACCTTGGGAAGATCAACACAAATAAGTCTTGTGGTTGACAAACCCTTATCAGAAAAAAGGCTGTAAAATGTTAATTGGCCCTTTTGGTTGGAAGATGATGTAAATTACCTAAGACTTGTGTATACAATTAGGTATGCAGAGAGAAAAGCCTGGTTTTGATAAGAGTCTGGACTGCTAACGCTGCATAACTTTGTGTTACCCATTGATCTCCATGTTTTATCAAAAGTATAAAAGGCCTTCTGAACAATAAAGGACGGGACCAGATTCTCAGACCAGTTTCTCGGACTAGTCTCGGCCTGGTGTCTTGGGAATATGGCTCCCCCCGTGTCTCTCTCTCTCTCTCTTTTTCTCTCCCTTTTCTTCCCTCTGCTCTTTACTTTAATTTCAGGCTGAATTTCCATCTGGGGCGCGGAGGCTCGCCAGGTCTACTTATTTGCCCTGGTTATTAAGATCCGCGAGAAAGGGAGCTTAAGGCGAGGCACCCTTAGATATTCAAGCGGGCACCGGTGGCCCAACGTAGATGGTGCAAATTCCTTGTCTGGAATTTTATTGGTCTTCCGCGTAAACCAAGCTACTCAGCCCTCTTTCTCCACTTAATCTTCCTACTGCACTACAGTTTCTTAATCTAATCTTATATTAATAAATAAACAAGTCTTTCCACGCCAACGCCGTCCACCCTTCGAATTCCCTGGATCCACCGGGGCTGGACCCCGGCAATACCCGTCTCCACTAGAGAGGAAGCACGATGGTCCCGCCCACATCCAGAGGAGCCCCGTTTCCCCCTCGTAGCTCGAGATGAGGGATCCTTTCCCTGCTTTCAACGGGAAAGAATTCCCGGCGTTCCCGTCGCATCTCAAGAGGAGGCACTCTCAACAGGAAAGGCGAGAGGAACTCCATGGTCGTACCACCATTCCAAGAGTCCCCCAGATGTCTCAGTCCATTCCAGAGGAACCTCTGTGCCCTGCACTGGCTCATCTTTCACGCAGAGGATCGACTCACACCACGGTGGAACGTGGGACAGCCCTGTGGGAAAGCCTCGAGGGAAAGCCTCGAGGGAAAACCACAGATCCTATGATCCACGCGACGGGAAGCGTGACATTGCTGCTACAGCCTGGAAGGAAAGCGCACGTGCATGCCCCCACTCGAGACGAGGCCTGACTCCCCTGGGGAGACTCCAGAAGTGCCCAAAGATCCATGTCAGCCCCTGAGAGGAATCCTCGGTTCTGGCCCTGACTCCACACAAGGTTTTTGGCCCCGGTATCGACGGGAGAGGAATCCCGAGAGGCCCCCTAGCAACTCGCATAGGGACTGGCCTCTCCTGAGGCCACCAGGGCGGGTCCCAGAGGTCCCCGTCGTAACTCGAGAACACCTGCCGCAACTCGAGAAAATCCAGGAAGTTCTCCCTTCCAGGCGAGATGAGGCCTATTTCTGATGAGGCGTCTGGAGACTAATGACACCTAACCTCTGGAACTTCGAAAGGGTCTTTCACACCCTTGCTGCAACTCAAGAAGTTCACCGCCATACCCGTCTCCACTCGAGAGGAAGCACGATGGTCCCGCCCACATCCAGAGGAGCCCCGTTTCCCCCTCGTAGCTCGAGATGAGGGATCCTTTTCCTGCTTTCAACGGGAAAAAATTCCCGGCGTTCCCGTCGCATCTCAAGAGGAGGCACTCTCAACAGGAAAGGCGAGAGGAACTCCATGGTCGTACCACCATTCCAAGAGTCCCCCAGATGTCTCAGTCCATTCCAGAGGAAACTCTTTGCCCTGAACTGGCTCATCTTTCACGCCGAGGATCGACTCACAACACGGTGGCACGTGGGACAGCCCTGAGGGAAAGCCTCGAGGGAAAGCCTCGGGGGAAAACCACAGATCCTTTGATCCACGCGACGGGAAGCGTGACATTGCTGCTACAGCCTGGAAGGAAAGTGCACGTGCATGCCCCCTCACGAGACGAGGCCTGTCTCCCCTGGCGGGACTCCAGAAGTACCCAAAGATCCATATCAGCCCCTGAGAGGAATCCTCGGTTCTGGCCCTGACTCCACACAAGGTTTTTGACCCCGGTATCGACGGGAGAGGAATCCTGAGAGGCCCCCTAGCAACTCGCATGGTGACTGGCCACTCCTGAGGCCACCAGGGCGGGTCCCTGAGGTCCCCGTCGTAACTCGAGAACACCTGCCGCAACTCGAGAAAATCCAGGAAGTTCTCCCTTCCAGGCGAGATGAGGCCTATTTCCGATGAGGCGTCTGGAGACTAATGACACCTAACCTCTGGAATTTCGAAAGGGTCTTTCACACCCTTGCTGCAACTCAAGAAGTTCACCGCCATACCCGTCTCCACTCGAGAGGAAGCACGATGGTCCCGCCCACATCCAGAGGAGCCCCGTTTCCCCCTCGTAGCTCGAGATGAGGGATCCTTTGCCTGCTTTCAACGGGAAAGAATTCCCGGAGTTCCCGTCGCATCTCAAGAGGAGGCACTCTCAACAGGAAAGGCGAGAGGAACTCCATGGTCGTACCACCATTCCAAGAGTCCCCCAGATGTCTCAGTCCATTCCAGAGGAACCTCTTTGCCCTGCACTGGCTCAACTTTCACGCCGAGGATCGACTCACACCACGGTGGCACGTGGGACAGCCCTGTGGGAAAGCCTCGAGGGAAAACCACAGATCCTTTGATCCACACGAAGGGAAGCGTGACATTGCTGCTACAGCCTGGAAAGAAAACGCACGTGCATGCCCCCACTCGAGACGAGGCCTGACTCCCCTGCGGAGACTCCAGAAGTACCCAAAGATCCATGTCAGCCCCTGAGAGGAATCCTCGTTTCCGGCCCTGACTCCACACAAGGTTTTTGGCCCCGGTATCGACGGGAGAGGAATCCCGAGAGGCCCCCTAGCAACTCGCATGTGGACTGGCCTCTCCTGAGGCCACCAGGGCGGGTCCCTCAGGTCCCCGTCGTAACTCGAGAACACCTGCCGCATCTCGACAAAATCCAGGAAGTTCTCCCTTCCAGGCGAGATGAGGCCTATTTCCGATGAGGCGTCTGGAGACTAATGACACCTAACCTCTGGAACTTCGAAAAGGCCTTTCACACCCTTGCTGCAACTCAAGAAGTTCACTTCCATACCCGTCTCCACTCGAGAGGAAGCACGATGGTCCCGCCCACATCCAGAGGAGCCCCGTTTCCCCCTCGTAGCTCGAGATGAGGGATCCTTTCCCTGCTTTCAACGGGAAAGAATTCCCGGCGTTCCCGTCGCATCTCAAGAGGAGGCACTCTCAACAGGAAAGGCGAGAGGAACTCCATGGTCGTACCACCATTCCAAGAGTCCCCCAGATGTCTCAGTCCATTCCAGAGGAAGCTCTTTGCCCTGCACTGGCTCATCTTTCACGCAGAGGATCGACTCACACCACGGAGGCACGTGGGACAGCCCTGTGGGAAAGCCTCGAGGGAAAGCCTCGAGGGAAAACCACAGATCCTTTGATCCACGCGACGGGAAGCGTGACATTGCTGCTACAGCCTGGAAGGAAAGCACACGTGCATGCCCCCACTCGAGACGAGGCCTGACTCCCCTGGGGAGACTCCAGAAGTACCCAAAGATCCATGTCAGCCCCTGAGAGGAATCCTCGGTTCCGGCCCTGACTCCACACAAGGTATTTGGCACCGGTATCGACGGGAGAGGAATCCCGAGAGGCCCCCTAGCAACTCGCATGGGGACTGGCCTTTCCTGAGGCCACCAGGGAGGGTCCCTGAGGTCCACGTCGTAACTCGAGAACACCTGCTGCAACTCGAGAAAATCCAGGAAGTTCTCCTTTCCAGGCGAGATGAGGCCTATTTCCGATGAGGCTTCTGGAGACTAATGACACCTAACCTCTGGAACTTCGAAAGGGTCTTTCACACCCTTGCTGCAACTCAAGAAGTTCACCGCCATACCCGTCTCCACTCGAGAGGAAGCACGATGGTCCCGCCCACATCCAAAGGAGCCCCGTTTCCCCCTCGTAGCTCGAGATGAGGGATCCTTTCCCTGCTTTCAACGGGAAAGAATTCCAGGCGTTCCCGTCGCATCTCAAGAGGAGGCACTCTCAACAGGAAAGGCGAGATGAACTCCATGATCGTACCACCATTCCAAGAGTCCCCCAGATGTATCAGTCCATTCCAGAGGAACCTCTTTGCCCTGCACTGGCTCATCTTTCACGCCGAAGATCGACTCACACCACGGTGGCACGTGGGACAGCCCTGTGGGAAAGCCTGGAGGGAAAACCACAGATCCTTTGATCCATGGGTCGAGAAGCGTGACATTGCTGCTACAGCTTGGAAGGATAGCGCACGTGCATGCCCCCACTCGAGACGAGGCCTGACTCCCCTGCGGAGACTCCAGAAGTACCCAAAGATCCATGTCAGCCCCTGAGAGGAATCCTCGTTTCGGGCCCTGACTCCACACAAGGTTTTTGGCCCCGGTATCGACGGGAGAGGAATCCCGAGAGGCCCCCTAGCAACTCGCATGTGGACTGGCCTCTCCTGAGGCCACCAGGGCGGGTCCCTGAGGTCCCCGTCGTAACTGGAGAACACCTGCCGCATCTCGAAAAAATCCAGGAAGTTCTCCCTTCCAGGCGAGAAGAATCCTATTTCCGATGAGGCGTCTGGAGACTAATGACACCTAACCTCTGGAATTTCGAAAGGGTCTTTCACACCCTTGCTGCAACTCAAGAAGTTCACTTCCATACCCGTCTCCACTCGAGAGGAAGCAGGATGGTCCCGCCCACATCCAGAGGAGCCCCGTTTCCCCCTCGTAGCTCGAGATGAGGGATCCTTTCCCTGCTTTCAACGGGAAAGAATTCCCGGCGTTCCCATCGCATCTCAAGAGGAGGCACTCTCAACAGGAAAGGCGAGAGGAACTCCATGGTGGTACCACCATTTTAAGAGTCCCCCAGATGTCTCAGTCCATTCCAGAGGAAGCTCTTTGCCCTGCACTGGCTCATTTTTCACGCCGAGGATCGACTCACACCACGGTGGCACGTGGGACAGCCCTGTGGGAAAGCCTCGAGGGAAAGCCTCGAGGGAAAACCACAGATCCTATGATCCACGCGACGGGAAGCGTGACATTGCTGCTACAGCCTGGAAGGAAAGTGCACGTGCATGCCCCCTCACGAGACGAGGCCTGTCTCCCCTGGCGAGACTCCAGAAGTACCCAAAGATCCATATCAGCCCCTGAGAGGAATCCTCGGTTCTGGCCCTGAGTCCACACAAGGTTTTTGGCCCCGGTATCGACGGGAGAGGAATCCCGAGAGGCCCCCTAGCAACTCGCATGGTGACTGGCCACTCCTGAGGCCACCAGGGCGGGTCCCTGAGGTCCCCGTCGTAACTCGAGAACACCTGCCGCAACTCGAGAAAATCCAGGAAGTTCTCCCTTCCAGGCGAGATGAGGCCTATTTCCGATGAGGCGTCTGGAGACTAATGACACCTAACCTCTGGAACTTCGAAAGGGTCTTTCACACCCTTGCTGCAACTCAAGAAGTTCACCGCCATACCCGTCTCCACTCGAGAGGAAGCACGATGGTCCCGCCCACATCCAGAGGAGACCCGTTTTCCCCTCGTAGCTCGAGATGAGGGATCCTTTCCCTGGTTTCAAAGGGAAAGAGTTCCCGGCGTTCCCGTCGCATCTCAAGAGGAGGCACTCTCAACAGGAAAGGCGAGAGGAACTCCATGGTCGTACCACCATTCCAAGAGTCCCCCAGATATCTCAGTCCATTCCAGAGGAACCTCTTTGTCCTGCACTGGCTCATCTTTCACGCCGAGGATCGACTCACACCACGGTGGCACGTGTGACAGCCCTGTGGGAAAGCCTCGAGGGAAAACCACAGATCCTTTGATCCACGCGACGGGAAGCGTGACATTGCTGCTACAGCCTGGAAGGAAAGTGCACGTGCATGCCCCCACTCGAGACGAGGCCTGACTCCCCTGGGGAGACTCCAGAAGTACCCAAAGATCCATGTCAGCCCCTGAGAGGAATCCTCGGTTCCGGCCCTGACTCCACACAAGGTTTTTGGCCCCGGTATCGACGGGAGAGGAATCCCGAGAGGCCCCCTAGCAACTCGCATAGGGACTGGCCTCTCCTGAGGCCACCAGGGCGGGTTCCTGAGGTCCCCGTCATAACTCGAGAACACCTGCCGCAACTCGAGAAAATCCAGGAAGTTCTCCCTTCCAGGCGAGATGAGGCCTATTTCCTATGAGGCGTCTGGAGACTAATGACACCTAACCTCTGGAACTTCGAAAGGGTCTTTCACACCATTGCTGCAACTCAAGAAGTTCACCACCATACCCGTCGCCACTAGAGAGGAAGCACGATGGTCCCGCCCACATCCAGAGGAGCCCCGTTTCCCCCTCGTAGCTCGAGATGAGGGATCCTTTTCCTGCTTTCAACGGGAAAGAATTCCCGGTGTTCCCGTCGCATCTCAAGAGGAGGCACTCTCAACAGGAAAGGCGAGAGGAACTCCATGGTCGTACCACCATTCCAAGAGTCCCCCAGATGTCTCAGTCCATTCCAGAGGAACCTCTTTGCCCTGCACTGGCTCATCTTTCACGCCGAGGATCGACTCACAACACGGTGGCACGTGGGACAGCCCTGTGGGAAAGCCTCGAGGGAAAGCCTCGAGGGAAAACCACAGATCCTTTGATCCACGCGACGGGAAGCGTGACATTGCTGCTACAGCCTGGAAGGAAAGCGCACGTGCATGCCCCCACTCGAGACGAGGCCTGACTCCCCTGGGGGGACTCCAGAAGAACCCAAAGATCCATGTCAGCCCCTGAGAGGAATCCTCGGTTCCGGCCCTGACTCCATACAAAGTTTTTGGCCCCGGTATCGACGGGAGAGGAATCCCGAGAGGCCCCCTAGCAACTCGCATTGGAACTGGCCTCTCCTGAGGCCACCAGGGCGGGTCCCTGAGGTCCCCGTCGTAACTCGAGAACACCTGCCCCAACTCGAGAAAATACAGGAAGTTCTCCCTTCCAGGCGAGATGAGGCCTATTTCCGATGAGGCGTCTGGAGACTAATGACACCTAACCTCTGGAACTTCGAAAGGGTCTTTCACACCCTTGCTGCAACTCAAGAAGTTCACCGCCATACCCGTCTCCACTCGAGAGGAAGCATGATGGTCCCGCCCACATCCAAAGGAGCCCCGTTTCCCCCTCGGAGCTCGAGATGATGGATCCTTTCCCTGCTTTCAACGGGGAAGAATTCCCGGCGTTCCCGTCGCATCTCAAGAGGAGGCACTCTCAACAGGAAAGGCGAGAGGAACTCCATGGTCGTACCACCTTTCCAAGAGTCCCCCAGATGTCTCAGTCCATTCCAGAGGAACCTCTTTGCCCTGCACTGGCTCATCTTTCACGCCGAGGATCGACTCACACCACGGTGGCACGTGGGACAGCCCTGTGGGAAAGCCTCGAGGGAAAACCACAGATCCTTTGATCCACGCGACGGGAAGCGTGACATTGCTGCTACAGCCGGGAAGGAAAGCGCACGTGCATGCCCCCACTCGAGAAGAGTCCTAACTCCCCTGGGGAGACTCCAGAAGTACCCAAAGATCCATGTCAGCCCCTGAGAGGAATCCTCGGTTCCGGCCCTGACTCCACACAAGGTTTTTGGCCCCGGTATCGACGGGAGAGGAATCCCGAGAGGCCCCCTAGCACCTCGCATGGGGACTGGCCTCTCCTGAGGCCACCAGGGCGGGTCCCTTAGGTCCCCATCGTAACTCGAGAACACCTGCCGCAACTCGAGCAAATCCAGGAAGTTCTCCCTTTCAGGCGAGATGAGGCCTATTTCCGATGAGACGTCTGGAGACTAATGACACCTAACCTCTGGAACTTCGAAAGGGTCATTCACACCCTTGCTGCAACTCAAGAAGTTCACCGCCATACCCGTCTCCACTCGAGAGGAAGCACGATGGTCCCGCCCACATCCAGAGGAGCCCCGTTTCCCCCTCGTATCTCGAGATGAGGGAAGCTTTCCCTGGTTTAGACGGGAAAGAATTCCCGGCGTTCCCGTCGCATCTCAAGAGGAGGCACTCTCAACAGGAAAGGCGAGAGGAACTCCATGGTCGTACCACCATTCCAGGAGTCCCCCAGATGTCTCAGTCCATTCCAGCGGAACCTCTTTGCCCTGCACTGGCTCATCTTTCACGCCGAGGATCGACTCACACCACGGTGGCACGTGGGACAGCCCTGTGGGAAAGCCTCGAGGGATAGCCTCGAGGGAAAACCACAGATCCTTTGATCGACGCGACAGGAAGCGTGACATTGCTGCTACAGCCTGGAAGGAAAGCGCACGTGCATGCCCCCACTCGAGACGAGGCCTGACTCCCCTGGGGAGACTCCAGAAGTACCCAAAGATCCATGTCAGCCCCTGAGAGGAATCCTCGGTTCCGGCCCTGACTCCACACAAGGTTTTTGGCCCCGGTATCGACGGGAGAGGAATCCCGAGAGGCCCCCTTGCACATCGCATGGGGACTGGCCTCTCCTGAGGCCACCAGGGCGGGTCCCTGAGGTCCCCGTCGTAACTCGAGAACACCTGCCGCAACTCGAGAAAATCCAGGAAGTTCTCCCTTCCAGGCGAGATGAGGCCTATTTCCGATGAGGCGTCTGGAGACTAATGACACCTAACCTCTGGAACTTCGAAAGGGTCTTTCACACCCTTGCTGCAACTCAAGAAGTTCACCGCCATACCCGTGTCCACTCGAGAGGAAGCACGATGGTCCCGCCCACATCCAGAGGAGCCCCGTTTCCCCCTCGTAGCTCGAGATGAGGGATCCTTTCCCTGCTTTCAACGGGAAAGAATTCCCGGCGTTCCCGTCGCATCTCAAGAGGAGGCACTCTCAACAGGAAAGGCGAGAGGAACTCCATGGTCGTACCACCATTCCAAGAGTCCCCCAGATGTCTCAGTCCATTCCAGAGGAAACTCTTTGCCCTGCACTGGCTCATCTTTCATGCCTAGGATCGACTCACACCACGGTGGCACGTGGGACAGCCCTGAGGGAAAGCCTCGAGGGAAAGCCTCGAGGGAAAACCACAGATCCTTTGATCCACGCGAAGGGAAGCGTGACATTGCTGCTACAGCCTGGAAGGAAAGCGCACGTGCATGCCCCCACTCGAGACGAGGCCTGACTCCCCTGGGGAGACTCCACAAGTACCCAAAGATCCATGTCAGCCCCTGAGAGGAATCCTCGGTTCCGGCCCTGACTCCACACAAGGTTTTTGGCCCCGGTATCGACGGGAGAGGAATCCCGAGAGGCCCCCTAGCAACTCGCATGGGGACTGGCCTCTCCTGAGGCCACCAGGGCGGGTCCCTGAGGTCCCCGTCGTAACTCGAGAACACCTGCCCCAACTCGAGAAAATCCAGGAAGTTCTCCCTTCCAGGCGAGATGAGGCCTATTTCCGATGAGGCGTCTGGAGACTAATGACACCTAACCTCTGGAACTTCGAAAGAGTCTTTCACACCCTTGCTGCAACTCAAGAAGTTCACCGCCATACCCGTCTCCACTCGAGAGGAAGCACGATGGTCCCGCCCACATCCAGAGGAGCCCCGTTTCCCCCTCGTAGCTCGAGATGAGGGATCCTTTGCCTGCTTTCAACGGGAAAGAATTCCCGGCGTTCCCGTCGCATCTCAAGAGGAGGCACTCTCAACAGGAAAGGCGAGAGGAACTCCATGGTCGTACCACCATTCCAAGAGTCCCCCAGATGTCTCAGTCCATTCCAGAGGAACCTCTTTGCCCTGCACTGGCTCATCTTTCACGCCGAGGATCGACTCACACCACAGTGGCACGTGGGACAGCCCTGTGGGAAAGCCTCGAGGGAAAGCCTCGAGGGAAAACCACAGATCCTTTGATCCACGCGACGGGAAGCGTGACATTGCTGCTACAGCCTGGAAGGAAAGCGCACGTGCATGCCCCCACTCGAGACGAGGCCTGACTCCACTGGGGAGTCTCCAGACGTACCCAAAGATCCATGTCATCCAATGAGAGGAATCCTCGGTTACGGCCCTGACTCCACACAAGGTTGTTGGCCCCGGTATCGACGGGAGAGGAATCCCGAGAGGCCCCCTAGCAACTCGCATAGGGACTGGCCTCTCCTGAGGCCACCAGGGCGGGTCCCTGAGGTCCCCGTCGTAACTCGAGAACACCTGCCGCAACTCGAGAAAATCCAGGAAGTTCTCCCTTCCAGGCGAGATGAGGCCTATTTCTGATGAGGCGTCTGGAGACTAATGACACCTAACCTCTGGAACTTCGAAAGGGTTTTTCACACCCTTGCTGCAACTCAAGAAGTTCACCGCCATACCCGTCTCCACTCGAGATGAAGCACGATGGTCCCGCCCACATCCAGAGGAGCCCCGTTTTCCCCTCGTAGCTCGAGATGAGGGATCCTTTCCCTGGTTTCAAAGGGAAAGAGTTCCCGGCGTTCCCGTCGCATCTCAAGAGGTGGCACTCTCAACAGGAAAGGCGAGAGGAACTCCATGGTCGTACCACCATTCCAAGAGTCCCCCAGATATCTCAGTCCATTCCAGAGGAACCTCTTTGTCCTGCACTGGCTCATCTTTCACGCCGAGGATCGACTCACACCACGGTGGCACGTGTGACAGCCCTGTGGGAAATCCTCGAGGGAAAACCACAGATCCTTTGATCCACGCGACGGGAAGCGTGACATTGCTGCTACAGCCTGGAAGGAAAGTGCACGTGCATGCCCCCACTCGAGACGAGGCCTGACTCCCCTGGGGAGACTCCAGAAGTACCCAAAGATCCATGTCAGCCCCTGAGAGGAATCCTCGGTTCCGGCCCTGACTCCACACAAAGTTTTTGGCCCCGGTATCGACGGGAGAGGAATCCCGAGAGGCCCCCTAGCAACTCGCATAGGGACTGGCCTCTCCTGAGGCCACCAGGGCGGGTTCCTGAGGTCCCCGTCATAACTCGAGAACACCTGCCGCAACTCGAGAAAATCCAGGAAGTTCTCCCTTCCAGGCGAGATGAGGCCTATTTCCTATGAGGCGTCTGGAGACTAATGACACCTAACCTCTGGAACTTCGAAAGGGTCTTTCACACCATTGCTGCAACTCAAGAAGTTCACCACCATACCCGTCGCCACTAGAGAGGAAGCACGATGGTCCCGCCCACATCCAGAGGAGCCCCGTTTCCCCCTCGTAGCTCGAGATGAGGGATCCTTTTCCTGCTTTCAACGGGAAAGAATTCCCGGCGTTCCCGTCGCATCTCAAGAGGAGGCACTCTCAACAGGAAAGGCGAGAGGAACTCCATGGTCGTACCACCATTCCAAGAGTCCCCCAGATGTCTCAGTCCATTCCAGAGGAACCTCTTTGCCCTGCACTGGCTCATCTTTCACGCCGAGGATCGACTCACACCACGGTGGCACGTGGGACAGCCCTGTGGGAAAGCCTCGAGGGAAAGCCTCGAGGGAAAACCACAGATCCTTTGATCCACGCGACGGGAAGCGTGACATTGCTGCTACAGCCTGGAAGGAAAGCGCACGTGCATGCCCCCACTCGAGACGAGGCCTGACTCCCCTGGGGGGACTCCAGAAGAACCCAAAGATCCATGTCAGCCCCTGAGAGGAATCCTCGGTTCCGGCCCTGACTCCATACAAAGTTTTTGGCCCCGGTATCGACGGGAGAGGAATCCCGAGAGGCCCCCTAGCAACTCGCATGGGAACTGGCCTCTCCTGAGGCCACCAGGGCGGGTCCCTGAGGTCCCCGTCGTAACTCGAGAACACCTGCCCCAACTCGAGAAAATCCAGGAAGTTCTCCCTTCCAGGCGAGATGAGGCCTATTTCCGATGAGGCGTCTGGAGACTAATGACACCTAACCTCTGGAACTTCGAAAGGGTCTTTCACACCCTTGCTGCAACTCAAGAAGTTCACCGCCATACCCGTCTCCACTCGAGAGGAAACATGATGGTCCCGCCCACATCCAAAGGAGCCCCGTTTCCCCCTCGGAGCTCGAGATGATGGATCCTTTCCCTGCTTTCAACGGGGAAGAATTCCCGGCGTTCCCGTCGCATCTCAAGAGGAGGCACTCTCAACAGGAAAGGCGAGAGGAACTCCATGGTCTTACCACCATTCCAAGAGTCCCCCAGATGTCTCAGTCCATTCCAGAGGAACCTCTTTGCCCTGCACTGGCTCATCTTTCACGCCGAGGATCGACTCACACCACGGTGGCACGTGGGACAGCCCTGTGGGAAAGCCTCGAGGGAAAACCACAGATCCTTTGATCCACGCGACGGGAAGCGTGACATTGCTGCTACAGCCGGGAAGGAAAGCGCACGTGCATGCCCCCACTCGAGAAGAGTCCTAACTCCCCTGGGGAGACTCCAGAAGTACCCAAAGATCCATGTCAGCCCCTGAGAGGAATCCTCGGTTCCGGCCCTGACTCCACACAAGGTTTTTGGCCCCGGTATCGACGGGAGAGGAATCCCGAGAGGCCCCCTAGCACCTCGCATGGGGACTGGCCTCTCCTGAGGCCACCAGGGCGGGTCCCTTAGGTCCCCGTCGTAACTCGAGAACACCTGCCGCAACTCGAGAAAATCCAGGAAGTTCTCCCTTTCAGGCGAGATGAGGCCTATTTCCGATGAGACGTCTGGAGACTAATGACACCTAACCTCTGGAACTTCGAAAGGGTCATTCACACCCTTGCTGCAACTCAAGAAGTTCACCGCCATACCCGTCTCCACTCGAGAGGAAGCACGATGGTCCCGCCCACATCCAGAGGAGCCCCGTTTCCCCCTCGTATCTCGAGATGAGGGAAGCTTTCCCTGCTTTAGACGGGAAAGAATTCCCGGCGTTCCCGTCGCATCTCAAGAGGAGGCACTCTCAACAGGAAAGGCGAGAGGAACTCCATGGTCGTACCACCATTCCAGGAGTCCCCCAGATATCTCAGTCCATTCCAGCGGAACCTCTTTGCCCTGCACTGGCTCATCTTTCACGCCGAGGATCGACTCACACCACGGTGGCACGTGGGACAGCCCTGTGGGAAAGCCTCGAGGGAAAGCCTCGAGGGAAAACCACAGATCCTTTGATCCACGCGACAGGAAGCGTGACATTGCTGCTACAGCCTGGAAGGAAAGCGCACGTGCATGCCCCCACTCGAGACGAGGCCTGACTCCCCTGGGGAGACTCCAGAAGTACCCAAAGATCGATGTCAGCCCCTGAGAGGAATCCTCGGTTCCGGCCCTGACTCCACACAAGGTTTTTGGCCCCGGTATCGACGGGAGAGGAATCCCGAGAGGCCCCCTAGCACATCGCATGGGGACTGGCCTCTCCTGAGGCCACCAGGGCGGGTCCCTGAGGTCCCCGTCGTAACTCGAGAACACCTGCCGCAACTCGAGAAAATCCAGGAAGTTCTCCCTTCCAGGCGAGATGAGGCCTATTTCCGATGAGGCGTCTGGAGACTAATGACACCTAACCTCTGGAACTTCGAAAGGGTCTTTCACACCCTTGCTGCAACTCAAGAAGTTCACCGCCATACCCGTGTCCACTCGAGAGGAAGCACGATGGTCCCGCCCACATCCAGAGGAGCCCCGTTTCCCCATCGTAGCTCGAGATGAGGGATCCTTTCCCTGCTTTCAACGGGAAAGAATTCCCGGCGTTCCCGTCGCATCTCAAGAGGAGGCACTCTCAACAGGAAAGGCGAGAGGAACTCCATGGTCGTACCACCATTCCAAGAGTCCCCCAGATATCTCAGTCCATTCCAGAGGAACCTCTTTGTCCTGCACTGGCTCATCTTTCACGCCGAGGATCGACTCACACCACGGTGGCACGTGTGACAGCCCTGTGGGAAATCCTCGAGGGAAAACCACAGATCCTTTGATCCACGCGACGGGAAGCGTGACATTGCTGCTACAGCCTGGAAGGAAAGTGCACGTGCATGCCCCCACTCGAGACGAGGCCTGACTCCCCTGGGGAGACTCCAGAAGTACCCAAAGATCCATGTCAGCCCCTGAGAGGAATCCTCGGTTCCGGCCCTGACTCCACACAAGGTTTTTGGCCCCGGTATCGACGGGAGAGGAATCCCGAGAGGCCCCCTAGCAACTCGCATAGGGACTGGCCTCTCCTGAGGCCACCAGGGCGGGTTCCTGAGGTCCCCGTCATAACTCGAGAACACCTGCCGCAACTCGAGAAAATCCAGGAAGTTCTCCCTTCCAGGCGAGATGAGGCCTATTTCCTATGAGGCGTCTGGAGACTAATGACACCTAACCTCTGGAACTTCGAAAGGGTCTTTCACTCCATTGCTGCAACTCAAGAAGTTCACCACCATACCCGTCGCCACTAGAGAGGAAGCACGATGGTCCCGCCCACATCCAGAGGAGCCCCGTTTCCCCCTCGTAGCTCGAGATGAGGGATCCTTTTCCTGCTTTCAACGGGAAAGAATTCCCGGCGTTCCCGTCGCATCTCAAGAGGAGGCACTCTCAACAGGAAAGGCGAGAGGAACTCCATGGTCGTACCACCATTCCAAGAGTCCCCCAGATGTCTCAGTCCATTCCAGAGGAACCTCTTTGCCCTGCACTGGCTCATCTTTCACGCCGAGGATCGACTCACACCACGGTGGCACGTGGGACAGCCCTGTGGGAAAGCCTCGAGGGAAAGCCTCGAGGGAAAACCACAGATCCTTTGATCCACGCGACGGGAAGCGTGACATTGCTGCTACAGCATGGAAGGAAAGCGCACGTGCATGCCCCCACTCGAGACGAGGCCTGACTCCCCTGGGGGGACTCCAGAAGAACCCAAAGATCCATGTCAGCCCCTGAGAGGAATCCTCGGTTCCGGCCCTGACTCCATACAAAGTTTTTGGCCCCGGTATCGACGGGAGAGGAATCCCGAGAGGCCCCCTAGCAACTCGCATGGGAACTGGCCTCTCCTGAGGCCACCAGGGCGGGTCCCTGAGGTCCCCGTCGTAACTCGAGAACACCTGCCCCAACTCGAGAAAATCCAGGAAGTTCTCCCTTCCAGGCGAGATGAGGCCTATTTCCGATGAGGCGTCTGGAGACTAATGACACCTAACCTCTGGAACTTCGAAAGGGTCTTTCACACCCTTGCTGCAACTCAAGAAGTTCACCGCCATACCCGTCTCCACTCGAGAGGAAGCATGATGGTCCCGCCCACATCCAAAGGAGCCCCGTTTCCCCCTCGGAGCTCGAGATGATAGATCCTTTCCCTGCTTTCAACGGGGAAGAATTCCCGGCGTTCCCGTCGCATCTCAAGAGGAGGCACTCCCAACAGGAAAGGCGAGAGGAACTCCATGGTCGTACCACCATTCCAAGAGTCCCCCAGATGTCTCAGTCCATTCCAGAGGAACCTCTTTGCCCTGCACTGGCTCATCTTTCACGCCGAGGATCGACTCACACCACGGTGGCACGTGGGACAGCCCTGTGGGAAAGCCTCGAGGGAAAACCACAGATCCTTTGATCCACGCGACGGGAAGCGTGACATTGCTGCTACAGCCGGGAAGGAAAGCGCACGTGCATGCCCCCACTCGAGAAGAGTCCTAACTCCCCTGGGGAGACTCCAGAAGTACCCAAAGATCCATGTCAGCCCCTGAGAGGAATCCTCGGTTCCGGCCCTGACTCCACACAAGGTTTTTGGCCCCGGTATCGACGGGAGAGGAATCCCGAGAGGCCCCCTAGCACCTCGCATGGGGACTGGCCTCTCCTGAGGCCACCAGGGCGGGTCCCTTAGGTCCCCGTCGTAACTCGAGAACACCTGCCGCAACTCGAGAAAATCCAGGAAGTTCTCCCTTTCAGGCGAGATGAGGCCTATTTCCGATGAGACGTCTGGAGACTAATAACACCTAACCTCTGGAACTTCGAAAGGGTCATTCACACCCTTGCTGCAACTCAAGAAGTTCACCGCCATACCCGTCTCCACTCGAGAGGAAGCACGATGGTCCCGCCCACATCCAGAGGAGCCCCGTTTCCCCCTCGTATCTCGAGATGAGGGAAGCATTCCCTGCTTTAGACGGGAAAGAATTCCCGGCGTTCCCATCGCATCTCAAGAGGAGGCACTCTCAACAGGAAAGGCGAGAGGAACTCCATGGTCGTACCACCATTCCAGGAGTCCCCCAGATGTCTCAGTCCATTCCAGCGGAACCTCTTTGCCCTGCACTGGCTCATCTTTCACGCCGAGGATCGACTCACACCACGGTGGCACGTGGGACAGCCCTGTGGGAAAGCCTCGAGGGAAAGCCTCGAGGGAAAACCACAGATCCTTTGATCCACGCGACAGGAAGCGTGACATTGCTGCTACAGCCTGGAAGGAAAGCGCACGTGCATGCCCCCACTCGAGACGAGGCCTGACTCCCCTGGGGAGACTCCAGAAGTACCCAAAGATCCATGTCAGCCCCTGAGAGGAATCCTCGGTTCCGGCCCTGACTCCACACAAGGTTTTTGGCCCCGGTATCGACGGGAGAGGAATCCCGAGAGGCCCCCTAGCACATCGCATGGGGACTGGCCTCTCCTGAGGCCACCAAGACGGGTCCCTGAGGTCCCCGTCGTACTCGAGAACACCTGCCGCAACTCGAGAATATCCAGGAAGTTCTCCCTTCCAGGCGAGATGAGGCCTATTTCCGATGAGGCGTCTGGAGACTAATGACACCTAACCTCTGGAAATTTCGAAAGGGTCTTTCACACCCTTGCTGCAACTCAAGAAGTTCACCGCCATACCCGTGTCCACTCGAGAGGAAGCACGATGGTCCCGCCCACATCCAGAGGAGCCCCGTTTCCCCCTCGTAGCTCGAGATGAGGGATCCTTTCCCTGCTTTCAACGGGAAAGAATTCCCGGCGTTCCCGTCGCATCTCAAGAGGAGGCACTCTCAACAGGAAAGGCGAGAGGAACTCCATGGTCGTACCACCATTCCAAGAGTCCCCCAGATGTCTCAGTCCATTCCAGAGGAACCTCTTTGCCCTGCACTGGCTCATCTTTCACGCCGAGGATCGACTCACACCACGGAGCCACGTGGGACAGCCCTGTGGGAAAGCCTCGAGGGAAAGCCTCGAGGGAAAACCACAGATCCTTTGATGCACGGGACGGGAAGCGTGACATTGCTGCTACAGCCTGGAAGGAAAGCGCACGTGCATGCCCCCACTCGAGACGAGGCCTGTCTCCCCTGGCGAGACTCCAGAAGTACCCAAAGATCCATATAAGCCCCTGAGAGGAATCCTCGGTTCCGACCCTGACTCCACACAAGGTTTTTGGCCCCGGTATCGAAGGGAGAGGAATCCCGAGAGGCCCCCTAGCACCTCGCATGGGGACTGGCCTCTCCTGAGGCCACCAGGGCGGGTCCCTGAGGTCCCCGTCGTAACTCGAGAACACCTGCCGCAACTCGAGAAAATCCAGGAAGTTCTCCCTTGCAGGCGAGATGAGGCCTATTTCCGATGAGTCGTCTGGAGACTAATGACACATAACCTCTGGAACTTCGAAAGGGTCTTTCACACCCTTGCTGCAACTCAAGAAGTTCACCGCCATACCCGTCTCCACTCGAGAGGAAGCACGATGGTCCCGCCCACATCCAGAGGAGCCCCGTTTCCCCCTCGTAGCTCGAGATGAGGGATCCTTTCCCTGCTTTCAACGGGAAAGAATTCCCGGCGTTCCCGTCGCATCTCAAGAGGAGGCACTCTCAACAGGAAAGGCGAGAGGAACTCCATGGTCGTACCACCATTCCAAGAGTCCCCCAGATGTCTCAGTCCATTCCAGAGGAACCTCTTTGACCTGCACTGGCTCATCTTTCACGCCGAGGATCGACTCACACCACGGAGGCACGTGGGACAGCCCTGTGGGAAAGCCTCGAGGGAAAGCCTCGAGGGAAAACCACAGATCCTTTGATCCACGCGACGGGAAGCGTGAAATTGCTGCTACAGCCTGGAAGGAAAGCGCACGTGCATGCCCCCACTCGAGACGAGGCCCGACTCCCCTGGGGAGACTCCAGAAGTACCCAAAGGTCAATGTCAGCCCCTGAGAGGAATCCTCGGTTCCGGCCCTGACTCCACACAAGGTTATTGGCCCCGGTATCGACGGGACAGGAATCCCGAGAGGCCCCCTAGCAACTCGCATGGGGATTAGCCGTTCCTGAGGCCACCAGGGCGGGTCCCTGAGGTCCCCGTCGTAACTCGAGAACACATGCCGCAACTCGCGAAAATCCAGGAACTTCTCCCTTCCAGGCGAGATGAGGCCTCTTTCCGATGAGGCGTCTGGAGACTAATGACGCCTAAACTCTGGAACTTCGAAAGGGTCTTTCACACCCTTGCTGCAACTCAAGAAGTTCACCGCCATACCCGTCTCCACTCGAGAGGAAGCACGATGGTCCCGCCCACATCCAGAGGAGCCCCGTTTCCCCCTCGTAGCTCGAGATGAGGGATCCTTTCCCTGCTTTCAACGGGAAAGAATTCCCGGCGTTCCCGTCGCATCTCAAGAGGAGGCACTCTCAACAGGAAAGGCGAGAGGAGCTCCAGGGTCGTACCACCATTCCAAGAGTCCCCCAGATGTCTCAGTCCATTCCAGAGGAACCTCTTTGCCCTGAACTGGCTCATCTTTCACGCCGAGGATCGACTCACACCACGGTGGCACGTGGGACAGCCCTGTGGGAAATCCTCGAGGGAAAGCCTCGAGGAAAAACCACAGATCCTTTGATCCACGAGACGGGAAGCGTGACATTGCTGCTACAGCCTGGAAGGAAAGCGCACGTGCATGCCCCCACTCGAGACGAGGCCTGACTCCCCTGGGGAGACTCCAGAAGTACCCAAAGATCCATGTCAGCCCCTGAGAGGAATCCTCGGTTCCGGCCCTGACTCCACACAAGGATTTTGGCCCCGGTATCGATGGGAGAGGAATCCCGAGAGGCCCCCTAGCAACTCGCATGGGGACTGGCCTCTCCTGAGGCCACCAGGGCGGGTCCCTGAGGTCCCCGTCGTAACTCGAGAACACCTGCCGCAACTCGAGAAAATCCAGGAAGTTCTCCCTTCCAGGCGAGATGAGGCCTATTTCCGATGAGGCGTCTGGAGACTAATGACACCTAACCTCTGGAACTTCGAAAGGGTCTTTCACACCCTTGCTGCAACTCAAGAAGTTCACCGCCATACCCGTCTCCACTCGAGAGGAAGCACGATGGTCCCGCCCACATCCAGAGGAGCCCCGTTTCCCCCTCGTAGCTCGAGATGAGGGATCCTTTCCCTGCTTTCAACGGGAAAGAATTCCCGGCGTTCCCGTCGCATCTCAAGAGGAGGCACTCTCAACAGGAAAGGCGAGAGGAACTCCATGGTCGTACCACCATTCCAAGAGTCCCCCAGATGTCTCAGTCCATTACAGAGGAACCTCTTTGCCCTGCACTGGCTCATCTTTCACGCCGAGGATCGACTCACACCACGGTGGCACGTGGGACAGCCCTGTGGGAAAGCCTCGAGGGAAAGCCTCGAGGGAAAACCACAGATCCTTTGATCCAGGCCACGGGAAGCGTGACATTGCTGCTACAGCCTGGAAGGAAAGCGCACGTGCATGCCCCCACTCGAGACGAGGCCTGACTCCCCTGGGGAGACTCCAGAAGTACCCAAAGATCCATGTCAGCCCCTGAGAGGAATCCTCGGTTCCGGCCCTGACTCCACACAAGGTTTTTGGCCCCGGTATCGACGGGAGGGGAATCCCGAGAGGCCCCCTAGCAACTCGCATGGGGACTGGCCTCTCCTGAGGCCACCAGGGCGGGTCCCTGAGGTCCCCGTCGTAACTCGAGAACACCTGCTGCAACTCGAGAAAATCCATGAAGTTCTCCCTTCCAGGCGAGATGAGGCCTATTTCCGATGAGGCGTCTGGAGACTAATGACACCTAACCTCTGGAACTTCGAAAGGGTCTTTCACACCCTTGCTGCAACTCAAGAAGTTCACCGCCATACCCGTCTCCACTCGAGAGGAAGCACGATGGTCCCGCCCACATCCAGAGGAGCCCCGTTTCCCCCTCGTAGCTCGAGATGAGGGATCCTTTCCCTGCTTTCAACGGGAAAGAATTCCCGGCGTTCCCGTCGCATCTCAAGAGGAGGCACTCTCAACAGGAAAGGCGAGAGGAACTCCATGGTCATACCACCATTCCAAGAGTCCCCCAGATGTCTCAGTCCATTCCAGAGGAACCTCTTTGCCCTGCACAGGCTCATCTTTCACGCCGAGGATCGACTCACACCACGGTGGCACGTGGGACAGCCCTGTGGGAAAACCTCGAGGGAAAGCCTCGAGGGAAAACCACAGATCCTTTGATCCAGGCCACGGGAAGCGTGACATTGCTGCTACAGCCTGGAAGGAAAGCGCACGTGCATGCCCCCACTCGAGACGAGGCCTGACTCCCCTGGGGAGACTCCAGAAGTACCCAAAGATCCATGTCAGCCCCTGAGAGGAATCCTCGGTTCCGGCCCTGACTCCACACAAGGTTTTTGGCCCTGGTATCGATGGGAGAGGAATCCCGAGAGGCCCCCTAGCAACTCGCATGGGGACTGGCCTCTCCTGAGGCCACCAGGGCGGGTCCCTGAGGTCCCCGTCGTAACTCGAGAACACCTGCCGCAACTCGAGAAAATCCAGGAAGTTCTCCCTTCCAGGCGAGATGAGGCCTATTTCCGATGAGGCGTCTGGAGACTAATGACACCTAACCTCTGGAACTTCGAAAGGGTCTTTCACACCCTTGCTGCAACTCAAGAAGTTCACCGCCATACCCGTCTCCACTCGAGAGGAAGCACGATGGTCCCGCCCACATCCAGAGGAGCCCCGTTTCCCCCTCGTAGCTCGAGATGAGGGATCCTTTCCCTGCTTTCAACGGGAAAGAATTCCCGGCGTTCCCGTCGCATCTCAAGAGGAGGCACTCTCAACAGGAAAGGCGAGAGGAACTCCATGGTCGTACCACCATTCCAAGAGTCCCCCAGATGTCTCAGTCCATTCCAGAGGAACCTCTTTGCCCTGCACTGGCTCATCTTTCACGCCGAGGATCGACTCACACCACGGTGGCACGTGGGACAGCCCTGTGGGAAAGCCTCGAGGGAAAGCCTCGAGGGAAAACCACAGATCCTTTGATCCAGGCCACGGGAAGCGTGACATTGCTGCTACAGCCTGGAAGGAAAGCGCACGTGCATGCCCCCACTCGAGACGAGGCCTGACTCCCCTGGGGAGACTCCAGAAGTACCCAAAGATCCATGTCAGCCCCTGAGAGGAATCCTCGGTTCCGGCCCTGACTCCACACAAGGTTTTTGGCCCCGGTATCGACGGGAGGGGAATCCCGAGAGGCCCCCTAGCAACTCGCATGGGGACTGGCCTCTCCTGAGGCCACCAGGGCGGGTCCCTGAGGTCCCCGTCGTAACTCGAGAACACCTGCTGCAACTCGAGAAAATCCATGAAGTTCTCCCTTCCAGGCGAGATGAGGCCTATTTCCGATGAGGCGTCTGGAGACTAATGACACCTAACCTCTGGAACTTCGAAAGGGTCTTTCACACCCTTGCTGCAACTCAAGAAGTTCACCGCCATACCCGTCTCCACTCGAGAGGAAGCACGATGGTCCCGCCCACATCCAGAGGAGCCCCGTTTCCCCCTCGTAGCTCGAGATGAGGGATCCTTTCCCTGCTTTCAACGGGAAAGAATTCCCGGCGTTCCCGTCGCATCTCAAGAGGAGGCACTCTCAACAGGAAAGGCGAGAGGAACTCCATGGTCATACCACCATTCCAAGAGTCCCCCAGATGTCTCAGTCCATTCCAGAGGAACCTCTTTGCCCTGCACAGGCTCATCTTTCACGCCGAGGATCGACTCACACCACGGTGGCACGTGGGACAGCCCTGTGGGAAAACCTCGAGGGAAAGCCTCGAGGGAAAACCACAGATCCTTTGATCCAGGCCACGGGAAGCGTGACATTGCTGCTACAGCCTGGAAGGAAAGCGCACGTGCATGCCCCCACTCGAGACGAGGCCTGACTCCCCTGGGGAGACTCCAGAAGTACCCAAAGATCCATGTCAGCCCCTGAGAGGAATCCTCGGTTCCGGCCCTGACTCCACACAAGGTTTTTGGCCCTGGTATCGATGGGAGAGGAATCCCGAGAGGCCCCCTAGCAACTCGCATGGGGACTGGCCTCTCCTGAGGCCACCAGGGCGGGTCCCTGAGGTCCCCGTCGTAACTCGAGAACACCTGCCGCAACTCGAGAAAATCCAGGAAGTTCTCCCTTCCAGGCGAGATGAGGCCTATTTCCGATGAGGCGTCTGGAGACTAATGACACCTAACCTCTGGAACTTCGAAAGGGTCTTTCACACCCTTGCTGCAACTCAAGAAGTTCACCGCCATACCCGTCTCCACTCGAGAGGAAGCACGATGGTCCCGCCCACATCCAGAGGAGCCCCGTTTCCCCCTCGTAGCTCGAGATGAGGGATCCTTTCCCTGCTTTCAACGGGAAAGAATTCCCGGCGTTCCCGTCGCATCTCAAGAGGAGGCACTCTCAACAGGAAAGGCGATAGGAACTCCATGGTCGTACCACCATTCCAAGAGTCCCCCAGATGTCTCAGTCCATTCCAGAGGAACCTCTTTGCCCTGCACTGGCTCATCTTTCACGCCGAGGATCGACTCACACCACGGTGGCACGTGGGACAGCCCTGTGGGAAAGCCTCGAGGGAAAGCCTCGAGGGAAAACCACAGATCCTTTGATCCAGGCCACGGGAAGCGTGACATTGCTGCTACAGCCTGGAAGGAAAGCGCACGTGCATGCCCCCACTCGAGACGAGGCCTGACTCCCCTGGGGAGACTCCAGAAGTACCCAAAGATCCATGTCAGCCCCTGAGAGGAATCCTCGGTTCCGGCCCTGACTCCACACAAGGTTTTTGGCCCCGGTATCGACGGGAGGGGAATCCCGAGAGGCCCCCTAGCAACTCGCATGGGGACTGGCCTCTCCTGAGGCCACCAGGGCGGGTCCCTGAGGTCCCCGTCGTAACTCGAGAACACCTGCTGCAACTCGAGAAAATCCATGAAGTTCTCCCTTCCAGGCGAGATGAGGCCTATTTCCGATGAGGCGTCTGGAGACTAATGACACCTAACCTCTGGAACTTCGAAAGGGTCTTTCACACCCTTGCTGCAACTCAAGAAGTTCACCGCCATCCCCGTCTCCACTCGAGAGGAAGCACGATGGTCCCGCCCACATCCAGAGGAGCCCCGTTTCCCCCTCGTAGCTCGAGATGAGGGATCCTTTCCCTGCTTTCAACGGGAAAGAATTCCCGGCGTTCCCGTCGCATCTCAAGAGGAGGCACTCTCAACAGGAAAGGCGAGAGGAACTCCATGGTCATACCACCATTCCAAGAGTCCCCCAGATGTCTCAGTCCATTCCAGAGGAACCTCTTTGCCCTGCACAGGCTCATCTTTCACGCCGAGGATCGACTCACACCACGGTGGCACGTGGGACAGCCCTGTGGGAAAACCTCGAGGGAAAGCCTCGAGGGAAAACCACAGATCCTTTGATCCAGGCCACGGGAAGCGTGACATTGCTGCTACAGCCTGGAAGGAAAGCGCACGTGCATGCCCCCACTCGAGACGAGGCCTGACTCCCCTGGGGAGACTCCAGAAGTACCCAAAGATCCATGTCAGCCCCTGAGAGGAATCCTCGGTTCCGGCCCTGACTCCACACAAGGTTTTTGGCCCCGGTATCGATGGGAGAGGAATCCCGAGAGGCCCCCTAGCAACTCGCATGGGGACTGGCCTCTCCTGAGGCCACCAGGGCGGGTCCCTGAGGTCCCCGTCGTAACTCGAGAACACCTGCCGCAACTCGAGAAAATCCAGGAAGTTCTCCCTTCCAGGCGAGATGAGGCCTATTTCCGATGAGGCGTCTGGAGACTAATGACACCTAACCTCTGGAACTTCGAAAGGGTCTTTCACACCATTGCTGCAACTCACGAAGTTCACCGCCATACCCGTCTCCACTCGACAGGAAGCACGATGGTCCCGCCCACATCCAGAGGAGCCCCGTTTCCCCCTCGTAGCTCAAGATGAGGGATCATTTCCCTGCTTTCAACGGGAAAGAATTCCCGGCGTTCCCGTCGCATCTCAAGAGGAGGCACTCTCAACAGGAAAGGCGAGAGGAACTCCATGGTCGTACCACCATTCCAAGAGTCCCCCAGATGTCTCAGTCCATTCCAGAGGAACCTCTTTGCCCTACACTGGCTCATCTTTCACTCCTAGCATCGACTCACACCTCGGTGGCACGTGGGACAGCCCTGTGGGAAAGCCTCGAGGGAAAGCCTCGAGGGAAAACCACAGATCCTTTGATCCAGGCCACGGGAAGCGTGACATTGCTGCTACAGCCTGGAAGGAAAGCGCACGTACCTGTCCCCATTCGAGACGAGGCCTGACTCCCCTGGGGAGACTCCAGAAGTACCCAAAGATCCATGTCAGCCGCAGAGAGGAAACCTCGGTTCTGGCCCTGACTCCACACAAGGTTTTTGGTCCCGGTATCGACGGGAGAGGAATCCCAGAGTCCCCTTAGCAACTCGCATGGGGATTGTCCTCTCCTGAGGCCACCAGGGCTGGTCCCTGAGGTCCCCGTCGTAACTCGAGAACACCTGCCGCAACTCGAGAAAATACAGGAAGTTCTCCCTTCCAGGCGAGATGAGGCCTATTTCCGATGAGGCGTCTGGAGACTAATGATACCTAACCTCTGGAACTTCGAAAGGGTCTTTCACTCCCTTGATGCAACTCAAGAAGTTCTCTGCCATACCCGTCTCCACTCGAGAGGAAGCACGATGGTCCCGCCCACATCCAGAGGAGCCCCGTTTCCCCCTCGTAGCTCGAGATGAGGGATCCTTTCCCTGCTTTCAACGGGAAAGGATTCCCGGCGTTCCCGTCGCATCACAAGAGGAGGCACTCTCAACAGGAAAGGCGAGAGGAACTCCATGGTCGTACCACCATTCAAAGAGTCCCCCAGATGTCTCAGTCCATTCCAGAGGAACCTCTTTGCCCTGCACTGGCTCATCTTTCACGCCGAGGATCGACTCACACCACGGTGGCACGTGGGACAGCCCTGTGGGAAAGCCTCGAGGGAAAGCCTCGAGGGAAAACCACAGATCCTTTGATCCACGCGACGGGAAGCGTGACATTGCTGCTACAGCCTGGAAGGAAAGCGCACGTGCATGCCCCCACTCGAGACGAGGCCTGACTCCCCTGGGGAGACTCCAGAAGTACCCAAAGATCCATGTCAGCCCCTGAGAGGAATCCTCGGTTCCGGCCCTGACTCCACACAAGGTTTTTGGCCCCGGTATCGACGGGAGGGGAATCCCGAGAGGACCCCTAGCAACTCGCATGGGGACTGGCCTCTCCTGAGGCCACCAGGGCGGGTCCCTGAGGTCCCCGTTATAATTCGAGAACACCTGCCGCAACTCGAGAAAATCCAGGAAGTTCTCCCTTCCAGGCGAGATGAGGCCTATTTCCGTTGAGGCGTCTGGAGACTAATGACACCTAACCTCTGGAACTTCAAAAGGGTCTTTCACACCCTTGCTGCAACTCAAGAAGTTCACAGCCATACCCGTGTCCACTAGAGAGGAAGCACGATAGTCCCGCCCACATCCAGAGGAGCCCCGTTTCCACCTCGTAGCTCGAGATGAGGGATCCTTTCCCTGCTTTCAACGGGAAAGAATTCCCGGCGTTCCCGTCGCATCTCAAGAGGAGGCACTCTCAACAGGAAAGGCGAGAGGAACTCCATGGTCGTACCACCATTCCAAGAGTCCCCCAGATGTCTCAGTCCATTCCTGAGGAACCTCTTTGCCCTGCACTGGCTCATCTTTCACGCCGAGGATCGACTCACACCAGGGTGGCACGTGGGACATCCCTGTGGGAAAGCCTCGAGGGAAAGCCTCGAGGGAAAACCACAGATCCTTTGATCCAGGCCACGGGAAGCGTGACATTGCTGCTACAGCCTGGAAGGAAAGCGCACGTGCATGCCCCCACTCGAGACGAGGCCTGACTCCCCTGGGGAGACTCCAGAAGTACCCAAAGATCCATGTCAGCCCCTGAGAGGAATCCTCGGTTCCGGCCCTGACTCCACACAAGGTTTTTGGCCCCGGTATCGACGGGAGAGGAATCCCGAGAGGCCCCCTAGCAACTCGCATGGGGACTGGCCTCTCCTGAGGTCACCAGGGCGGGTCCCTGAGGTCCCCGTCGTAACTCGAGAACACCTGCCGCAACTCGAGAAAATCCAGGAAGCTCTCCCTTCCAGGCGAGATGAGGCCTATTTCCGATGAGGCGTCTGGAGACTAATGACACCTAACCTCTGGAACTTCGAAAGGGTCTTTCACACCCTTGCTGCAACTCAAGAAGTTCACTGCCATACCCGTCTCCACTCGACAGGAAGCACGATGGTCCCGCCCACATCCAGAGGAGCCCCGTTTCCCCCTCGTAGCTCAAGATGAGGGATCATTTCCCTGCTTTCAACGGGAAAGAATTCCCGGCGTTCCCGTCGCATCTCAAGAGGAGGCACTCTCAACAGGAAAGGCGAGAGGAACTCCATGGTCGTACCACCATTCCAAGAGTCCCCCAGATGTCTCAGTCCATTCCAGAGGAACCTCTTTGCCCTACACTGGCTCATCTTTCACTCCTAGCATCGACTCACACCACGGTGGCACGTGGGACAGCCCTGTGGGAAAGCCTCGAGGGAAAGCCTCGAGGGAAAAACACAGATCCTTTGATCCAGGCCACGGGAAGCGTGACATTGCTGCTACAGCCTGGAAGGAAAGCGCAGGTACCTGTCCCCACTCGAGACGAGGCCTGACTCCCCTGGGGAGACTCCAGAAGTACCCAAAGATCCATGTCAGCCCCAGAGAGGAAACCTCGGTTCTGGCCCTGACTCCACACAAGGTTTTTGGTCCCGGTATCGACGGGAGAGGAATCCCAGAGTCCCCTTAGCAACTCGCATGGGGATTGTCCTCTCCTGAGGCCACCAGGGCTGGTCCCTGAGGTCCCCGTCGTAACTCGAGAACACCTGCCGCAACTCGAGAAAATCCAGGAAGTTCTCCCTTCCAGGCGAGATGAGGCCTATTTCCGATGAGGCGTCTGGAGACTAATGATACCTAACCTCTGGAACTTCGAAAGGGTCTTTCACTCCCTTGATGCAACTCAAGAAGTTCTCTGCCATACCCGTCTCCACTCGAGAGGAAGCACGATGGTCCCGCCCACATCCAGAGGAGCCCCGTTTCCCCCTCGTAGCTCGAGATGAGGGATCCTTTCCCTGCTTTCAACGGGAAAGAATTCCCGGCGTTCCCGTCGCATCTCAAGAGGAGGCACTCTCAACAGGAAAGGCGAGAGGAACTCCATGGTCGTACCACCATTCCAAGAGTCCCCCAGATGTCTCAGTCCATTCCAGAGGAACCTCTTTGCCCTGCACTGGCTCATCTTTCACGCCGAGGATCGACTCACACCACGGTGGCACGTGGGACAGCCCTGTGGGAAAGCCTCGAGGGAAAGCCTCGAGGGAAAACCACAGATCCTTTGATCCACGCGACGGGAAGCGTGACATTGCTGCTACAGCCTGGAAGGAAAGCGCACGTGCATGCCCCCACTCGAGACGAGGCCTGACTCCCCTGGGGAGACTCCAGAAGTACCCAAAGATCCATGTCAGCCCCTGAGAGGAATCCTCGGTTCCGGCCCTGACTCCACACAAGGTTTTTGGCCCCGGTATCGATGGAAGAGGAATCCCGAGAGGCCCCCTAGCAACTCGCATGGGGACTGGCCTCTCCTGAGGCCACCAGGGCGGGTCCCTGAGGTCCCCGTCGTAACTCGAGCACACCTGCCGCAACTCGAGAAAATCCAGGAAGTTCTCCCTTCCAGGCGAGATTAGGCCTATTTCCGATGAGGCGTCTGGAGACTAATGACACCTAACATCCGGAAATTCGAAAGGGTCTTTCACACCCTTGCTGCAACTCAAGAAGTTCACCGCCATACCCGTCTCCACTCGAGAGGAAGCACGATGGTCCCGCCCACATCCAGAGGAGCCCCGTTTCCCCTTCGTAGCTCGAGATGAGGGATCCTTTCCCTGCTTTCAACGGGAAAGAATTCCCGGCGTTCCCGTCGCATCTCAAGAGGAGGCACTCTCAACAGGAAAGGCGAGAGGAACTCCATGGTCGTACCACCATTCCAAGAGTCCCCCAGATGTCTCAGTCCATTACAGAGGAAGCTCTTTGCCCTGCACTGGCTCATCTTTCACGCCGAGGATCGACTCACACCACGGTGGCACGTGGGACAGCCCTGTGGGAAAACCTCGAGGGAAAGCCTCGAGGGAAAACCACAGATCCTTTGATCCAGGCCACGGGAAGCGTGACATTGCTGCTACAGCCTGGAAGGAAAGCGCACGTGCATGCCCCCACTCGAGACGAGGCCTGACTCCCCTGGGGAGACTCCAGAAGTATCTAAAGATCCATGTCAGCCGCTGAGAGGAATCCTCGGTTCCGGCCCTGACTCCACACAAGGTTTTTGGCCCCGGTATCGACGGGAGAGGAATCCCGAGAGGCCCCCTAGCACCTCGCATGGGGACTGGCCTCTCCTGAGGCCACCAGGGCGGGTCCCTGAGGTCCCCGTCGTAACTCGAGAACACCTGCCGCAACTCGAGAAAATCCAGGAAGTTCTCCCTTCCAGGCGAGATGAGGCCTATTTCCGATGAGGCGTCTGGAGACTAATGACACCTAACCTCTGGAACTTCGAAAGGGTCTTTCACACCCTTGCTGCAACTCAAGAAGTTCACCGCCATACCCGTCTCCACTCGAGAGGAAGCACGATGGTCCCGCCCACATCCAGAGGAGCCCCGTTTCCCCCTCGTAGCTCGAGATGAGGGATCCTTTCCCTGCTTTCAACGGGAAAGAATTCCCGGCGTTCCCGTCGCATCTCAAGAGGAGGCACTCTCAACAGGAAAGGCGAGAGGAACTCCATGGTCGTACCACCATTCCAAGAGTCCCCCAGATGTCTCAGTCCATTCCAGAGGAACCTCTTTGCCCTACACTGGCTCATCTTTCACTCCTAGCATCGACTCACACCTCGGTGGCACGTGGGACAGCCCTGTGGGAAAGCCTCGAGGGAAAGCCTCGAGGGAAAACCACAGATCCTTTGATCCAGGCCACGGGAAGCGTGACATTGCTGCTACAGCCTGGAAGGAAAGCGCACGTACCTGTCCCCATTCGAGACGAGGCCTGACTCCCCTGGGGAGACTCCAGAAGTACCCAAAGATCCATGTCAGCCGCAGAGAGGAAACCTCGGTTCTGGCCCTGACTCCACACAAGGTTTTTGGTCCCGGTATCGACGGGAGAGGAATCCCAGAGTCCCCTTAGCAACTCGCATGGGGATTGTCCTCTCCTGAGGCCACCAGGGCTGGTCCCTGAGGTCCCCGTCGTAACTCGAGAACACCTGCCGCAACTCGAGAAAATCCAGGAAGTTCTCCCTTCCAGGCGAGATGAGGCCTATTTCCGATGAGGCGTCTGGAGGCTAATGATACCTAACCTCTGGAACTTCGAAAGGGTCTTTCACTCCCTTGATGCAACTCAAGAAGTTCTCTGCCCTACCCGTCTCCACTCGAGAGGAAGCACGATGGTCCCGCCCACATCCAGAGGAGCCCCGTTTCCCCCTCGTAGCTCGAGATGAGGGATCCTTTCCCTGCTTTCAACGGGAAAGAATTCCCGGCGTTCCCGTCGCATCTCAAGAGGAGGCACTCTCAACAGGAAAGGCGAGAGGAACTCCATGGTCGTACCACCATTCCAAGAGTCCCCCAGATGTCTCAGTCCATTCCAGAGGAACCTCTTTGCCCTGCACTGGCTCATCTTTCACGCCGAGGATCGACTCACACCATGGTGGCACGTGGGACAGCCCTGTGGGAAAGCCTCGAGGGAAAGCCTCGAGGGAAAACCACAGATCCTTTGATCCACGCGACGGGAAGCGTGACATTGCTGCTACAGCCTGGAAGGAAAGCGCACGTGCATGCCCCCACTCGAGACGAGGCCTGACTCCCCTGGGGAGACTCCAGAAGTACCCAAAGATCCATGTCAGCCCCTGAGAGGAATCCTCGGTTCCGGCCCTGAATCCACACAAGGTTTTTGGCCCCGGTATCGATGGAAGAGGAATCCCGAGAGGCCCCCTAGCAACTCGCATGGGGACTGGCCTCTCCTGAGGCCACCAGGGCGGGTCCCTGAGGTCCCCGTCGTAACTCGAGCACACCTGCCGCAACTCGAGAAAATCCAGGAAGTTCTCCCTTCCAGGCGAGATTAGGCCTATTTCCGATGAGGCGTCTGGAGACTAATGACACCTAACCTCCGGAACTTCGAAAGGGTCTTTCACACCCTTGCTGCAACTCAAGAAGTTCACCGCCATACCCGTCTCCACTCGAGAGGAAGCACGATGGTCCCGCCCACATCCAGAGGAGCCCCGTTTCCCCTTCGTAGCTCGAGATGAGGGATCCTTTCCCTGCTTTCAACGGGAAAGAATTCCCGGCGTTCCCGTCGCATCTCAAGAGGAGGCACTCTCAACAGGAAAGGCGAGAGGAACTCCATGGTCGTACCACCATTCCAAGAGTCCCCCAGATGTCTCAGTCCATTCCAGAGGAACCTCTTTGCCCTGCACTGGCTCATCTTTCACGCCGAGGATCGACTCACACCACGGTGGCACGTGGGACAGCCCTGTGGGAAAACCTCGAGGGAAAGCCTCGAGGGAAAACCACAGATCCTTTGATCCACGCCACGGGAAGCGTGACATTGCTGCTACAGCCTGGAAGGAAAGCGCACGTGCATGCCCCCACTCGAGACGAGGCCTGACTCCCCTGGGGAGACTCCAGAAGTATCCAAAGATCCATGTCAGCCCCTGAGAGGAATCCTCGGTTCCGGCCCTGACTCCACACAAGGTTTTTGGCCCCGATATCGACGGGAGAGGAATCCCGAGAGGCCCCCTAGCACCTTGCATGGGGACTGGCCTCTCCTGAGGCCACCAGGGCGGGTCCCTGAGGTCCCCGTCGTAACTCGAGAACACCTGCCGCAACTCGAGAAAATCCAGGAAGTTCTCCCTTCCAGGCGAGATGAGGCCTATTTCCGATGAGGCGTCTGGAGACTAATGACACCTAACCTCTGGAACTTCGAAAGGGTCTTTCACACCCTTGCTGCAACTCAAGAAGTTCACCGCCATACCCGTCTCCACTCGAGAGGAAGCACGATGGTCCCGCCCACATCCAGAGGAGCCCCGTTTCCCCCTCGTAGCTCGAGATGAGGGATCCTTTCCCTGCTTTCAACGGGAAAGAATTCCCGGCGTTCCCGTCGCATCTCAAGAGGAGGCACTCTCAACAGGAAAGGCGAGAGGAACTCCATGGTCGTACCACCATTCCAAGAGTCCCCCAGATGTCTCAGTCCATTCCAGAGGAACCTCTTTGCCCTGCACTGGCTCATCTTTCACACCGAGGATCGACTCACACCACGGTGGCACGTGGGACAGCCCTGTGGGAAATCCTCGAGGGAAAGCCTCGAGGAAAAACCACAGATCCTTTGATCCACGAGACGGGAAGCGTGACATTGCTGCTACAGCCTGGAAGGAAAGCGCACGTGCATGCCCCCACTCGAGACGAGGCCTGACTCCCCTGGGGAGACTCCAGAAGTACCCAAAGATCCATGTCAGCCCCTGAGAGGAATCCTCGGTTCCGGCCCTGACTCCACACAAGGTTTTTGGCCCCGGTATCGATGGGAGAGGAATCCCGAGAGGCCCCCTAGCAACTCGCATGGGGACTGGCCTCTCCTGAGGCCACCAGGGCGGGTCCCTGAGGTCCCCGTCGTAACTCGAGAACACCTGCCGCAACTCGAGAAAATCCAGGAAGTTCTCCCTTCCAGGCGAAATGAGGCCTATTTCCGATGAGGCGTCTGGAGACTAATGACACCTAACCTCTGGAACTTCGAAAGGGTCTTTCACACCCTTGCTGCAACTCAAGAAGTTCACCGCCATACCCGTCTCCACTCGAGAGGAATCACGATGGTCCCGCCCACATCCAGAGGAGCCCCGTTTCCCCCTCGTAGCTCGAGATGAGGGATCCTTTCCCTGCTTTCAACGGGAAAGAATTCCCGGCGTTCCCGTCGCATCTCAAGAGGAGGCACTCTCAACAGGAAAGGCGAGAGGAACTCCATGGTCGTACCACCATTCCAAGAGTCCCCCAGATGTCTCAGTCCATTACAGAGGAACCTCTTTGCCCTGCACTGGCTCATCTTTCACGCCGAGGATCGACTCACACCACGGTGGCACGTGGGACAGCCCTGTGGGAAAACCTCGAGGGAAAGCCTCGAGGGAAAACCACAGATCCTTTGATCCAGGCCACGGGAAGCGTGACATTGCTGCTACAGCCTGGAAGGAAAGCGCACGTGCATGCCCCCACTCGAGACGAGGCCTGACTCCCCTGGGGAGACTCCAGAAGTATCCAAAGATCCATGTCAGCCCCTGAGAGGAATCCTCGGTTCCGGCCCTGACTCCACACAAGGTTTTTGGCCCCGGTATCGATGGGAGAGGAATCCCGAGAGGCCCCCTAGCACCTCGCATGGGGACTGGCCTCTCCTGAGGCCACCAGGGCGGGTCCCTGAGGTCCCCGTCGTAACTCGAGAACACCTGCTGCAACTAGAGAAAATCCAGGAAGTTCTCCCTTCCAGGCGAGATGAGGCCTATTTCCGATGAGGCGTCTGGAGACTAATGACACCTAACCTATGGAACTTCGAAAGGGTCTTTCACACCCTTGCTGCAACTCAAGAAGTTCACCGCCATACCCGTCTCCACTCGAGAGGAAGCACAATGGTCCCGCCCACATCCAGAGGAGCCCCGTTTCCCCCTCGTAGCTCGAGATGAGGGATCCTTTCCCTGCTTTCAACGGGAAAGAATTCCCGGCGTTCCCGTCGCATCTCAAGAGGAGGCACTCTCAACAGGAAAGGCGAGAGTAACTCCATGGTCATACCACCATTCCAAGAGTCCCCCAGATGTCTCAGTCCATTCCAGAGGAACCTCTTTGCCCTGCACTGGCTAATCTTTCACGCCGAGGATCGACTCACACCACGGTGGCACGTGGGAAAGCCCTGTGGGAAAACCTCGAGGGAAAGCCTCGAGGGAAAACCACAGATCCTTTGATCCAGGCCACGGGAAGCGTGACATTGCTGCTACAGCCTGGAAGGAAAGCGCACGTGCATGCCCCCACTCGAGACGAGGCCTGACTCCCCTGGGGAGACTCCAGAAGTACCCAAAGATCCATGTCAGCCCCTGAGAGGAATCCTCGGTTCCGGCCCTGAATCCACACAAGGTTTTTGGCCCCGGTATCGACGGGAGAGGAATCCCCAGAGGCCCCCTAGCAACTCGCATGGGGACTGGCCTCTCCTGAGGCCACCAGGGCGGGTCCCTGAGGTCCCCGTCGTAACTCGAGAACACCTGCCGCAACTCGAGAAAATCCAGGAAGTTCTCCCTTCCAGGCGAGATGAGGCCTATTTCCGATGAGGCGTCTGGAGACTAATGACACCTAACCTCTGGAACTTCGAAAGGGTCTTTCACACCCTTGCTGCAACTCAAGAAGTTCACCGCCATACCCGTCTCCACTCGAGAGGAAGCACGATGGTCCCGCCCACATCCAGAGGAGCCCCGTTTCCCCCTCGTAGCTCGAGATGAGGGATCCTTTCCGTGCTTTCAACGGGAAAGAATTCCCGGCGTTCCCGTCGCATCTCAAGAGGAGGCACTCTCAACAGGAAAGGCGAGAGGAACTCCATGGTCATACCACCATTCCAAGAGTCCCCCAGATGTCTCAGTCCATTCCAGAGGAACCTCTTTGCCCTGCACTGGCTCATCTTTCACGCCGAGGATCGACTCACACCACGGTGGCACGTGGGACAGCCCTGTGGGAAATCCTAGAGGGAAAGCCTCGAGGAAAAACCACAGATCCTTTGATCCACGAGACGGGAAGCGTGACATTCCTGCTACAGCCTGGAAGGAAAGCGCACGTGCATGCCCCCACTCGAGACGAGGCCTGACTCCCCTGGGGAGACTCCAGAAGTACCCAAAGATCCATGTCAGCCCCTGAGAGGAATCCTCGGTTCCGGCCCTGACTCCACACAAGGTTTTTGGCCCCGGTATCGACGGGAGAGGAATCCCGAGAGGCCCCCTAGCAACTCGCATGGGGACTGGCCTCTCCTGAGGCCACCAGGGCGGGTCCCTGAGGTCCCCGTCGTAACTCGAGAACACCTGCCGCAACTCGAGAAAATCCAGGAAGTTCTCCCTTCCAGGCGAGATGAGGCCTATTTCCGATGAGGCGTCTGGATACTAATGACACCTAACCTCTGGAACTTCGAAAGGGTCTTTCACACCCTTGCTGCAACTCAAGAAGTTCACCGCCATACCCATCTCCACTCGAGAGGAAGCACGATGGTCCCGCCCACATCCAGAGGAGCCCCGTTTCCCCCTCGTAGCTCGAGATGAGGGATCCTTTCCCTGCTTTCAACGGGAAAGAATTCCCGGCGTTCCCGTCGCATCTCAAGAGGAGGCACTCTCAACAGGAAAGGCGAGAGGAACTCCATGGTCGTACCGTCATTCAAAGAGTCCCCCAGATGTCTCAGTCCATTCCAGAGCAACCTCTTTGCCCTGCACTGGCTCATCTTTCACGCCGAGGATCGACTCACACCACGGTGGCACGTGGGATAGCCCTGTGGGAAAGCCTCGAGGGAAAGCCTCGAGGGAAAACCACAGATCCTTTGATCCAGGCCACGGGAAGCGTGACATTGCTGCTACAGCCTGGAAGGAAAGCGCACGTGCATGCCCTCACTCGAGACGAGGCCTGACTCCCCTGGGGAGACTCCAGAAGTACCCAAAGATCCATGTCAGCCCCTGAGAGGAATCCTCGGTTCCGGCCCTGACTCCACACAAGGTTTTTGGCCCCGGTATCGACGGGAGGGGAATCCCGAGAGGCCCCCTAGCAACTCGCATGGGGACTGGCCTCTCCTGAGGCCACCAGGGCGGGTCCCTGAGGTCCCCGTCGTAACTCGAGAACACCTGCTGCAACTCGAGAAAATCCATGAAGTTCTCCCTTCCAGGGGAGATGAGGCCTATTTCCGATGAGGCGTCTGGAGACTAATGACACCTAACCTCTGGAACTTCGAAAGGGTCTTTCACACCCTTGCTGCAACTCAAGAAGTTCACCGCCATACCCGTCTCCACTCGAGAGGAAGCACGATGGTCCCGCCCACATCCAGAGGAGCCTCGTTTCCCCTCGTAGCTCGAGATGAGGGATCCTTTCCCTGCTTTTAACGGGAAAGAATTCCCGGCATTTCCGTCGCATCTCAAGAGGAGGCACTCTCAACAGGAAAGGCGAGAAGAACTCCATGGTCGTACCACCATTCCAAGAGTCCCCCAGATGTCTCAGTCCATTCCAGAGGAACCTCTTTGCCCTGCACTGGATAATCTTTCACGCCGAGGATCGACTCACACCACGGCGGCACGTGGGACAACCCTGTGGGAAAGCCTCGAGGGAAAGCCTCGAGGGAAAACCACAGATCCTTTGATCCACGCGAAGGTAAGCGTGACATTGCTGCTACAGCCTGGAAGAAAAGCGCTCGTGCATGCCCCCACTCGAATCGAGGCCTGACTCCAGTGGGGAGACTCCAGAAGTACCCAAAGATCCATGTCAGCCCCTGAGAGGAATCCTTGGTTCCGGCCCTGACTTCACACAAGGTTCTTGGCCCCGGTATCGACGGGAGAGGAATCCCGAGAGGCCCCCTAGCAACTCGCATGGGGACTGGCCTCTCCTGAGGCCACCAGGGCGGGTCCCTGAGGTCCCCGTCGTAACTCGAGAACACCTGCCGCAACTCGAGAAAATCCAGGAAGTTCTCGCTTCCAGGCCAGATGAGGCCTATTTCCAATGAGGCGTCTGGAGACTAATGACACCTAACCTCTGGAACTTCGAAAGGGTCTTTCACACCCTTGCTGCTACTCAAGAAGTTCACCGCCATACCCGTCTGCACTCGAGAGGAAGCACGATGGTCCCGCCCACATCCAGAGGAGCCCCGTTTCCCCCTCGTAGCTCGAGATGAGGGATCCTTTCCCTGCTTTCAACGGGAAAGAATTCCCGGCGTTCCCGTCGCATCTCAAGAGGAGGCACTCTCAACAGGAAAGGCGAGAGGATCTCCATGGTCGTACCACCATTCCAAGAGTCCCCCAGATGTCTCAGTCCATTCCAGAGGAACCTCTTTGCCCTGCACTGGCTCATCTTTCACGCCGAGGATCGACTCACACCACGGTGGAACGTGGGACAGCCCTGTGGGAAAGCCTCGAGGGAAAGCCTCGAGGGAAAACCACAGATCCTTTGATCCACGCGACGGGAAGCGTGACATTGCTGCTACAGCCTGGAAGGAAAGCGCACGTGCATGCCCCCACTCGAGACGAGGCCTGACTCCCCTAGGGAGACTCCAGAAGTACCCAAAGATCCATGTCACCCCTGAGAGGAAACCTCGTTTCCGGCCCTGACTCCACACAAGGTTTTTGGCCCCGGTATCGACGGGAGAGGAATCCTGAGAGTCCCCCTAGCAACTCGCATGGGGACTGGCCTTTCCTGAGGCCACCATGGCGGGTCCCTGAGGTCCCCGTCATAACTCGAGAACACCTGCCGCAACTCGAGAAAATCCAGGAAGTTCTCCCTTCCAGCCGAGATGAGGCCTATTTCCGATGAGGCGTCTGGAGACTAATGACACCTAACCTCTGGAACTTCGAAAGGGTCTTTCACACCCTTGCTGCTACTCAAGAAGTTCACCGCCATACCCGTCTCCACTCGAGAGGAAGCACGATGGTCCCGCCCACATCCAGAGGAGCCCCGTTTCCCCCTCGTAGCTCGAGATGAGGGATCCTTTCCCTGCTTTCAACGGGAAAGAATTCCCGGCGTTCCCGTCGCATCTCAAGAGGAGGCACTCTCAGTAGGAAAGGCGAGAGGAACTCCATGGTCGTACCACCATTCCAAGAGTCCCCCAGATGTCTCAGTCCATTCCAGAGGAACCTCTTTGCCCTGCACTGGCTCATCATTCACGCCGAGGATCGACTCACACCACGGTGGCACGTGGGACAGCCCTGTGGCAAAGCCTCGAGGGAAAGCCTCGAGGGAAAACCACAGATCCTTTGATCCACGCAACGGGAAGCGTGACATTGCTGCTACAGCCTGGATGAAAAGCGCTCGTGCATGCCCCCACTCGAAACGAAGCCTGACTCCAGTGGGGAGACTCCAGAAATACCCAAAGTTCCATGTCACCTCTGAGAGGAAACCTCGGTTCCGACCCTGACTCCACACAAGGTTTTTGGCCCCTTATCGACGGGAGAGGAATCCTGAGAGGCCCCCTAGCAACTCGCATGGGGACTGGCCTTTCCTGAGGCCACCATGGCGGGTCCCTGAGGTCCCCGTCGTAACTCGAGAACACCTGCCGCAACTCGAGAAAATCCAGGAAGTTCTCCCTTCCAGGCGAGATGAGGCCTATTTCCGATGAGGCGTCTGGAGACTAATGACACCTAACCTCTGGAACTTCGAAAGGGTCTTTCACACCCTTGCTGCAACTCAAGAAGTTCACCGCCATACCCGTCTCCACTCGAGAGGAAGCACGATGGTCCCGCCCACATCCAGAGGAGCCCCGTTTCACATTCGTAGCTCGAGATGAGGGATCCTTTCCCTGCTTTCAACAGGAAAGAATTCCCGGCGTTCCCGTCGCATCTCAAGAGGAGGCACTCTCAACAGGAAAGGCGAGAGGAACTCCATGGTCGTACCACCATTCCAAGAGTACCCCAGATGTCTCAGTCCATTCCAGAGGAACCTCTTTGCCCTGCACTGGCTCATCTTTCACGCCGAGGATCGACTCACACCACGGTGGCACGTGGGACAGCCCTGTGGGAAAGCCTCAAGGGAAAGCCTCGAGGGAAAACCACAGATCCTTTGATCCAGGCCACGGGAAGCGTGACATTGCTGCTACAGCCTGGAAGGAAAGCACACGTGCATGCCCCCACTCGAGACGAGGCCTGACTCCCCTGGGGAGACTCCAGAAGTACCCAAAGATCCATGTCAGCCCCTGAGAGGAATCCTCGGTTCCGGCCCTGACTCCACACAAGGTTTTTGGCCCCGGTATCGACGGGAGAGGAATCCCGATAGGCCCCGTAGCAACTCGCATGGGGACTGGCCTCTCCTGGGGCCACCAGGGCGGGTCGCTGAGGTCCCCGTCGTAATTCGAGAACACCTGCCGCAACTCGAGAAAATCCATGAAGTTCTCCCTTCCAGGCGATATGAGGCCTATTTCCGATGAGGCGTCTGGAGACTAATGACACCTAACCTCTGGAATTTCGAGAGGGTCTTTCACACCCTTGCTGCTACTCAAGAAGTTCACCGCCATACCCGTCTCCACTCGAGAGGAAGCACGATGGTCCCGCCCACATCCACAGGAGCCCCGTTTCCCCCTCGTAGCTCAGATGAGGGATCCTTTCCCTGCTTTCAACGGGAAAGAATTCCCGGTGTTCCCGTCGCATCTCAAGAGGAGGCACTCTCAACAGGAAAGGCGAGAGGAACTCCATGGTCGTACCACCATTCCAAGAGTCCCCCAGATGTCTCAGTCCATTCGAGAGGAACCTCTTTGCCCTGCACTGGCTCATCTTTCACGCCGAGGATCGACTCACACCACGGTGGCACGTGGGACAGCCCTGTGGGAAAGCTTCGAGGGAAAGCCTCGAGGGAAAACCACAGATCCTTTGATCCACGCGACGGGAAGCGTGACATTGCTGCTTCAGCCTGGAGGGAAAGCGCACGTCCATGCCCCCACTCGAGACGAGGCCTGACTCCCCTGGGGAGACTCCAGAAGTACCCAAAGATCCATGTCAGCCCCTGAGAGGAATTCTCGTTTCCGGCCCTGACTCCACACAAGGATTTGGCCCGGGTATCGACAGGAGAGAAATCCCGAGAGGCCCCCTAGCAACTCGCTTGGGGACTGGCCTCTCCTGAGGCCACCAGGGCGGGTCCCTGAGGTCCCCATCGTAACTCGAGATCACCTGCCACAACTCGAGAAAATCCAGGAAGTTCTCCCTTCCAGGCGAGATGAGGCCTATTTCCGATGAGGCGTCTAGAGACTAATGACACCTAAACTATGGAACTTCGAAAGGGTCTTTCACACCCTTGCTGCAACTCAAGTAGTTCACCGCCATACCCGTATCCACTCGAGAGGAAGCACGATGGTCCCGCCCACATCCAGAGGAGCCCCGCTTCCCCCTCGGAGCTCGAGATGAGGGATCCTTTCCCTGCTTTCAACGGGAAAGAATTCCCGGCGTTCCTGTCGCATCTCAAGAGGAGGCACTCTCAACAGGAAAGGCGAGAGGAACTCCATGGTCGTACCACCATTCCAAGAGTCCCCCAGATGTCTCAGTCCATTCCAGAGGAACCTCTTTGCCCTGCACTGGCTCATCTTTCACGCCGAGGATCGACTCACACCACGGTGGCACGTGGGACAGCCCTGTGGGAAAGCCTCGAGGGAAAACCACAGATCCTTTGATCCACGCGACGGGAAGCGTGACATTGCTGCTACAGCCTGGAAGGAAAGCGCACGTGCATGCCCCCACTCGAGACGAGGCCTGACTCCCCTGGGGAGACTCCAGAAATACCCAAAGTTCCATGTCACCCCTGAGAGAAAACCTCGGTTCCGGCCCTGACTCCACACAAGGTTTTTGGCCCCGGTATCGACGGGAGAGGAATCCTGAGAGGCCCCCTAGCAACTCGCATGGGGACTGGCCTCTCCTGGGGCCACCAGGGCGGGTCCCTGAGGTCCCCGTCGTAACTCGAGAACACCTGCCGCAACTCGAGAAAATCCAGGAAGTTCTCCCTTCCAGGCGAGATGAGGCCTATTTCCTATGAGGCGTCTGGAGACTAATGACACCTAACCTCTGGAACTTCGAAAGGGTCTTTCACACCCTTGCTGCTACTCAAGAAGTTCACCGCCATACCCGTCTCCACTCGAGAGGAAGCACGATGGGCCCGCCCACATCCAGAGGAGCCCCGTTTCCCCCTCGTAGCTCGAGATGAGGGATCCTTTCCCTGCTTTCAACGGGAAAGAATTCCCGGCGTTCCCGTCGCATCTCAAGAGGAGGCACTCTCAACAGGAAAGGCGAGAGGAACTCCATGGTCGTACCACCATTCCAAGAGTCCCCCAGATGTCTCAGTCCATTCCAGAGGAACCTCTTTGCCCTGCACTGGCTCATCTTTCACGCCGAGGATCGACTCACACCACGGTGGCACGTGGGACAGCCCTGTGGCAAAGCCTCGAGGGAAAGCCTCGAGGGAAAACCACAGATCCTTTGATCCACGCGACGGGAAGCGTGACATTGCTGCTACAGCCTGGAAGGAAAGCGCACGTGCATGCCCCCACTCGAGACGAGGCCTGACTCCCCTGGGGAGACTCCAGAAATACCCAAAGTTCCATGTCACCCCTGAGAGGAAACCTCGGTTCTGACCCTGACTCCACACAAGGTTTTTTGCCCCGGTATCGACGGGAGAGGAATCTTGAGAGGCCCCCTAGCAACTCGCATGGGGACTGGCCTTTCCTGAGGCCACCATGGCGGGTCCCTGAGGTCCCCGTCGTAACTCGAGAACACCTGCCGCAACTCGAGAAAATCCAGGAAGTTCTCCCTTCCAGGCGAGATGAGGCCTATTTCCGATGAGGCGTCTGGAGACTAATGACACCTAACCTCTGGAACTTCGAAAGGGTCTTTCACACCCTTGCTGCAACTCAAGAAGTTCACCGCCATACCCGTCTCCACTCGAGAGGAAGCACGATGGTCCCGCCCACATCCAGAGGAGCCCCGTTTCACATTCGTAGCTCGAGATGAGGGATCCTTTCCCTGCTTTCAACGGGAAAGAATTCCCGGCGTTCCCGTCGCATCTCAAGAGGAGGCACTCTCAACAGGAAAGGCGAGAGGAACTCCATGGTCGTACCACCATTCCAAGAGTCCCCCAGATGTCTCAGTCCATTCCAGAGGAACCTCTTTGCCCTGCACTGGCTCATCTTTCACGCCGAGGATCGACTCACACCACGGTGGCACGTGGGACAGCCCTGTGGGAAAGCCTCAAGGGAAAGCCTCGAGGGAAAACCACAGATCCTTTGATCCACGCGACGGGAAGCGTGACATTGCTGCTACAGCCTGGAAGGAAAGCACACGTGCATGCCCCCACTCGAGACCAGGCCTGACTCCCCTGGGGAGACTCCGGAAGTACCCAAAGATCCATGTCAGCCCCTGAGAGGAATCCTCGGTTCCGGCCCTGACTCCACACAAGGTTTTTGGCCCCGGTATCGACGGGAGAGGAATCCCGAGAGGCCCCCTAGCAAATCGCATGGGGACTGGCCTCTCCTGAGGCCACAAGGGCGGGTCCCTGAGGTCCCCGTCGTAACTCGAGAACACCTGCCGCAACTCGAGAAAATCCAGGATGTTCTCCCTTCCAGGCGAGATGAGGCCTATTTCCGATGAGGCGTCTGGAGACTAATGACACCTAACCTCTGGAACTTCGAAAGGGTTTTTCACACCCTTGCTGCAACTCAAGAAGTTCACCGCCATACCCGTCTCCAATCGAGAGGAAGCACGATGGTCCCGCCCACATCCAGAGGAGCCCCGTTTCCCCCTCGTAGCTCGAGATGAGGGATCCTTTCCCTGCTTTCAACGGGAAAGAATTCCCGGCGTTCCCGTCGCATCTCAAGAGGAGGCACTCTCAACAGAAAAGGCGATAGGAACTCCATGGTCGTACCACCATTCAAAGAGTCCCCCAGATGTCTCAGTCCATTCCAGAGGAACCTCTTTGCCCTGCACTGGCTCATCTTTCACGCCGAGGATCGACTCACACCACGGTGGCACGTGGGACAGCCCTGTGGGAAAGCCTCGAGGGAAAACCACAGATCCTTTGATCCACGCGACGGGAAGCGTGACATTGCTGCTACAGCCTGGAAGGAAAGCGCACGTGCATGCCCCCACTCGAGACGAGGCCTGACTCCCCTGGGGAGACTCCAGAAATACCCAAAGTTCCATGTCACCCCTGAGAGAAAACCTCGGTTCCGGCCCTGACTCCACACAAGGTTTTTGGCACCGGTATCGACGGGAGAGGAATCCTGAGAGGCCCCCTAGCAACTCGCATGGGGACTGGCCTTTCCTGAGGCCACCAGGGCGGGTCCCTGAGGTCCCCGTCGTAACTCGAGAACACCTGCCGCAACTCGAGAAAATCCAGGAAGTTCTCCCTTCCTGGCGAGATGAGGCCTATTTCCTATGAGGCGTCTGGAGACTAATGACACCTAACCTCTGGAACTTCGAAAGGGTCTTTCACACCCTTGCTGCAACTCAAGAAGTTCACCGCCATACCCGTCTCCACTCGAGAGGAAGCACGATGGTCCCGCCCATATCCAGAGGAGCCCCGTTTCCCCCTCGTAGCTCGAGATGAGGGATCCTTTCCCTGCTTTCAACGGGAAAGAATTCCCGGCATTCCCGTCGCATCTCAAGAGGAGGCACTCTCAACAGGAAAGGCGAGAGGAACTCTATGGTCGTACCACCATTCCAAGAATCCCCCAGATGTCTCAGTCCATTCCAGAGGAACCTCTTTGCCCTGCACTGGCTCATCTTTCACGCCGAGGATCGACTCACACCACGGTGGAAAGTGGGACAGCCCTGTGGGAAAGCCTCGAGGGAAAGCCTCGAGGGAAAACCACAGATCCTTTGATCCACGCGACGAGAAGCGTGACATTGCTGCTACAGCCTGGAAGGAAAGCGCACGTGCATGCCCCCACTCGAGACGAGGCCTCACTCCCCTGGGGAGACTCCAGAAGTACCCAAAGATCCATGTCACCCCTGAGAGGAATCCTCGGTTCCGGCCCTGACTCCACACAAGGTTTTTGGCCCCGGTATCGACGGGAGAGGAATCCCGAGAGGCCCCCTAGCAACTCGCATGGGGACTGGCCGTTCCTGAGGCCACCAGGGCGGGTCCCTGAGGTCCCCGTCGTAACGCGAGAACACCTGCCGCATCTCGAGAAAATCCAGGAAGTTCTCCCTTCCAGGCGAGATGAAGCCTATTTCCGATGAGGCATCTGGAGACTAATGACACCTAACCTCTGGAACTTCGAAAGGGTCTTTCACACCCTTGCTGCAACTCAAGAAGTTCACCGCCATACCCGTCTCCACTCGAGAGGAAGCACGATGGTCCCGCCCACATCCAGAGGAGCCCCGTTTCCCCCACGTAGCTCGAGATGAGGGATCCTTTCCCTGCTTTCAACTGGAAAGAATTCCCGGAGTTCCCGTCGCATCTCAAGAGGAGGCACTCTCAACAGAAAAGGCGATAGGAACTCCATGGTCGTACCACCATTCCAAGAGTCCCCGAGATGACTCAGTCCATTCCAGAGGAACCTCTTTGCCCTGCACTGGCTCATCTTTCACGCCGAGGATCGACTCACACCACGGTGGCACGTGGGACAGCCCTGTGGGAAAGCCTCGAGGGAAAGCCTCGAGGGAAAACCACAGATCCTTTGATCCACGCGACGGGAAGCGTGACATTGCAGCTACAGCCTGGAAGGAAAGCGCACGTGCATGCCCCCACTCGAGAGGAGGCCTGACTCCCCTGGGGAGACTCCAGAAGTACCCAAAGATCCTTGTCACCCCTGAGAGGAATCCTCGGTCCCGGCCCTGACCCCACACAAGGTTTTTGGCCCCGGTATCGACGGGAGAGGAATCCCGAGAGGCCCCCTAGCAACTCGCATGGGGACTGGCCTCTCTTGATGCCACCCGGGCGGGTCCCTGAGGTCCCCGTCGTAACTCGAGAACAGCTGCCGCAACTCAAGAAAATCCAGGAAGTTCTCCCTTCCAGTCGAGATGAGGCCTATTTCCGATGAGGCGTCTGGAGACTAATGACACCTAACCTCTGGAACTTCTAAAGGGTCTTTCACACCCTTGCTGCAACTTAAGAAGTTCACCGCCATACCCGTCTCCACTCGAGAGGAAGTACGATGGTCCCGCCCACATCCAGAGGAGCCCCGTTTCCCCCTCGGAGCTCGAGATGAGGTATCCTTTCCCTGCTTTCAACGGGAAAGAATTCCCGGCGTTCCCGTCGCATCTCAAGAGGAGGCACTCTCAACAGGAAAGGCGAGAGGAACTCCATGGTCGTACCACCATTCCAAGACTCCCCCAGATGTCTCAGTCCATTACAGAGGAACCTCTTTGCCCTGCACTGGCTCATTTTTCACGCCGAGGATCGACTCACACCACGGTGGCACGTGGGACAGCCCTGTGGGAAAGCCTCGAGGGAAACCCTCGAGGGAAAACCACAGATCCTTTGATCCACGCGACGGGAAGCGTGACATTGCTGCTACAGCCTGGAAGGAAAGCACACGTGCATGCCCCCACTCGAGACGAGGCCTGACTCCCCTGGGGAGACTCCAGAAGTACCCAAAGATCCATGTCAGCCCCTGAGAGGAATCCTCGGTTCGGGCCCTGACTCCACACAAGGTTCTTGGCCCCGGTATCGACGGGAGAGGAATCCCGAGAGGCCCCCTAGCAACTTGCATGGGGACTGGCCTCTCCTTAGGCCACCAAGGCGGGTCCCTGAGGTCCCCGTCGTAACTCGAGAACACCTGCCGTAACTCGAGAAAATCCAGGAAGTTCTCCCTTCCAGGCGAGATGAGGCCTATTTCCGATGAGGCGTCTGGAGACTAATGACACCTAACCTCTGGAATTTCGAAAGGGTCTTTCACACCCTTGCTGCAACTCAAGAAGTTCACCGCCATACCCGTCTCCACTCGAGAGGAAGCACGATGGTCCCGCCCACATCCAGAGGAGCCCCGTTTCCCCCTCGGAGCTCGAGATGAGGGATCCTTTCCCTGCTTTCAACGGGAAAGAATTCCCGGCGTTCCCGTCGCATCTCAAGAGGAGGCACTCTCAACAGGAAAGGCGAGAGGAACTCAATGGTCGTACCACCATTCCAAGAGTCCCCCAGATGTCTCAGTCCATTCCAGAGGAACCTCTTTGCCCTGCACTGGCTCATCTTTCACGCCGAGGATCGACTCACACCACGGTGGCACGTGGGACAGCCTTGTGGGAAAGCCTCGAGGGAAAGCCTCAAGGGAAAACCACAGATCCTTTGATCCACTCGACGGGAAGCGTGACATTGCTGCTACAGCCTGGAAGGAAAGCGCACGTGCATGCCCACACTCGAGACGAGGCCTGACTCCCCTGGGGAGACTCCAGAAGTACCCAAAGATACATGTCACCCCTGAGAGGAATCCTCGGTTCCGGCCCTGACTCCACACAAGGTTTTTGGCCCCGGTATCGACGGGAGAGGAATCCCGAGAGGCCCCCTAGCAACTCGCATGGGGACTGGCCTCTCCTGAGGCAACCAGGGCGGGTCCCTGAGGTCCCCGTCGTAACTCGAGAACACCTGCCGCAACTCGAGAAAATCCAGGAAGTTCTCCCTTGCAGGCGAGATGAGGCCTATTTCCGATGAGGCGTCTGGAGACTAATGACACCTAACCTCTGGAACTTCGAAAGGGTCTTTCACACCCTTGCTGCAACTCAAGAAGTTCACCGCCATACCCGTCTCCACTCGAGAGGAAGCACGATGGTCCCGCCCACATCCAGAGGAGCCCCGTTTCCCCCTCGTAGCTCGAGATGAGGGATCCTTTCCCTGCTTTCAACGGGAAAGAATTCCCGGCGTTCCCGTCGCATCTCAAGAGGAGGCACTCTCAACAGGAAAGGCGAGAGGAACTCCATGGTCGTACCACCATTCCAAGAGTCCCCCAGATGACTCAGTCCATTCCAGAGGAACCTCTTTGCCCTGCACTGGCTCATCTTTCACGCCGAGGATCGACTCACACCACGGTGGCACGTGGGACAGCCCTGTGGGAAAGCCTCGAGGGAAAGCCTCGAGGGAAAACCACAGATCCTTTGATCCACGCGACGGGAAGCGTGACATTGCTGCTACAGCCTGGAAGGAAAGCGCACGTGCATGCCCCCACTCGAGAGGAGGCCTGACTCCCCTGGGGAGACTCCAGAAGTACCCAAATATCCTTGTCACCCCTGAGAGGAATCCACGGTCCCGGCCCTGACTCCACACAAGGTTTTTGGCCCCGGTATCGACGGGAGAGGAATCCCGAGAGGCCCCCTAGCAACTCGCATGGGGACTGGCCTTTCTTGAGGCCACCCGGGCGGGTCCCTGAGGTCCCCGTCGTAACTCGAGAACACCTGCCGCAACTCAAGAAAATCCAGGAAGTTCTCCCTTCCAGGCGAGATGAGGCCTATTTCCGATGAGGCGTCTGGAGACTAATGACACCTAACCTCTGGAACTTCGAAAGGGTCTTTCACACCCTTGCTGCAACTCAAGAAGTTCACCGCCATACCCGTCTCCACTCGAGAGGAAGTACGATGGTCCCGCCCACATCCAGAGGAGCCCCGTTTCCCCCTCGGAGCTCGAGATGAGGGATCCTTTCCCTGCTTTCAACGGGAAAGAATTCCCGGCATTCCCGTCGCATCTCAAGAGGAGGCACTCTCAACAGGAAAGGCGAGAGGAACTCCATGGTCGTTCCACCATTCCAAGACTCCCCCAGATGTCTCAGTCCATTCCAGAGGAACCTCTTTGACCTGCACTGGCTCATCTTTCACGCCGAGGATCGACTCACACCACGGTGGCACGTGGGACAGCCCTGTGGGAAAGCCTCGAGGGAAAGCCTCGAGGGAAAACCACAGATCCTTTGATCCACGCGACGGGAAGCGTGACATTGCTGCTACAGCCTGGAAGGAAAGCGCACGTGCATGGCCCCACTCGAGAGGAGGCCTGACTCCCCTGGGGAGACTCCAGAAGTACCTAAAGATCCATGTCACCCCTGAGAGGAATCCTCGGTCCCGGCCCTGACTCCACACAAGGTTTTTGGCCCCGGTATCGACGGGAGAGGAATCCCGAGAGGCCCCCTAGCAAGTCGCATGGGGACTGGCCTCTCCTGAGGCCACCAGGGCGGGTCCCTGAGGTCCCCGTCGTAACTCGAGAACACCTGCCGCAACTCGAGAAAATCCAGGAAGTTCTCCCTTCCAGGCGAGATGAGGCCTATTTCCGATGAGGCGTCTGGAGACTAATGACACCTAACCTCTGGAACTTCGAAAGGGTCTTTCACACCCTTGCTGCAACTCAAGAAGTTCACCGCCATACCCGTCTCCACTCGAGAGGAAGCACGATGGTCCCGCCCACATCCAGAGGAGCCCCGTTTCCCCCTCGTAGCTCGAGATGAGGGATCCTTTCCCTGCTTTCAACGGGAAAGAATTCCCGGCGTTCCCGTCGCATCTCAAGAGGAGGCACTCTCAACAGGAAAGGCGAGAGGAACTCCATGGTCGTACCACCATTCCAAGAGTCCCCCAGATGTCTCAGTCCATTCCAGAGGAAACTCTCTGCCCTGCACTGGCTCATTTTTCACGCCGAGGATCGACTCACACCACGGTGGCACGTGGGACAGCCCTGTGGGAAAGCCTCGAGGGAAAGCCTCGAGGGAAAACCACAGATCCTTTGATCCACGCGACGGGAAGCGTGACATTGCTGCTACAGCCTGGAAGGAAAGCACACGTGCATGCCCCCACTCGAGACGAGGCCTGACTCCCCTGGGGAGACTCCAGAAGTACCCAAAGATCCATGTCAGCCCCTGAGAGGAATCCTCGGTTCGGGCCCTGACTCCACACAAGGTTCTTGGCCCCGGTATCGACGGGAGAGGAATCCCGAGAGGCCCCCTAGCAACTCGCATGGGGACTGGCCTCTCCTTAGGCCACCAGGGCGGGTCCCTGAGGTCCCCGTCGTAACTCGAGAACACCTGACGTAACTCGAGAAAATCCAGGAAGTTCTCCCTTCCAGGCGAGATGAGGCCTATTTCCGATGAGGCGTCTGGAGACTAATGACACCTAACTTCTGGAATTTCGAAAGGGTCTTTCACACCCTTGCTGCAATTCAAGAAGTTCACCGCCATACCCGTCTCCACTCGAGAGGAAGCACGATGGTCCCGCCCACATCCAGAGGAGCCCCGTTTCCCCCTCGGAGCTCGAGATGAGGGATCCTTTCCCTGCTTTCAACGGGAACGAATTCCCGGCGTTCCCGTCGCATCTGAAGAGGAGGCACTCTCAACAGGAAAGGCGAGAGGAACTCCATGGTCGTATCACCATTCCAAGTGTCCCCCAGATGTCTCAGTCCATTCCAGAGGAACCTCTTTGCCCTGCACTGGCTCATCTTTCACGCCGAGGATCGACTCACACCACGGTGGCACGTGGGACAGCCCTGTGGGAAAGCCTCGAGGGAAAGCCTCGAGGGAAAACCACAAATCCTTTGATCCACGCGACGGGAAGTATGACATTGCTGCTACAGTCTGGAAGGAAAGCGCACGTGCATGCCCCCACTCGAGACGAGGCCTGACTCCCCTGGGGAGACTCCAGAAGTACTCAAAGATCCATGTCAGCCCCTGAGAGGAATCCTCGGTTCGGGCCCTGACTCCACACAAGGTTATTGGCCCCGGTATCGACGGGAGAGGAATCCCGAGAGGCCCCCTAGCAACTCGCATGGGGACTGGCCTCTCCTGAGGCCACCAGGGCGGGTCCCTGAGGTCCCCGTCGTAACTCGAGAACACCTGCCGCAACTCGAGAAAATCCAGGAAGTTCTCCCTTCCAGGTGAGATGAGGCCTATTTCCGATGAGGCGTCTGGAGACTAATGACACCTAACCTCTGGAATTTCGAAAGGGTCTTTCACACCCTTGCTGCAACTCAAGAAGTACACCGCCATACCCGTCTCCACTCGAGAGGAAGCACGATGGTCCCGCCCACATCCAGAGGAGCCCCGTTTCCCCCTCGTAGCTCGAGATGAGGGATCCTTTCCCTGCTTTCAACGGGAAAGAATTCCGAGCGTTCCCGTCGCATCTCAAGAGGAGGCACTCTCAACAGGAAAGGCGAGAGGAACTCCATGGTCGTACCACCATTCCAAGAGTCCCCCAGATGTCTCAGTCCATTCCAGAGGAACCTCTTTGCCCTGCACTGGCTCATCTTTCACGCCGAGGATCGACTCACACCACGGTGGCACGTGGGACACCCTTGTGGGAAAGCCTCGAGGGAAAGCCTCGAGGGAAAACCACAGATCCTTTGATCCACTCGACGGGAAGCGTGACATTGCTGCTACAGCCTGGAAGGAAAGCGCACGTGCATGCCCCCACTCGAGACGAGGCCTGACTCCCCTGGGGAGACTCCAGAAGTACTCAAAGATCCATGTCAGCCCCTGAGAGGAATCCTCGGTTCGGGCCCTGACTCCTCACAAGGTTATTGGCCCCGGTATCGACGGGAGAGGAATCCCGAGAGGCCCCCTAGCAACTCGCATGGGGACTGGCCTCTCCTGAGGCCACCAGGGCGGGTCCCTGAGGTCCCCGTCGTAACTCGAGAACACCTGCCGCAACTCGAGAAAATCCAGGAAGTTCTCCCTTCCAGGTGAGATGAGGCCTATTTCCGATGAGGCGTCTGGAGACTAATGACACCTAACCTCTGGAATTTCGAAAGGGTCTTTCACACCCTTGCTGCAACTCAAGAAGTACACCGCCATACCCGTCTCCACTCGAGAGGAAGCACGATGGTCCCGCCCACATACAGAGGAGCCCCGTTTCCCCCTCGTAGCTCGAGATGAGGGATCCTTTCCCTGCTTTCAACGGGAAAGAATTCCCAGCGTTCCCGTCGCATCTCAAGAGGAGGCACTCTCAACAGGAAAGGCGAGAGGAACTCCATGGTCGTACCACCATTCCAAGAGTCCCCCAGATGTCTCAGTCCATTCCAGAGGAACCTCTTTGCCCTGCACTGGCTCATCTTTCACGCCGAGGATCGACTCACACCACGGTGGCACGTGGGACAGCCTTGTGGGAAAGCCTCGAGGGAAAGCCTCGAGGGAAAACCACAGATCCTTTGATCCACTCGACTGGAAGCGTGACATTGCTGCTACAGCCTGAAAGGAAAGCGCACGTGCATGCCCCCACTCGAGACGAGGCCTGACTCCCCTGGGGAGACTCCAGAAGTACCCAAAGATACATGTCACCCCTGAGAGGAATCCTCGGTTCCGGCCCTGACTCCACACAAGGTTTTTGGCCCCGGTATCGACGGGAGAGGAATCCCGAGAGGCCCCCTAGCAACTCGCATGGGGACTGGCCTCTCCTGAGGCAACCAGGGCGGGTCCCTGAGGTCCCCGTCGTAACTCGAGAACACCTGCCGCAACTCGAGAAAATCCAGGAAGTTCTCCCTTGCAGGCGAGATGAGGCCTATTTCCGATGAGGCGTCTGGAGACTAATGACACCTAACCTCTGGAACTTCGAAAGGGTCTTTCACACCCTTGCTGCAACTCAAGAAGTTCACCGCCATACCCGTCTCCACTCGAGAGGAAGCACGATGGTCCCGCCCACATCCAGAGGAGCCCCGTTTCCCCCTCGTAGCTCGAGATGAGGGATCCTTTCCCTGCTTTCAACGGGAAAGAATTCCCGGCGTTCCCGTCGCATCTCAAGAGGAGGCACTCTCAACAGGAAAGGCGAGAGGAACTCCATGGTCGTACCACCATTCCAAGACTCCCCCAGATGTCTCAGTCCATTCCAGAGGAAACTTTTGCCCTGCACTGGCTCATCTTTCACGCCGAGGATCGACTCACACCACGGTGGCACGTGGGAAAGCCTTGTGGGAAAGCCTCGAGGGAAAGCCTCGAGGGAAAACCACAGATCCTTTGATCCACGCGACGGGAAGCGTGACATTGCTGCTGCAGCCTGGAAGGAAAGCGCACGTGCATGCCCCCACTCGAGACGAGTCCTACTCCCCTGGGGAGACTCCAGAAGTACCCAAAGATACATGTCACCCCTGTGAGTAATCCTCGGTTCCGGCCCTGACTTCACACAAGGTTTTTGGCCCCGGTATCGACGGGAGGGGAATCCCGAGAGGTCCCCTAGCAACTCGCATGGGGACTGGCCTCTCCTGAGGCCACCAGGGCGGTTCCCTGAGGTCCCCGTCGTAACTCGAGAACACCTGCCGCAACTCGAGAAAATCCAGGAAGTTCTCCCTTCCAGGCGACATGTGGCCTATTTCCGATGAGGCGTCTGGAGACTAATGACACCTAACCTCTGGAACTTCGAAAGGGTCTTTCACACCCTTGCTGCAACTCAAGAAGTTCACCGCCATACCCGTCTCCACTCGAGAGGAAGCACGATGGTCCCGCCCACATCCAGAGGAGCCCCGTTTCCCCCTCGTAGCTCGAGATGAGGGATCCTTTCCCTGCTTTCAACGGGAAAGAATTCCCAGTGTTCCCGTCGCATCTCAAGAGGAGGCATTCTCAACAGGAAAGGCGAGAGGAACTCCATGGTCGTACCACCATTCCAGGATTGCCCAGATGTCTCAGTCCATTCCAGAGGAACCTCTTTGCCCTGCACTGGCTCATCTTTCACGCCGAGGATCGACTCACACCACGGTGGCACGTGGGACAGCCCTGTGGGAAAGCCTCGAATGAAATCCTCGAGGGAAAACCACAGATCCTTTGATCCACGCGACGGGAAGCGTGACATTGCTGCTACAGCCTGGAAGGAAAGCGCACGTGCATGCCCCCACTCGAGACGAGGCCTGACTCCCCTTTGGAGACTCCAGAAGTACTCAAAGATACATGTCACCCCTGAGAGGAATCCTCGGTTCCGGCCCTGACTCCACACAAGGTTTTTGTCCCCGGTATCGACGGGAGAGGAATCCCGAGAGGCCCCCTATCACCTCGCATGGGGACTGGCCTCTCCTGAGGCCACCAGGGCGGGTCCCTGAGGTCCCCGTCGTAACTCGAGAACACCTGCCGCAACTCGAGAAAATCCAGGAAGTTCTCCCTTGCAGGCGAGATGAGGCCTATTTCCGATGAGGCGTCTGGAGACTAATGACACCTAACCTCTGGAACTTCGAAAGGGTCTTTCACACCCTTGCTGCAACTCAAGAAGTTCACCGGCATACCCGTCTCCACTCGAGAGGAAGCACGATGGTCCCGCCCACATCCAGAGGAGCCCCGTTTCCCCCTCGTAGCTCGAGATGAGGGATCCTTTCCCTGCTTTCAACGGGAAAGAATTCCCGGCGTTCCTGTCGCATCTCAAGAAGAGGCACTCTCAACAGGAAAGGCGAGAGGAACTCCATGGTCGTACCACCATTCCTAGAGTACCCTAGATGTCTCAGTCCATTCCAGAGGAACCTCTTTGACCTGCACTGGCTCATCTTTCACGCCGAGGATCGATTCACACCACGGTGGCACGTGGGACAGCCCTGTGGGAAAGCCTCGAGGGAAAGACTCGAGGGAAAGCCACAGACCCTTTGATAAATGCGACGGGAATCGTGACATTGCTGCTAGAGCCTGGAAGGAAAGCGCACGTGCATGCCCCCACTCGAGACGAGGCCTGACTCCCCTTTGGAGACTCCAGAAGTACCCAAAGATACATGTCACCCCTGAGAGGAATCCTCGGTTGCGGCCCTGACTCCACACAAGTTTTTTGTCCCCGGTATCGACGGGAGAGGAATCCCGAGAGGCCCCCTAGCAACTCGCATGGGGACTGGCCTCTCCTGAGGCAACCAGGGCGGGTCCCTGAGGTCCCCGTCGTAACTCGAGTACACCTGCCGCAACTCGAGAAAATCCAGGAAGTTCTCCCTTGCAGGCGAGATGAGGCCTATTTCCGATGAGGCGTCTGGAGACTAATGACACCTAACCTCTGGAACTTCGAAAGGGTCTTTCACACCCTTGCTGCAACTCAAGAAGTTCACCGCCATACCCGTCTCCACTCGAGAGGAAGCACGATGGTCCCGCCCACATCCAGAGGAGCCCCGTTTCCCCCTCGTAGCTCGAGATGAGGGATCCCTTCCCTGCTTTCAACGGGAAAGAATTCCCGGCGTTCCCGTCGCATCTCAAGAGGAGGCACTCTCAACAGGAAAGGCGAGAGGAACTCCATGGTCGTACCACCATTCCAAGAGTCCCCCAGATGTCTCAGTCCATTCCAGAGGAACCTCTTTGCCCTGCACTGGCTCATCTTTCACGCCGAGGATCGACTCACACCACGGTGGCACGTGGGCCAGCCCTGTGGGAAAGCCTCGAGGGAAAGCCTCGAGGGAAAACCACAGATCCTTTGATCCACCCGACGGGAAGCGTGACATTGCTGCTACAGCCTGGATGGAAAGCACAAGTTCATTCCACCACTCGAGACGAGGCCTGACTCCCCTGGGGAGACTCCAGAAGTACCCAAAGATCCATGTCAGCCCCTGAGAGGAATCCTCGGTTCCGGCCCTGACTCCACACAAGGTTTTTGACCCCGGTATCGACGGGAGAGGAATCCCGAGAGGCCGCCTAGCAACTCGCACGGGGAGTGGCCTCTCCTGAGGCCACCAGGGCGGGTCCCTGACGTCCCCGTCGTAACTCGAGAACACCTGCCGCAACTCGAGAAAATCCAGGAAGTTCTCCCTTCCAGGCGAGATGAGGCCTATTTCCGATGAGGCGTCTGGAGTCTAATGACACCTAACCTCTGGAACTTCGAAAGGGTCTTTCACACCCTTGCTGCAACTCAAGAAGTTCACCGCCATACCCGTCTCCACTCGAGAGGAAGCACGATGGTCCCGCCCACATCCAGAGGAGCCCCGTTTCCCCCTCGTAGCTCGAGATGAGGGATCCTTTCCCTGCTTTCAACGGGAAAGAATTCCCGGCGTTCCCGTCGCATCTCAAGAGGAGGCACTCTCAACAGGAAAGGCGAGAGGAACTCCATGGTCGTACCACCATTCCAGGATTGCCCAGATGTCTCAGTCCATTCCAGAGGAACCTCTTTGCCCTGCACTGGCTCATCTTTCACGCCGAGGATCGACTCACACCACGGTGGCACGTGGGACAGCCCTGTGGGAAAGCCTCGAGGGAAAGCCTCGAGGGAAAACCACAGATCCTTTGATCCACGCGACGGGAAGCGTGACATTGCTGCTACAGCCTGGAAGGAAAGCGCACGTGCATGCCCCCACTCGAGAGGAGGCCTGACTCCCCTGGGGAGACTCCAGAAGTACCCAAATATCCTTGTCACCCCTGAGAGGAATCCACGGTCCCGGCCCTGACTCCACACAAGGTTTTTGGCCCCGGTATCGACGGGAGAGGAATCCCGAGAGGCCCCCTAGCAACTCGCATGGGGACTGGCCTTTCTTGAGGCCACCCGGGCGGGTCCCTGAGGTCCCCGTCGTAACTCGAGAACACCTGCCGCAACTCAAGAAAATCCAGGAAGTTCTCCCTTCCAGGCGAGATGAGGCCTATTTCCGATGAGGCGTCTGGAGACTAATGACACCTAACCTCTGGAACTTCGAAAGGGTCTTTCACACCCTTGCTGCAACTCAAGAAGTTCACCGCCATACCCGTCTCCACTCGAGAGGAAGTACGATGGTCCCGCCCACATCCAGAGGAGCCCCGTTTCCCCCTCGGAGCTCGAGATGAGGGATCCTTTCCCTGCTTTCAACGGGAAAGAATTCCCGGCGTTCCCGTCGCATCTCAAGAGGAGGCACTCTCAACAGGAAAGGCGAGAGGAACTCCATGGTCGTTCCACCATTCCAAGACTCCCCCAGATGTCTCAGTCCATTCCAGAGGAACCTCTTTGACCTGCACTGGCTCATCTTTCACGCCGAGGATCGACTCACACCACGGTGGCACGTGGGACAGCCCTGTGGGAAAGCCTCGAGGGAAAGCCTCGAGGGAAAACCACAGATCCTTTGATCCACGCGACGGGAAGCGTGACATTGCTGCTACAGCCTGGAAGGAAAGCGCACGTGCATGGCCCCACTCGAGAGGAGGCCTGACTCCCCTGGGGAGACTCCAGAAGTACCTAAAGATCCATGTCACCCCTGAGAGGAATCCTCGGTCCCGGCCCTGACTCCACACAAGGTTTTTGGCCCCGGTATCGACGGGAGAGGAATCCCGAGAGGCCCCCTAGCAAGTCGCATGGGGACTGGCCTCTCCTGAGGCCACCAGGGCGGGTCCCTGAGGTCCCCGTCGTAACTCGAGAACACCTGCCGCAACTCGAGAAAATCCAGGAAGTTCTCCCTTCCAGGCGAGATGAGGCCTATTTCCGATGAGGCGTCTGGAGACTAATGACACCTAACCTCTGGAACTTCGAAAGGGTCTTTCACACCCTTGCTGCAACTCAAGAAGTTCACCGCCATACCCGTCTCCACTCGAGAGGAAGCACGATGGTCCCGCCCACATCCAGAGGAGCCCCGTTTCCCCCTCGTAGCTCGAGATGAGGGATCCTTTCCCTGCTTTCAACGGGAAAGAATTCCCGGCGTTCCCGTCGCATCTCAAGAGGAGGCACTCTCAACAGGAAAGGCGAGAGGAACTCCATGGTCGTACCACCATTCCAAGAGTCCCCCAGATGTCTCAGTCCATTCCAGAGGAAACTCTCTGCCCTGCACTGGCTCATTTTTCACGCCGAGGATCGACTCACACCACGGTGGCACGTGGGACAGCCCTGTGGGAAAGCCTCGAGGGAAAGCCTCGAGGGAAAACCACAGATCCTTTGATCCACGCGACGGGAAGCGTGACATTGCTGCTACAGCCTGGAAGGAAAGCACACGTGCATGCCCCCACTCGAGACGAGGCCTGACTCCCCTGGGGAGACTCCAGAAGTACCCAAAGATCCATGTCAGCCCCTGAGAGGAATCCTCGGTTCGGGCCCTGACTCCACACAAGGTTCTTGGCCCCGGTATCGACGGGAGAGGAATCCCGAGAGGCCCCCTAGCAACTCGCATGGGGACTGGCCTCTCCTGAGGCCACCAGGGCGGGTCCCTGAGGTCCCCGTCGTAACTCGAGAACACCTGCCGCAACTCGAGAAAATCCAGGAAGTTCTCCCTTCCAGGTGAGATGAGGCCTATTTCCGATGAGGCGTCTGGAGACTAATGACACCTAACCTCTGGAATTTCGAAAGGGTCTTTCACACCCTTGCTGCAACTCAAGAAGTACACCGCCATACCCGTCTCCACTCGAGAGGAAGCACGATGGTCCCGCCCACATCCAGAGGAGCCCCGTTTCCCCCTCGTAGCTCGAGATGAGGGATCCTTTCCCTGCTTTCAACGGGAAAGAATTCCGAGCGTTCCCGTCGCATCTCAAGAGGAGGCACTCTCAACAGGAAAGGCGAGAGGAACTCCATGGTCGTACCACCATTCCAAGAGTCCCCCAGATGTCTCAGTCCATTCCAGAGGAACCTCTTTGCCCTGCACTGGCTCATCTTTCACGCCGAGGATCGACTCACACCACGGTGGCACGTGGGACACCCTTGTGGGAAAGCCTCGAGGGAAAGCCTCGAGGGAAAACCACAGATCCTTTGATCCACTCGACGGGAAGCGTGACATTGCTGCTACAGCCTGGAAGGAAAGCGCACGTGCATGCCCCCACTCGAGACGAGGCCTGACTCCCCTGGGGAGACTCCAGAAGTACTCAAAGATCCATGTCAGCCCCTGAGAGGAATCCTCGGTTCGGGCCCTGACTCCACACAAGGTTATTGGCCCCGGTATCGACGGGAGAGGAATCCCGAGAGGCCCCCTAGCAACTCGCATGGGGACTGGCCTCTCCTGAGGCCACCAGGGCGGGTCCCTGAGGTCCCCGTCGTAACTCGAGAACACCTGCCGCAACTCGAGAAAATCCAGGAAGTTCTCCCTTCCAGGTGAGATGAGGCCTATTTCCGATGAGGCGTCTGGAGACTAATGACACCTAACCTCTGGAATTTCGAAAGGGTCTTTCACACCCTTGCTGCAACTCAAGAAGTACACCGCCATACCCGTCTCCACTCGAGAGGAAGCACGATGGTCCCGCCCACATACAGAGGAGCCCCGTTTCCCCCTCGTAGCTCGAGATGAGGGATCCTTTCCCTGCTTTCAACGGGAAAGAATTCCCAGCGTTCCCGTCGCATCTCAAGAGGAGGCACTCTCAACAGGAAAGGCGAGAGGAACTCCATGGTCGTACCACCATTCCAAGAGTCCCCCAGATGTCTCAGTCCATTCCAGAGGAACCTCTTTGCCCTGCACTGGCTCATCTTTCACGCCGAGGATCGACTCACACCACGGTGGCACGTGGGACAGCCTTGTGGGAAAGCCTCGAGGGAAAGCCTCGAGGGAAAACCACAGATCCTTTGATCCACTCGACTGGAAGCGTGACATTGCTGCTACAGCCTGAAAGGAAAGCGCACGTGCATGCCCCCACTCGAGACGAGGCCTGACTCCCCTGGGGAGACTCCAGAAGTACCCAAAGATACATGTCACCCCTGAGAGGAATCCTCGGTTCCGGCCCTGACTCCACACAAGGTTTTTGGCCCCGGTATCGACGGGAGAGGAATCCCGAGAGGCCCCCTAGCAACTCGCATGGGGACTGGCCTCTCCTGAGGCAACCAGGGCGGGTCCCTGAGGTCCCCGTCGTAACTCGAGAACACCTGCCGCAACTCGAGAAAATCCAGGAAGTTCTCCCTTGCAGGCGAGATGAGGCCTATTTCCGATGAGGCGTCTGGAGACTAATGACACCTAACCTCTGGAACTTCGAAAGGGTCTTTCACACCCTTGCTGCAACTCAAGAAGTTCACCGCCATACCCGTCTCCACTCGAGAGGAAGCACGATGGTCCCGCCCACATCCAGAGGAGCCCCGTTTCCCCCTCGTAGCTCGAGATGAGGGATCCTTTCCCTGCTTTCAACGGGAAAGAATTCCCGGCGTTCCCGTCGCATCTCAAGAGGAGGCACTCTCAACAGGAAAGGCGAGAGGAACTCCATGGTCGTACCACCATTCCAAGACTCCCCCAGATGTCTCAGTCCATTCCAGAGGAAACTTTTGCCCTGCACTGGCTCATCTTTCACGCCGAGGATCGACTCACACCACGGTGGCACGTGGGAAAGCCTTGTGGGAAAGCCTCGAGGGAAAGCCTCGAGGGAAAACCACAGATCCTTTGATCCACGCGACGGGAAGCGTGACATTGCTGCTGCAGCCTGGAAGGAAAGCGCACGTGCATGCCCCCACTCGAGACGAGTCCTACTCCCCTGGGGAGACTCCAGAAGTACCCAAAGATACATGTCACCCCTGTGAGTAATCCTCGGTTCCGGCCCTGACTTCACACAAGGTTTTTGGCCCCGGTATCGACGGGAGGGGAATCCCGAGAGGTCCCCTAGCAACTCGCATGGGGACTGGCCTCTCCTGAGGCCACCAGGGCGGTTCCCTGAGGTCCCCGTCGTAACTCGAGAACACCTGCCGCAACTCGAGAAAATCCAGGAAGTTCTCCCTTCCAGGCGACATGTGGCCTATTTCCGATGAGGCGTCTGGAGACTAATGACACCTAACCTCTGGAACTTCGAAAGGGTCTTTCACACCCTTGCTGCAACTCAAGAAGTTCACCGCCATACCCGTCTCCACTCGAGAGGAAGCACGATGGTCCCGCCCACATCCAGAGGAGCCCCGTTTCCCCCTCGTAGCTCGAGATGAGGGATCCTTTCCCTGCTTTCAACGGGAAAGAATTCCCAGTGTTCCCGTCGCATCTCAAGAGGAGGCATTCTCAACAGGAAAGGCGAGAGGAACTCCATGGTCGTACCACCATTCCAGGATTGCCCAGATGTCTCAGTCCATTCCAGAGGAACCTCTTTGCCCTGCACTGGCTCATCTTTCACGCCGAGGATCGACTCACACCACGGTGGCACGTGGGACAGCCCTGTGGGAAAGCCTCGAATGAAATCCTCGAGGGAAAACCACAGATCCTTTGATCCACGCGACGGGAAGCGTGACATTGCTGCTACAGCCTGGAAGGAAAGCGCACGTGCATGCCCCCACTCGAGACGAGGCCTGACTCCCCTTTGGAGACTCCAGAAGTACTCAAAGATACATGTCACCCCTGAGAGGAATCCTCGGTTCCGGCCCTGACTCCACACAAGGTTTTTGTCCCCGGTATCGACGGGAGAGGAATCCCGAGAGGCCCCCTATCACCTCGCATGGGGACTGGCCTCTCCTGAGGCCACCAGGGCGGGTCCCTGAGGTCCCCGTCGTAACTCGAGAACACCTGCCGCAACTCGAGAAAATCCAGGAAGTTCTCCCTTGCAGGCGAGATGAGGCCTATTTCCGATGAGGCGTCTGGAGACTAATGACACCTAACCTCTGGAACTTCGAAAGGGTCTTTCACACCCTTGCTGCAACTCAAGAAGTTCACCGGCATACCCGTCTCCACTCGAGAGGAAGCACGATGGTCCCGCCCACATCCAGAGGAGCCCCGTTTCCCCCTCGTAGCTCGAGATGAGGGATCCTTTCCCTGCTTTCAACGGGAAAGAATTCCCGGCGTTCCTGTCGCATCTCAAGAAGAGGCACTCTCAACAGGAAAGGCGAGAGGAACTCCATGGTCGTACCACCATTCCTAGAGTACCCTAGATGTCTCAGTCCATTCCAGAGGAACCTCTTTGACCTGCACTGGCTCATCTTTCACGCCGAGGATCGATTCACACCACGGTGGCACGTGGGACAGCCCTGTGGGAAAGCCTCGAGGGAAAGACTCGAGGGAAAGCCACAGACCCTTTGATAAATGCGACGGGAATCGTGACATTGCTGCTAGAGCCTGGAAGGAAAGCGCACGTGCATGCCCCCACTCGAGACGAGGCCTGACTCCCCTTTGGAGACTCCAGAAGTACCCAAAGATACATGTCACCCCTGAGAGGAATCCTCGGTTGCGGCCCTGACTCCACACAAGTTTTTTGTCCCCGGTATCGACGGGAGAGGAATCCCGAGAGGCCCCCTAGCAACTCGCATGGGGACTGGCCTCTCCTGAGGCAACCAGGGCGGGTCCCTGAGGTCCCCGTCGTAACTCGAGTACACCTGCCGCAACTCGAGAAAATCCAGGAAGTTCTCCCTTGCAGGCGAGATGAGGCCTATTTCCGATGAGGCGTCTGGAGACTAATGACACCTAACCTCTGGAACTTCGAAAGGGTCTTTCACACCCTTGCTGCAACTCAAGAAGTTCACCGCCATACCCGTCTCCACTCGAGAGGAAGCACGATGGTCCCGCCCACATCCAGAGGAGCCCCGTTTCCCCCTCGTAGCTCGAGATGAGGGATCCCTTCCCTGCTTTCAACGGGAAAGAATTCCCGGCGTTCCCGTCGCATCTCAAGAGGAGGCACTCTCAACAGGAAAGGCGAGAGGAACTCCATGGTCGTACCACCATTCCAAGAGTCCCCCAGATGTCTCAGTCCATTCCAGAGGAACCTCTTTGCCCTGCACTGGCTCATCTTTCACGCCGAGGATCGACTCACACCACGGTGGCACGTGGGCCAGCCCTGTGGGAAAGCCTCGAGGGAAAGCCTCGAGGGAAAACCACAGATCCTTTGATCCACCCGACGGGAAGCGTGACATTGCTGCTACAGCCTGGATGGAAAGCACAAGTTCATTCCACCACTCGAGACGAGGCCTGACTCCCCTGGGGAGACTCCAGAAGTACCCAAAGATCCATGTCAGCCCCTGAGAGGAATCCTCGGTTCCGGCCCTGACTCCACACAAGGTTTTTGACCCCGGTATCGACGGGAGAGGAATCCCGAGAGGCCGCCTAGCAACTCGCACGGGGAGTGGCCTCTCCTGAGGCCACCAGGGCGGGTCCCTGACGTCCCCGTCGTAACTCGAGAACACCTGCCGCAACTCGAGAAAATCCAGGAAGTTCTCCCTTCCAGGCGAGATGAGGCCTATTTCCGATGAGGCGTCTGGAGTCTAATGACACCTAACCTCTGGAACTTCGAAAGGGTCTTTCACACCCTTGCTGCAACTCAAGAAGTTCACCGCCATACCCGTCTCCACTCGAGAGGAAGCACGATGGTCCCGCCCACATCCAGAGGAGCCCCGTTTCCCCCTCGTAGCTCGAGATGAGGGATCCTTTCCCTGCTTTCAACGGGAAAGAATTCCCGGCGTTCCCGTCGCATCTCAAGAGGAGGCACTCTCAACAGGAAAGGCGAGAGGAACTCCATGGTCGTACCACCATTCCAGGATTGCCCAGATGTCTCAGTCCATTCCAGAGGAACCTCTTTGCCCTGCACTGGCTCATCTTTCACGCCGAGGATCGACTCACACCACGGTGGCACGTGGGACAGCCCTGTGGGAAAGCCTCGAGGGAAAGCCTCGAGGGAAAACCACAGATCCTTTGATCCACGCGACGGGAAGCGTGACATTGCTGCTACAGCCTGGAAGGAAAGCGCACGTGCATGCCCCCACTCGAGAGGAGGCCTGACTCCCCTGGGGAGACTCCAGAAGTACCCAAATATCCTTGTCACCCCTGAGAGGAATCCACGGTCCCGGCCCTGACTCCACACAAGGTTTTTGGCCCCGGTATCGACGGGAGAGGAATCCCGAGAGGCCCCCTAGCAACTCGCATGGGGACTGGCCTTTCTTGAGGCCACCCGGGCGGGTCCCTGAGGTCCCCGTCGTAACTCGAGAACACCTGCCGCAACTCAAGAAAATCCAGGAAGTTCTCCCTTCCAGGCGAGATGAGGCCTATTTCCGATGAGGCGTCTGGAGACTAATGACACCTAACCTCTGGAACTTCGAAAGGGTCTTTCACACCCTTGCTGCAACTCAAGAAGTTCACCGCCATACCCGTCTCCACTCGAGAGGAAGTACGATGGTCCCGCCCACATCCAGAGGAGCCCCGTTTCCCCCTCGGAGCTCGAGATGAGGGATCCTTTCCCTGCTTTCAACGGGAAAGAATTCCCGGCGTTCCCGTCGCATCTCAAGAGGAGGCACTCTCAACAGGAAAGGCGAGAGGAACTCCATGGTCGTTCCACCATTCCAAGACTCCCCCAGATGTCTCAGTCCATTCCAGAGGAACCTCTTTGACCTGCACTGGCTCATCTTTCACGCCGAGGATCGACTCACACCACGGTGGCACGTGGGACAGCCCTGTGGGAAAGCCTCGAGGGAAAGCCTCGAGGGAAAACCACAGATCCTTTGATCCACGCGACGGGAAGCGTGACATTGCTGCTACAGCCTGGAAGGAAAGCGCACGTGCATGGCCCCACTCGAGAGGAGGCCTGACTCCCCTGGGGAGACTCCAGAAGTACCTAAAGATCCATGTCACCCCTGAGAGGAATCCTCGGTCCCGGCCCTGACTCCACACAAGGTTTTTGGCCCCGGTATCGACGGGAGAGGAATCCCGAGAGGCCCCCTAGCAAGTCGCATGGGGACTGGCCTCTCCTGAGGCCACCAGGGCGGGTCCCTGAGGTCCCCGTCGTAACTCGAGAACACCTGCCGCAACTCGAGAAAATCCAGGAAGTTCTCCCTTCCAGGCGAGATGAGGCCTATTTCCGATGAGGCGTCTGGAGACTAATGACACCTAACCTCTGGAACTTCGAAAGGGTCTTTCACACCCTTGCTGCAACTCAAGAAGTTCACCGCCATACCCGTCTCCACTCGAGAGGAAGCACGATGGTCCCGCCCACATCCAGAGGAGCCCCGTTTCCCCCTCGTAGCTCGAGATGAGGGATCCTTTCCCTGCTTTCAACGGGAAAGAATTCCCGGCGTTCCCGTCGCATCTCAAGAGGAGGCACTCTCAACAGGAAAGGCGAGAGGAACTCCATGGTCGTACCACCATTCCAAGAGTCCCCCAGATGTCTCAGTCCATTCCAGAGGAAACTCTCTGCCCTGCACTGGCTCATTTTTCACGCCGAGGATCGACTCACACCACGGTGGCACGTGGGACAGCCCTGTGGGAAAGCCTCGAGGGAAAGCCTCGAGGGAAAACCACAGATCCTTTGATCCACGCGACGGGAAGCGTGACATTGCTGCTACAGCCTGGAAGGAAAGCACACGTGCATGCCCCCACTCGAGACGAGGCCTGACTCCCCTGGGGAGACTCCAGAAGTACCCAAAGATCCATGTCAGCCCCTGAGAGGAATCCTCGGTTCGGGCCCTGACTCCACACAAGGTTCTTGGCCCCGGTATCGACGGGAGAGGAATCCCGAGAGGCCCCCTAGCAACTCGCATGGGGACTGGCCTCTCCTGAGGCCACCAGGGCGGGTCCCTGAGGTCCCCGTCGTAACTCGAGAACACCTGCCGCAACTCGAGAAAATCCAGGAAGTTCTCCCTTCCAGGTGAGATGAGGCCTATTTCCGATGAGGCGTCTGGAGACTAATGACACCTAACCTCTGGAATTTCGAAAGGGTCTTTCACACCCTTGCTGCAACTCAAGAAGTACACCGCCATACCCGTCTCCACTCGAGAGGAAGCACGATGGTCCCGCCCACATCCAGAGGAGCCCCGTTTCCCCCTCGTAGCTCGAGATGAGGGATCCTTTCCCTGCTTTCAACGGGAAAGAATTCCCAGCGTTCCCGTCGCATCTCAAGAGGAGGCACTCTCAACAGGAAAGGCGAGAGGAACTCCATGGTCGTACCACCATTCCAAGAGTCCCCCAGATGTCTCAGTCCATTCCAGAGGAACCTCTTTGCCCTGCACTGGCTCATCTTTCACGCCGAGGATCGACTCACACCACGGTGGCACGTGGGACAGCCTTGTGGGAAAGCCTCGAGGGAAAGCCTCGAGGGAAAACCACAGATCCTTTGATCCACTCGACGGGAAGCGTGACATTGCTGCTACAGCCTGGAAGGAAAGCGCACGTGCATGCCCCCACTCGAGACGAGGCCTGACTCCCCTGGGGAGACTCCAGAAGTACTCAAAGATCCATGTCAGCCCCTGAGAGGAATCCTCGGTTCGGGCCCTGACTCCACACAAGGTTATTGGCCCCGGTATCGACGGGAGAGGAATCCCGAGAGGCCCCCTAGCAACTCGCATGGGGACTGGCCTCTCCTGAGGCCACCAGGGCGGGTCCCTGAGGTCCCCGTCGTAACTCGAGAACACCTGCCGCAACTCGAGAAAATCCAGGAAGTTCTCCCTTCCAGGTGAGATGAGGCCTATTTCCGATGAGGCGTCTGGAGACTAATGACACCTAACCTCTGGAATTTCGAAAGGGTCTTTCACACCCTTGCTGCAACTCAAGAAGTACACCGCCATACCCGTCTCCACTCGAGAGGAAGCACGATGGTCCCGCCCACATACAGAGGAGCCCCGTTTCCCCCTCGTAGCTCGAGATGAGGGATCCTTTCCCTGCTTTCAACGGGAAAGAATTCCCAGCGTTCCCGTCGCATCTCAAGAGGAGGCACTCTCAACAGGAAAGGCGAGAGGAACTCCATGGTCGTACCACCATTCCAAGAGTCCCCCAGATGTCTCAGTCCATTCCAGAGGAACCTCTTTGCCCTGCACTGGCTCATCTTTCACGCCGAGGATCGACTCACACCACGGTGGCACGTGGGACAGCCTTGTGGGAAAGCCTCGAGGGAAAGCCTCGAGGGAAAACCACAGATCCTTTGATCCACTCGACTGGAAGCGTGACATTGCTGCTACAGCCTGAAAGGAAAGCGCACGTGCATGCCCCCACTCGAGACGAGGCCTGACTCCCCTGGGGAGACTCCAGAAGTACCCAAAGATACATGTCACCCCTGAGAGGAATCCTCGGTTCCGGCCCTGACTCCACACAAGGTTTTTGGCCCCGGTATCGACGGGAGAGGAATCCCGAGAGGCCCCCTAGCAACTCGCATGGGGACTGGCCTCTCCTGAGGCAACCAGGGCGGGTCCCTGAGGTCCCCGTCGTAACTCGAGAACACCTGCCGCAACTCGAGAAAATCCAGGAAGTTCTCCCTTGCAGGCGAGATGAGGCCTATTTCCGATGAGGCGTCTGGAGACTAATGACACCTAACCTCTGGAACTTCGAAAGGGTCTTTCACACCCTTGCTGCAACTCAAGAAGTTCACCGCCATACCCGTCTCCACTCGAGAGGAAGCACGATGGTCCCGCCCACATCCAGAGGAGCCCCGTTTCCCCCTCGTAGCTCGAGATGAGGGATCCTTTCCCTGCTTTCAACGGGAAAGAATTCCCGGCGTTCCCGTCGCATCTCAAGAGGAGGCACTCTCAACAGGAAAGGCGAGAGGAACTCCATGGTCGTACCACCATTCCAAGACTCCCCCAGATGTCTCAGTCCATTCCAGAGGAAACTTTTGCCCTGCACTGGCTCATCTTTCACGCCGAGGATCGACTCACACCACGGTGGCACGTGGGAAAGCCTTGTGGGAAAGCCTCGAGGGAAAGCCTCGAGGGAAAACCACAGATCCTTTGATCCACGCGACGGGAAGCGTGACATTGCTGCTGCAGCCTGGAAGGAAAGCGCACGTGCATGCCCCCACTCGAGACGAGTCCTACTCCCCTGGGGAGACTCCAGAAGTACCCAAAGATACATGTCACCCCTGTGAGTAATCCTCGGTTCCGGCCCTGACTTCACACAAGGTTTTTGGCCCCGGTATCGACGGGAGGGGAATCCCGAGAGGTCCCCTAGCAACTCGCATGGGGACTGGCCTCTCCTGAGGCCACCAGGGCGGTTCCCTGAGGTCCCCGTCGTAACTCGAGAACACCTGCCGCAACTCGAGAAAATCCAGGAAGTTCTCCCTTCCAGGCGACATGTGGCCTATTTCCGATGAGGCGTCTGGAGACTAATGACACCTAACCTCTGGAACTTCGAAAGGGTCTTTCACACCCTTGCTGCAACTCAAGAAGTTCACCGCCATACCCGTCTCCACTCGAGAGGAAGCACGATGGTCCCGCCCACATCCAGAGGAGCCCCGTTTCCCCCTCGTAGCTCGAGATGAGGGATCCTTTCCCTGCTTTCAACGGGAAAGAATTCCCAGTGTTCCCGTCGCATCTCAAGAGGAGGCATTCTCAACAGGAAAGGCGAGAGGAACTCCATGGTCGTACCACCATTCCAGGATTGCCCAGATGTCTCAGTCCATTCCAGAGGAACCTCTTTGCCCTGCACTGGCTCATCTTTCACGCCGAGGATCGACTCACACCACGGTGGCACGTGGGACAGCCCTGTGGGAAAGCCTCGAATGAAATCCTCGAGGGAAAACCACAGATCCTTTGATCCACGCGACGGGAAGCGTGACATTGCTGCTACAGCCTGGAAGGAAAGCGCACGTGCATGCCCCCACTCGAGACGAGGCCTGACTCCCCTTTGGAGACTCCAGAAGTACTCAAAGATACATGTCACCCCTGAGAGGAATCCTCGGTTCCGGCCCTGACTCCACACAAGGTTTTTGTCCCCGGTATCGACGGGAGAGGAATCCCGAGAGGCCCCCTATCAACTCGCATGGGGACTGGCCTCTCCTGAGGCCACCAGGGCGGGTCCCTGAGGTCCCCGTCGTAACTCGAGAACACCTGCCGCAACTCGAGAAAATCCAGGAAGTTCTCCCTTGCAGGCGAGATGAGGCCTATTTCCGATGAGGCGTCTGGAGACTAATGACACCTAACCTCTGGAACTTCGAAAGGGTCTTTCACACCCTTGCTGCAACTCAAGAAGTTCACCGGCATACCCGTCTCCACTCGAGAGGAAGCACGATGGTCCCGCCCACATCCAGAGGAGCCCCGTTTCCCCCTCGTAGCTCGAGATGAGGGATCCTTTCCCTGCTTTCAACGGGAAAGAATTCCCGGCGTTCCTGTCGCATCTCAAGAAGAGGCACTCTCAACAGGAAAGGCGAGAGGAACTCCATGGTCGTACCACCATTCCTAGAGTCCCCTAGATGTCTCAGTCCATTCCAGAGGAACCTCTTTGACCTGCACTGGCTCATCTTTCACGCCGAGGATCGATTCACACCACGGTGGCACGTGGGACAGCCCTGTGGGAAAGCCTCGAGGGAAAGACTCGAGGGAAAGCCACAGACCCTTTGATAAATGCGACGGGAATCGTGACATTGCTGCTACAGCCTGGAAGGAAAGCGCACGTGCATGCCCCCACTCGAGACGAGGCCTGACTCCACTTTGGAGACTCCAGAAGTACCCAAAGATACATGTCACCCCTGAGAGGAATCCTCGGTTGCGGCCCTGACTCCACACAAGTTTTTTGTCCCCGGTATCGACGGGAGAGGAATCCCGAGAGGCCCCCTAGCAACTCGCATGGGGACTGGCCTCTCCTGAGGCAACCAGGGCGGGTCCCTGAGGTCCCCGTCGTAACTCGAGTACACCTGCCGCAACTCGAGAAAATCCAGGAAGTTCTCCCTTGCAGGCGAGATGAGGCCTATTTCCGATGAGGCGTCTGGAGACTAATGACACCTAACCTCTGGAACTTCGAAAGGGTCTTTCACACCCTTGCTGCAACTCAAGAAGTTCACCGCCATACCCGTCTCCACTCGAGAGGAAGCACGATGGTCCCGCCCACATCCAGAGGAGCCCCGTTTCCCCCTCGTAGCTCGAGATGAGGGATCCCTTCCCTGCTTTCAACGGGAAAGAATTCCCGGCGTTCCCGTCGCATCTCAAGAGGAGGCACTCTCAACAGGAAAGGCGAGAGGAACTCCATGGTCGTACCACCATTCCAAGAGTCCCCCAGATGTCTCAGTCCATTCCAGAGGAACCTCTTTGCCCTGCACTGGCTCATCTTTCACGCCGAGGATCGACTCACACCACGGTGGCACGTGGGCCAGCCCTGTGGGAAAGCCTCGAGGGAAAGCCTCGAGGGAAAACCACAGATCCTTTGATCCACCCGACGGGAAGCGTGACATTGCTGCTACAGCCTGGATGGAAAGCACAAGTTCATTCCACCACTCGAGACGAGGCCTGACTCCCCTGGGGAGACTCCAGAAGTACCCAAAGATCCATGTCAGCCCCTGAGAGGAATCCTCGGTTCCGGCCCTGACTCCACACAAGGTTTTTGACCCCGGTATCGACGGGAGAGGAATCCCGAGAGGCCGCCTAGCAACTCGCACGGGGAGTGGCCTCTCCTGAGGCCACCAGGGCGGGTCCCTGACGTCCCCGTCGTAACTCGAGAACACCTGCCGCAACTCGAGAAAATCCAGGAAGTTCTCCCTTCCAGGCGAGATGAGGCCTATTTCCGATGAGGCGTCTGGAGTCTAATGACACCTAACCTCTGGAACTTCGAAAGGGTCTTTCACACCCTTGCTGCAACTCAAGAAGTTCACCGCCATACCCGTCTCCACTCGAGAGGAAGCACGATGGTCCCGCCCACATCCAGAGGAGCCCCGTTTCCCCCTCGTAGCTCGAGATGAGGGATCCTTTCCCTGCTTTCAACGGGAAAGAATTCCCGGCGTTCCCGTCGCATCTCAAGAGGAGGCACTCTCAACAGGAAAGGCGAGAGGAACTCCATGGTCGTACCACCATTCCAGGATTGCCCAGATGTCTCAGTCCATTCCAGAGGAACCTCTTTGCCCTGCACTGGCTCATCTTTCACGCCGAGGATCGACTCACACCACGGTGGCACGTGGGACAGCCCTGTGGGAAAGCCTCGAATGAAATCCTCGAGGGAAAACCACAGATCCTTTGATCCACGCGACGGGAAGCGTGACATTGCTGCTACAGCCTGGAAGGAAAGCGCACGTGCATGCCCCCACTCGAGACGAGGCCTGACTCCCCTTTGGAGACTCCAGAAGTACTCAAAGATACATGTCACCCCTGAGAGGAATCCTCGGTTCCGGCCCTGACTCCACACAAGGTTTTTGTCCCCGGTATCGACGGGAGAGGAATCCCGAGAGGCCCCCTATCAACTCGCATGGGGACTGGCCTCTCCTGAGGCCACCAGGGCGGGTCCCTGAGGTCCCCGTCGTAACTCGAGAACACCTGCCGCAACTCGAGAAAATCCAGGAAGTTCTCCCTTGCAGGCGAGATGAGGCCTATTTCCGATGAGGCGTCTGGAGACTAATGACACCTAACCTCTGGAACTTCGAAAGGGTCTTTCACACCCTTGCTGCAACTCAAGAAGTTCACCGGCATACCCGTCTCCACTCGAGAGGAAGCACGATGGTCCCGCCCACATCCAGAGGAGCCCCGTTTCCCCCTCGTAGCTCGAGATGAGGGATCCTTTCCCTGCTTTCAACGGGAAAGAATTCCCGGCGTTCCTGTCGCATCTCAAGAAGAGGCACTCTCAACAGGAAAGGCGAGAGGAACTCCATGGTAGTACCACCATTCCTAGAGTCCCCTAGATGTCTCAGTCCATTCCAGAGGAACCTCTTTGACCTGCACTGGCTCATCTTTCACGCCGAGGATCGATTCACACCACGGTGGCACGTGGGACAGCCCTGTGGGAAAGCCTCGAGGGAAAGACTGGAGGGAAAGCCACAGACCCTTTGATAAATGCGACGGGAATCGTGACATTGCTGCTACAGCCTGGAAGGAAAGCGCACGTGCATGCCCCCACTCGAGACGAGGCCTGACTCCCTTTGGAGACTCCAGAAGTACCCAAAGATACATGTCACCCCTGAGAGGAATCCTCGGTTGCGGCCCTGACTCCACACAAGTTTTTTGTCCCCGGTATCGACGGGAGAGGAATCCCGAGAGGCCCCCTAGCAACTCGCATGGGGACTGGCCTCTCCTGAGGCAACCAGGGCGGGTCCCTGAGGTCCCCGTCGTAACTCGAGAACACCTGCCGCAACTCGAGAAAATCCAGGAAGTTCTCCCTTGCAGGCGAGATGAGGCCTATTTCCGATGAGGCGTCTGGAGACTAATGACACCTAACCTCTGGAACTTCGAAAGGGTCTTTCACACCCTTGCTGCAACTCAAGAAGTTCACCGCCATACCCGTCTCCACTCGAGAGGAAGCACGATGGTCCCGCCCACATCCAGAGGAGCCCCGTTTCCCCCTCGTAGCTCGAGATGAGGGATCCCTTCCCTGCTTTCAACGGGAAAGAATTCCCGGCGTTCCCGTCGCATCTCAAGAGGAGGCACTCTCAACAGGAAAGGCGAGAGGAACTCCATGGTCGTACCACCATTCCAAGAGTCCCCCAGATGTCTCAGTCCATTCCAGAGGAACCTCTTTGCCCTGCACTGGCTCATCTTTCACGCCGAGGATCGACTCACACCACGGTGGCACGTGGGCCAGCCCTGTGGGAAAGCCTCGAGGGAAAGCCTCGAGGGAAAACCACAGATCCTTTGATCCACCCGACGGGAAGCGTGACATTGCTGCTACAGCCTGGATGGAAAGCACAAGTTCATTCCACCACTCGAGACGAGGCCTGACTCCCCTGGGGAGACTCCAGAAGTACCCAAAGATCCATGTCAGCCCCTGAGAGGAATCCTCGGTTCCGGCCCTGACTCCACACAAGGTTTTTGACCCCGGTATCGACGGGAGAGGAATCCCGAGAGGCCGCCTAGCAACTCGCACGGGGAGTGGCCTCTCCTGAGGCCACCAGGGCGGGTCCCTGACGTCCCCGTCGTAACTCGAGAACACCTGCCGCAACTCGAGAAAATCCAGGAAGTTCTCCCTTCCAGGCGAGATGAGGCCTATTTCCGATGAGGCGTCTGGAGTCTAATGACACCTAACCTCTGGAACTTCGAAAGGGTCTTTCACACCCTTGCTGCAACTCAAGAAGTTCACCGCCATACCCGTCTCCACTCGAGAGGAAGCACGATGGTCCCGCCCACATCCAGAGGAGCCCCGTTTCCCCCTCGTAGCTCGAGATGAGGGATCCTTTCCCTGCTTTCAACGGGAAAGAATTCCCGGCGTTCCCGTCGCATCTCAAGAGGAGGCACTCTCAACAGGAAAGGCGAGAGGAACTCCATGGTAGTACCACCATTCCAAGACTCCCCCAGATGTCTCAGTCCATTCCAGAGGAAACTCTTTGCCCTGCACTGGCTCATCTTTCACGCCGAGGATCGACTCACAACACGGTGGCACGTGGGACAGCCCTGTGGGAAAGCCTCGAGGGAAAGCCTCGAGGGAAAGCCACAGATCCTTTGATAAATGCGACGGGAATCGTGACATTGCTGCTACAGCCTGGAAGGAAAGCGCACGTGCATGCCCCCACTCGAGGCGAGGCCTGACTCCCGTGGGGAGACTCCATAAGTACCCAAAGATCCATGTCAGCCCCTGAGAGGAATCCTCGGTCCCGGCCCTGACTCCACACAAGGTTTTTGGCCCCGGTATCGACAGGAGAGGAATCCCGAGAGGCCCCCTAGCAACTGGCATGGGGAATGGCCTCTCCTGAGGCCACCAGGGCGGGTCCCTGAGGTCCCCGTCGTAACTCGAGAACACCTGCCGCAACTCGAGAAAATCCAGGAAGTTCTCCCTTCCAGGCGAGATGAGGCCTATTTCCGATGAGGCGTCTGGAGACTAATGACACCTAACCTCTGGAACTTCGAAAGGGTCTTTCACACCCTAGCTGCAACTCAAGAAGTTCACCGCCATACCCGTCTTAACTCCAGAGGAAGCACGATGGTCCCGCCGACATCCAGAGGAGCCCCATTTCCCCCTCTTAGCTCGAGATGAGGGATCCTTTCCCTACTTTCAACGGGAAAGAGTTCCCGGCGTTCCCGTCGCATCTCAAGTGGAGGCACTCTCAACAGGAAAGGCGAGAGGAACTCCATGGTCGTACCACCATTCCAAGAGTCCCCCAGATGTCTCAGTCCATTCCAGAGGAACCTCTTTGCCCTGCACTGGCTCATCTTTCACGCCGAGGATCGACTCACACCACGGTCGCACGTGGGACAGCCCTGTGGGAAAGCCTCGAGGGAAAGCCTCGAGGGAAAACCACATATCCTTTGATCCACGCGACGGGAAGCGTGACATTGCTGCTAAAGCCTGGAAGGAAAGCGCAAGTGCATGCCACCACTCGAGACGAGGCCTGACTCCCCTGGGGAGACTCCAGAAGTACCCAAAGATCCATGTCAGCCCCTGAGAGGAATCCTCGGTTCCGGCCCTGACTCCACACAAGGTTTTTGGCCCCGGTATCGACGGGAGAGGAATCCCGAGGGGCCCCCTAGCAACTAGCTTGGGGACTGGCCTCTCCTGAGGCCACCAGGGCGGGTCCCTGAGGTCCCCGTCGTAACTCGAGAACACCTGCCTCAACTCGAGAAAATCCAGGAAGTTCTCCCTTCCAGGCGAGATGAGGCCTATTTCCGATGAGGCGTCTGGAGACTAATGACACCTAACCTCTGGAACTTCGAAAGGGTCTTTCACACCCTTGCTGCAACTCAAGAAGTTCACCGCCATACCCGTCTCAACTCGAGAGGAAGCACGATGGTCCCGCCCACATCCAGAGGAGCCCCGTTTCCCCCTCGGAGCTCGAGATGAGGAATCGTTTCCCTGCTTTCAACAGGAAAAAATTCCCAGCATTCCCGTCGCATCTCAAGAGGAGGCACTCTCAACAGGAAAGGCGGGAGGAACTCAATGGTTGTACCACCATTCCTAGAGTCCCCTAGATGTCTCAGTCCATTCCAGAGGAACCTCTTCGACCTGCACTGGCTCATCTTTCACGTCGAGGATCGACTCACACCACGGTGGCACGTGGGACAGCCCTGTGGGAAAGCCTCGAGGGAAAGCCTCGAGGGAAAGCCACAGATCCTTTGATAAATGCGACGGGAAGAATGACATTGCTGCTACAGCCTGGAAGGAAAGCGCACGTGCATGCCCCCACTCGAGACGAGGCCTGACTCCCCTGGGGAGACTCCAGAAGTACCCAAAGATCCATGTCAGCCCCTGAGAGGAATCCTCGGTTCCGGCCCTGACTCCACACAAGGTTTTTGGCCCCGGTATCGACGGGAGAGGAATCCCGAGGGGCCCCCTAGCAACTAGCATGGGGACTGGTCTCTCCTGAGGCCACCAGGGCGGGTCCCTGAGGTCCCCGTCGTAACTCGAGAACACCTGCCGCAACTCGAGCAAATCCAGGAAGTTCTCCCTTCCAGGCGAGATGAGGCCTATTTCCGATGAGGCGTCTGGAGCCTAATGACACCTAACCTCTGGAACTTCGAAAGGGTCATTCACAACCTTGCTGAAACTCAAGAATTTAACCGCCATACCCGTCTCCACTCGGGAGGAAGCACGATGGTCCCGCCCACATCCAGAGGAGCCCCGTTTCCCCCTCGTAGCTCGAGATGAGGGATCCTTTCCCTGCTTTCAACGGAAAAGAATTCCTGGCGTTCCCGTTGCATCTCAAGAGGAGGCACTCTCAACAGGAAAGGCGAGAGGAACTCCATGGTCGTACCACCATTCCAAGAGTCCCCCAGATGTCTCAGTCCATTCCAGAGGAACCTCTTTGCCCTGCACTGGCTCATCTTTCACGCCGAGGATTGACTCACACCACAGTGGCACGTGGGACAACCCTGTGGGAAAGCCTCGAGGGAAAGCCTCGAGGGAAAACCACAGATCCTTTGATCCACGCGACAGGAAACGTGACATTGCTGCTACAGGCTGGAAGGAAAGCGCACGTGCATGCCCCCACTCGAGACGAGGCCTGACTCCCCTGGGGAGACTCCAGAAGTACCCAAAGATCCAAGTCAGCCCCTGAGAGGAATCCTCGGTTCCGGCCCTTACTCCACACAAGGTTTTTGGCCCCAGTATCGATGGGAGAGGAATCCCGAGAGGCCCCCTAGCAACTCGCATGGGGACTCTCCGTTCCTTAGGCCACCAGGGCGGGTCCCTGAGGTCCCCGTCGTAACTCGAGAACACCTGCCGCAACTCGAGAAAATCCAGGAAGTTCTCCCTTCCAGGCGAGATGAGGCCTATTTCCGATGAGGCGTCTGGAGACTAATGACACCTAACCTCTGGAACTTCGAAAGGGTCTTTCACACCCTTGCTGCAACTCAAGAAGTTCACCGCCATACCAGTCTCCACTCGAGAGGAAGCACGATGGTCCCGCCCACATCCAGAGGAGCCCCGTTTCCCCCTCGTAGCTCGAGATGAGGGATCCTTTCCCTGCTTTCAACGGGAAAGAATTCCCGGCGTTCCCGTCGCATCTCAAGAGGAGGCACTCTCAACAGGAAAGGCGAGAGAAACTCCATGGTCGTACCACCATTCCAAGAGTCCCCCAGATGTCTCAGTCCATTCCAGAGGAAACTCTTTGCCCTGCACTGGCTCATCTTTCACGCCGAGGATCGACTCACACCACGGTGGCACGTGGGGCAGCCCTGTGGGAAAGCCTCGAGGGAAAGCCTCGAGGGAAAACCACAGATCCTTTGATCCACGCGACGGCAAGCGTGACATTGCTGCTACAGCATGGAAGGAAATCGCACGTGCATGCCCCCACTCGAGACGAGGCCTGACTCCCCTGGGGAGACTCCAGAAGTACCCAAAGATCCATGTCAGCCCTTGAGAGCAATTCTCGGTTCCGGCCCTGACTCCACACAAGGTTTTTGGCCCCGGTATCGACGGCAGAGGAATCCCGAGAGGCCTCCCAGCAACTCGCATGGGGACTGGCCTCTCCTGAGGCCACCAGGGCGGGTCCCTGAGGTCCCCGTCGTAACTCGAGAAACCCTGCCGCAACTCGAGAAAATCCAGGAAGTTCTCCCTTCCAGGCGAGATGAGGCCTATTTCCGATGAGGCGTCTGGAGACTAATGACACCTAACCTCTGGAACTTCGAAAGGGTCTTTCACACCCTTGCTGCAACTCAAGAAGTTCACCGCCATACCCGTCTCCACTCGAGAGGAAGCACGATGGTCCCGCCCACATCCAGAGGAGCCCCGTTTCCCCCTCGGAGCTCGAGATGAGGGATCCTTTCCCTGCTTTCAACGGGAAAGAATTCCCGGCGTTCCCGTCGCATCTCAAGAGGAGGCACTCTCAACAGGAAAGGCGAGTGGAACTCCATGGTCGTACCACCATTCCAAGAGTCCCCCAGATGTCTCAGTCCATTCCAGAGGAACCTCTTTGCCCTGCACTGGCTCATCTTTCACGCCGAGGATCGACTCACACCACGGTGGCACGTGGGACAGCCCTGTGGGAAAGCCTCGAGGGAAAACCACAGATCCTTTGATCCACGCCACGGGAAGCGTGACATTGCTGCTACAGCCTGGAAGGAAAGCACACGTGCATGACCCCACTCGAGACGAGGCCTGACTCCCCTGGGGAGACTCCAGAAATACCCAAAGATCCATGTCAGCCCCTGAGAGGAATCCTCGGTTCCGGCCCTGACTCCAGACAAGGTTTTTGGCCCCGGTATCGATGGGAGAGTAATCCCGAGAGGCCCCCTAGCAACTCGCATGGGGACTGGCCTTTACTGAGGCCACCAGGGCGGGTCCCTGAGGTCCCCGTCATAACTCGAGAACACCTGCCACAACTCGAGTAAATCCAGGAAGTTTTCCCTTCTAGGCGAGATGAGGCCTATTTCCGATGATGCGTCTGGAGACGAATGACACCTAACCTCTGGAACTTCGAAAGGGTCTTTCACACCCTTGCTGCAACTCAAGAAGTTCACCGCCATACCCGTCTCCACTCGAGAGGAAGCACGATGGTCCCGCCCACATCGAGAGGAGTCCCGTTTCCCCCTCGAAGCTCGAGATGAGGGATTCTTTCCCTGCTTTCAACGCAAAGAATTCCCGGCCTTCCCGTCACATCTCAAGAGGAGGCACTCTCAACAGGAAAGGCGAGAGGAACTCCATGGCCGTACCACCATTCCAAGAGTCCCCCAGATGTCTCTTTCCATTCCAGAGGAACCTCTTTGCCCTGCACTGGCTCATCTTTCACGGAGAAGTCGACTCACACCACAGTGGCACGTGGGACAGCCCTGTGGGAAAGCCTCGAGGGAAAACCACAGATCCTTTGATCCACGCGACGGGAAGCGTGACATTGCTGCTACAGCCTGGAAGGAAAGCGCACGTGCATGCCCCCACTCGAGCCGAGGCCTGACTCCCATGGGGAGACTCCAGAAGTACCCAAACATCCATGTCAGCCCCTGAGAAGAATCCTCGGTTCCGGCCCTGACTCCACACAAGGTTTTTGGCCCCGGTATCGACGGGAGAGGAATCCCGAGAGGCCCCCTAGCAACTCGCATGGGGACTGGCCTCTCCTGAGGCCATCAGGGCGGGTCCCTGCGGTCCCCGTCGTAACTCGAGAACACCTGCCGCAACTCGAGAAAATCCAGGAATTTCTCCCTTCCAGGCGAGATGAGGCCTATTTCCGATCAGGCGTCTGGAGACTAATGACACCTAACCTCTGGAACTTCGAAAGGGTCTTTCACACCCTTGCTGCAACTCAAGAAGTTCACCGCCATACCCGTCTCCACTCCAGAGGAAGCACGATGGTCCCGCCCACATCCAGAGGAGCCCCGTTTCCCCCTCGTAGCTCGAGATGAGCGATCCTTTCCCTGCTTTCAACGGGAAAGAATTCCCGGCGTTCCCGTCGCTTCTCAAGAGGAGGCACTCTCAACAGAAAAGGCGAGAGGAACTCCATGGTCGTACCACCATTCCAAGAGTCCCCCAGATGTCTCAGTCCATTCCAGAGGAACCTCTTTTCCCTGCACTGGCTCATCTTTCACGCCGAGGATCGACTCACACCACGGTGGCACGTGGGACAGCCCTGTGGGAAAGCCTCGAGGGAAAGCCTCGAGGGAAAACCACAGATCCTTTGATCCACGAGATGGGAAGCGTGACATTGCTGCTACAGCCTGGAAGGAAAGCGCACGTGCATGGCCCCACTCGAGCCGAGGCCTGACTCCCCTGGGGAGACTCCAGAAGTACCCAAAGATCCATGTCAGCCCCTGAGAGAAATCCTCGTTTCCGGTCCTGACTCCACACAAGGATTTTGGCCCCGGTATCGACGGGAGAGGAATCCCGAGAGGCCCCCTAGCAACTCGCCTGGGGACTGGCCTCTCCTGAGGCCACCAGGGCGGGTCCCTGATGTCCCCGTCGTAACTCGAGAACACCTGCCGCAACTAGAGAAAATCCAGGAAGTTCTCCCTTCCAGGCGAGATGAGTCCTATTTCCGATGAGGCGTCTGGAGACTAATGACACCTAAACTCTGGAACTTCGAAAGGGTCTTTCACACCCTTGCTGCAACTCAAGAAGTTCACCGCCATACCCGTCTCCACTCGAGAGGAAGCACGATCGTCCCGCCCACATCCAGAGGAGCCCCCTTTCCCCCTCCTAGCTCGAGATGAGCGATCCTTTCCCTGCTTTCAACGGGAAAGAATTCCCGGCGTTCCCGTCGCATCTCAAGAGGAGGCACTCTCAACAGGAAAGGCGAGAGGAACTCCATGGTCTTACCACCATTCCAAGAGTCCCCCAGATGTCTCAGTCCATTCCAGAGGAACCTCTTTGCCCTGCACTGGCTCATCTTTCACGCCGAGGATCGACTCACACCACGGTGGCACGTGGGACAGCCAGTGGGAAAGCCTCGAGGGAAAGCCTCGAGGGAAAACCACAGATCCTATCATCCACGCCACGGGAAGCGTGACATTGCTGCTACAGCCTGGAAGGAAAGCGCACGTGCATGCCCCCACTCGAGCCGAGGCCTGACTCCCCTGGGGAGACTCCAGAAGTACCCAAACATCCATGTCAGCCCCTGAGAGGAATCCTCGGTTCCGGCCCTGACTCCACACAAGGTTTTTGGCCCCGGTATCGACGGGAGAGGAATCCCGAGAGGCCCCCTAGCAACTCGCATGGGGACTGGCCTCTCCTGAGGCCATCAGGGCGGGTCCCTGCGGTCCCCGTCGTAACTCGAGAACACCTGCCGCAACTCGAGAAAATCCAGGAATTTCTCCCTTCCAGGCGAGATGAGGCCTATTTCCGATCAGGCGTCTGGAGACTAATGACAGCTAAACTCTGGAACTTCGAAAGGGTCTTTCACACCCTTGCTGCAACTCAAGAAGTTCACCGCCATACCCGTCTCCACTCCAGAGGAAGCACGATGGTCCCGCCCACATCCAGAGGAGCCCCGTTTCCCCCTCCTAGCTCGAGATGAGCGATCCTTTCCCTGCTTTCAACGGGAAAGAATTCCCGGCGTTCCCGTCGCATCTCAAGAGGAGGCACTCTCAACAGGAAAGGCGAGAGGATCTCCATGGTCGTACCACCATTCCAAGAGTCCCCCAGATGTCTCAGTCCATTCCAGAGGAACCTCTTTGCCCTGCACTGGCTCATCTTTCACGCCGAGGATCGACTCACACCACGGTGGCACGTGGGACAGCCCTGTGGGAAAGCCTCGAGGGAAAGCCTCGAGGGAAAACCACAGATCCTTTGATCCACGCGACGGGAAGCGTGACATTGCTGCTACAGCCTGGAAGGAAAGCGCACGTGCATGCCCCGACTCGAGACAAGGCCTGACTCCCGTGGGGAGACTCCAGAAGTACCCAAAGATCCATGTCAGCCCCTGAGAGAAATCCTCGGTTCCGGCCTTGACACCACACAAGGTTTTTGGCCCCAGTATCGACGGGAGAGGAATCCGAGAGGGCCCCTAGCAACTCGCATGGGGACTGGCCTCTCCTGAGGCCACCAGGGCGGGTCCCTGAGGTCCCCGTCGTAACTCGAGAACACCTGCCACAACTCGAGAAAATCCAGGAAGTTCTCCCTTCCAGGCGAGATGAGGCCTATTTCCGATGAGGCGTCTGGAGACTAATGACACCTAAACTCTGGAACTTCGAAAGGGTCTTTCACAACCTTGCTGCAACTCAAGAATTTCACCGCCATACCCGTCTCCACTCTAGAGGAAGCACGATCGTCCCGCCCACATCCAGAGGAGCCCCGTTTCCCCCTCCTAGCTTGAAATGAGCGATCCTTTCCCTGCTTTCAACGGGAAAGAATTCCCGGCGTTCCCGTCGCATCTCAAGCGGAGGCACTCTCAACAGGAAAGGCGAGAGGAACTCCATGGTCGTACAACCATTCCAAGAGTCCCCCAGATGTCTCAGTCCATTCCAGAGGAACCTCTTTGCCCTGCACTGGCTCATCTTTCACGCCGAGGATCAACTCACACCACGGTGGCACGTGGGACAGCCCTGTGGGAAAGCCTCGAGGGAAAGCCTCGAGGGAAAACCACAGATCCTTTGATCCACGCCACGGGAAGCGTGACATTGATGCTACAGCCTGGAAGGAAAGTGCATGTGCATGCCCCGACTCGAGACGAGGCCTGACTCCCCTGGGGAGACTCCAGAAGTACCCAAAGATCCATGTCAGCCCCTGAGAGGAATCCTCGGTTCCGGCCCTGACTCCACACAAGGTTTTTGCCCCGGTATCGACGGGAGAGGAATCCCGAGAGGCCCCCTAGCAACTCGCATGGGGACTGGCCTCTCCTGAGGCCACCAGGGCGGGTCCCTGAGGTCCCCGTCGTAACTCGAGAACACCTGCCACAACTCGAGAAATTCCAGGAAGTTCCCCCTTCCAGGCGAGATGAGGCCTATTTCCGATGAGGCGTCTGGAGACTAATGACACCTAACCTCTGGAACTTCGAAAGGGTCTTTCACACCCTTGCTGCAACTCAAGAAGTTCACCGCCACACCCGTCTCCACTCGAGAGGAAGCACGATGGTCCCGCCCACATCCAGAGGAGCCCCGTTTCCCCCTCGTAGCTCGAGATGAGGGATCCTTTCCCTGCTTTCAACGGGAAAGAATTCCTGGCGTTCCCGTCGCATCTCAAGAGGAGGCACTCTCAACAGGAAAGGCGAGGGGAACTCCATGGTCGTACCACCATTCCAAGAGTCCCCCAGATGTCTCAGTCCATTCCAGAGGAACCTCTTTGCCCTGCACTGGATCATCTTTCACGCCGAGGATCGACTCACACCACGGTGGCACGTGGGACAGCCCTGTGGGAAAGCCTCGAGAGAAAGCCTCGAGGGAAAACCACAGATACTTTGATCCACGCCACGGGAAGCGTGATATTGCTGCTACAGCCTGGAAGGAAAGCGCACGTGCATGCCCCCACTCGAGACGAGGCCATACTCCCATGGGGAGAATCCAGAAGTACCCAAAGATCCATGTCAGCCCCTGAGAGGAATCCTCGGTTCCGGCCGTGACTCCACACAAGGTTTTTGGCCCCGGTATCGACGGGAGAGGAATCCTGAGAGGCCCCCTAGCAACTCGCATGGGGACTGGCCTCTCCTGAGGCCACCAGGGCGGGTCCCTGAGGTCCCCGTCGTAACTCGAGAACACCTGCCGCAACTCGAGAAAATCCAGGAAGTTCTCCCTTCCAGGCGAGATGAGGCCTATTTCCGATGAGGCGTCTGGAGACTAATGACACCTAACCTCTGGAAATTCGAAAGGGTCTTTCACACCCTTGCTGCAACTCAAGAAGTTCACCGCCATACCCGTCTCCACTCTAGAGGAAGCACGATGGTCCCGCCCACATCCAGAGGAGCTCCGTTTCCCCCTCCTAGCTCGAGATGAGCGATCCTTTCCCTGCTTTCAACGGGAAAGAATTCCCGGCGTTCCCGTCGCATCTCAAGAGGAGGCACTCTCAACAGGAAAGGCGAGAGGAACTCCATGGTCGTACCGCCATTCCAAGAGTCCCCCAGATGTCTCAGTCCATTCCAGAGGAAACTCTTTGCCCTGCACTGGCTCATCTTTCACGCCGAGGATCGACCCACACCATGGTGGCACGTGGGACAGCCCTGTGGGAAAGACTCGAGGGAAAGCCTCGAGGGAAAACCACAGATCCTTTGATCCACGCGATGGGAAGCGTGACATTGCTGCTACAGCCTGGAAGGAAAGCGCACGTGCATGGCCCCACTCGAGCCGAGGTCTGACTCCCCTGGGGAGACTCCAGAAGTACCCAAAGATCCATGTCAGCCCCTGAGAGGAATCCTCGTTTCCGGCCCTGACTCCACACAAGGATTTTGGCCCCGGTATCGAAGGGAGAGGAATCCCGAGAGGCCCCCTAGCAACTCGCCTGGGGACTGGCCTCTCCTGAGGCCACCAGGGCGGGTCCCTGATGTCCCCGTCGTAACTCGAGAACACCTGCCGCAACTCGAGAAAATCCAGGAAGTTCTCCCTTCCAGGCGAGATGAGTCCTATTTCCGATGAGGCGTCTGGAGACTAATGACACCTAAACTCTGGAACTTCGAAAGGGTCTTTCACACCCTTGCTGCAACTCAAGAAGTTCACCGCCATACCCGTCTCCACTCGAGAGGAAGCACGATCGTCCCGCCCACATCCAGAGGAGCCCCCTTTCCCCTTCCTAGCTCGAGATGAGCAATACTTTCCCTGCTTTCAACGGGAAAGAATTCCTGGCGTTCCCGTCGCATCTCAAAAGGAGGCACTCTCAACAGGAAAGGCGAGGGGAACTCCATGGTCTTACCACCATTCCAAGAGTCCCCCAGATGTCTCAGTCCATTCCAGGGGAACCTCTTTGCCCTGCACTGGCTCATCTTTCACGCCGAGGATCGACTCACACCACGGTGGCACGTGGGACAGCCCAGTGGGAAAGCCTCGAGGGAAAGCCTCGAGGGAAAACCACAGATCCTTTGATCCACGCCACGGGAAGCGTGACATTGCTGCTACAGCCTGGAAGGAAAGCGCACGTGCATGCCCCCACTCGAGCCGAGGCCTGACTCCCCTGGGGAGATTCCAGAAGTACCCAAACATCCATGTCAGCCCCTGAGAGGAATCCTCGGTTCCGGCCCTGACTCCACAGAAGGTTTTTGGCCCCGGTATCGACGGGAGAGGAATCCCGAGAGGCCCCCTAGCAACACGCATGGGGACTGGCCTCTCCTGAGGCCATCAGGGCGGGTCCCTGTGGTCCCCGTCGTAACTCGAGAACACCTGCCGCAACTCGAGAAAATCCAGGAATTTCTCCCTTCCAGGCGAGATGAGGCCTATTTCCGATCAGGTGTCTGGAGACTAATGACACCTAACCTCTGGAACTTCGAAAGGGTCTTTCACACCCTTGCTGCAACTCAAGAAGTTCACCGCCATACTCGTCTCCACTCGAGAGGAAGCACGATGGTCCCGCCCACATCCAGAGGAGCCCCGTTTCCCCCTCGTAGCTCGAGATGAGGGATCCTTTCCCTGCTTTCAACGGGAAAGAATTCCCGGCGTTCCCGTCGCATCTCAAGAGGAGGCACTCTCAACAAGAAAGGCGAGAGGAACTGCATGGTCGTACCACCATTTCAAGAGTCCCCCAGATGTCTCAGTCCATTCCAGAGGAACCTCTTTGTCCTGCACTGGCTCATCTTTCACGCCGAGGATCGACTCACACCACGGTGGCACGTGGGAAAGCCCTGTGGGAAAGCCTCGAGGGAAAACCACAGATCCTTTGATCCACGCGATGGGAAGCGTGACATTGCTGCTACAGCCTGGAAGGAAAGCGCACGTGCATGCCCCCACTCGAGATGAGGCCTGTCTCCCCTGGCGAGACTCCAGAAGTACCCAAAGATCCATATCAGCCACTGTAAGGAATCCTCGGTTCCGGCCCTAACTCCACACAAGGTTTTTGGCCCCGGTATCGATGGGAGAGGAATACCGAAAGGCCCCCTAGCAACTCGCATGGGGACTGGCCTCTTCTGAGGCCACCAGGGCGGGTCCCTGAGGTCCCCGTCGTAACTCGAGAACACCTGCCGCAACTCGAGAAAATCCAGGAAGTTCTCCCTTCCAGGCGAGATGAGGCCTATTTCCGATGAGGCGTCTGGAGACTAATGACACCTAACCTCTGGAACTTCGAAAGGGTCTTTCACACCCTTGCTGCAACTCAAGAAGTTCACCGCCATACCCGTCTCCACTCGAGAGGAAGCACGATAGTCCCGCCCACATCCAGAGGAGCCCCGTTTCCCCTCGTAGCTCGAGAGGAGGGATCCTTTCCCTGCTTTCAACGGGAAAGAATTCCCGGCGTTCCCGTCGAATCTCAAGAGGAGACACTCTCAACAGGAAAGGCGAGAGGAACTCCATGGTCGTACCACCATTCCAAGAGTCCCCCAGATGTCTCAGTCCATTCCAGAGGAACCTCTTTGCCCTACACTGGCTCATCTTTCACGCCGAGGATCGACTCACACCACGGTGGCACGTGGGACAGCCCTGTGGGAAAGCCTCGAGGGAAAGCCTCGAGGGAAAACCACAGATCCTTTGATCCACGCGATGGGAAGCGTGACATTGCTGCTACAGCCTGGAAGGAAAGCGCACTTGCATGCCCCGACTCGAGACAAGGCCTGACTACCCTGGGGAGACTCCAGAAGTACCCAAAGATCCATGTCAGCCCCTGAGAGAAATCCTCGGTTCCGGCCTTGACACCACACAAGGTTTTTGGCCCCAGTATCGACTGGAGAGGAATCCCGAGAGGGCCCCTAGCAACTCGCATGGGGACTGGCCTCTCCTGAGGCCACCAGGGCGGGTCCCTGAGGTCCCCGTCGTAACTCGAGAACACCTGCCGCAACTCGAGAAAATCCAGGAAGTTCTTCCTTCCAGACGAGATGAGGCCTGTTTCCGATCAGGTGTCTGGAGACTAATGACACCTAAACTCTGGAACTTCGAAAGGGTCTTTCACACCCTTGCTGCAACTCAAGAAGTTCACCGCCATACCCGTCTCCACTCGAGAGGAAGCACGATGGTCCCGCCCACATCCAGAGGAGCCCCGTTTCCCCCTCCTAGCTCGAGATGAGCGATCCTTTCCCTGCTTTCAACGGGAAAGATTTCCCGGCGTTCCCGTCGCATCTCAAGAGGAGGCACTCTCAACAGGAAAGGCGAGAGGAACTCCATGGTCGTATCACCATTCCAAGAGTCCCCCAGATGTCTCAGTCCATTTCAGAGGAACCTCTTTGCCCTGCACTGGCTCATCTTTCACGCCGAGGATCGACTCACACCACGGTGGCACGTGGGACAGCCCTGTGGGAAAGCCTCGAGGGAAAGCCTCGAGGGAAAACCACAGATCCTTTGATCCAGGCGTTGGGAAGCGTGACATTGCTGCTACAGCCTGGAAGGAAAGTGCACGTGCATGCCCCGACACGAGACGAGGCCTGACTCCCCTGGGGAGACTCCAGAAGTACCCAAAGATCCATGTCAGCCCCTGAGAGGAATCCTCGGTTCCGGCCCTGACTCCACACAAGGTTTTTGGCCCCGGTATCGACGGGAGAGGAATCCCGAGAGGCCCCCTAGCAACTCGCATGGGGACTGGCCTCTCCTGAGGCCACCAGGGCGGGTCCCTGAGGTCCCCGTCGTAACTCGAGAACACCTGCCGCAACTCGAGAAAATCCAGGAAGTTCTCCCTTCCAGGCGAGATGAGGCCTATTTCCGATCAGGCGTCTGGAGACTAATGACACCTAACCTCTGGAACTTCGAAAGGGTCTTTCACACCCTTGCTGCAACTCAAGAAGTTCACCGCCATACCCGTCTCCACTCTAGAGGAAGCACGATGGTCCCGCCCACATCCAGAGGAGCCCCGTTTCCCCCTCGTAGCTCGAGATGAGGGATCCTTTCCCTGCTTTCAACGGGAAAGAATTCCAGGCGTTCCCGTCGCTTCTCAAGAGGAGGCACTCTCAACAGAAAAGGCGAGAGGAACTCCATGGTCGTACCACCATTCCAAGAGTCCCCCAGATGTCTTAGTCCATTCCAGAGGAACCTCTTTGCCCTGCACTGGCTCATCTTTCACGCCGAGGATCGACTCACACCACGGTGGCACGTGGGACAGCCCTGTGGGAAAGACTCGAGGGAAAGCCTCGAGGGAAAACCACAGATCCTTTGATCCACGCGATGGGAAGCGTGACATTGCTGCTACAGCCTGGAAGGAAAGCGCACGTGCATGCCCCCACTCGAGACGAGGCCTGACTACCCTGGGGAGACTCCAGAAGTACCCAAAGATCCATGTCAGCCCCTGAGAGGAATCCTCGTTTCCGGCCCTGACTCCACACAAGGATTTTGGCCCCGGTATCGATGGGAGAGGAATCCCGAGAGGCCCCCTAGCAACTCGCCTGGGGACTGGCCTCTCCTGAGGCCACCAGGGCGGGTCCCTGATGTCCCCGTCGTAACTCGAGAACACCTGCCGCAACTCGAGAAAATCCAGGAAGTTCTCCCTTCCAAGCGAGATGAGTCCTATTTCCGATGAGGCGTCTGGAGACTAATGACACCTAAACTCTGGAACTTCGAAAGGGTCTTTCACACCCTTGCTGCAACTCAAGAAGTTCACCGCCATACCCGTCCCCACTCGAGAGGAAGCACGATCGTCCCGCCCACATCCAGAGGAGCCCCCTTTCCCCCTCCTAGCTCGAGATGAGCGATCCTTTCCCTGCTTTCAACGGGAAAGAATTCCCGGCGTTCCCGTCGCATCTCAAGAGGAGGCACTCTCAACAGGAAAGGCGAGAGGAACTCCATGGTCTTACCACCATTCCAAGAGTCCCCCAGATGTCTCAGTCCATTCCAGAGGAACCTCTTTGCCCTGCACTGGCTCATCTTTCACGCCGAGGATCGACTCACACCACGGTGGCACGTGGGACAGCCCTGTGGGAAAGCCTCGAGGGAAAGCCTCGAGGGAAAACCACAGATCCTTTGATCCACGCGACGGGAAGCGTGACATTGCTGCTAGAGCCTGGAAGGAAAGCGCACGTGCATGCCCCCACTCGAGACGAGGCCATACTCCCATGGGGAGACTCCAGAAGTACCCAAAGATCCATGTCAGCCCCTGAGAGGAATCCTCGGTTTCGGCCGTGACTCCACACAAGGTTTTTGGCCCCGGTATCGACGGGAGAGGAATCCCGAGAGTCCCCCTAGCAACTCGCATGGGGACTGGCCTCTCCTGAGGCCACCAGGGCGGGTCCCTGAGGTCCCCGTCGTAACTCGAGAACACCTGCCGCAACTCGAGAAAATCCAGGAAGTTCTCCCTTCCAGGCGAGATGAGGCCTATTTCTGATGAGGCGTCTGGAGACTAATGACACCTAACCTCTGGAACTTCGAAAGGGTCTTTCACACCCTTGCTGCAACTCAAGAAGTTCACCGCCATACCCGTCTCCACTCTAGAGGAAGCACGATGGTCCCGCCCACATCCAGAGGAGCCCCGTTTCCCCCTCCTAGCTCGAGATGAGCGATCCTTTCCCTGCTTTCAACGGGAAAGAATTCCCGGCGTTCCCGTCGCATCTCAAGAGGAGGCACTCTCAACAGGAAAGGCGAGAGGAACTCCATGGTCGTACCACCATTCCAAGAGTCCCCCAGATGTCTCAGTCCATTTCAGAGGAACCTCTTTGCCCTGCACTGGCTCATCTTTCACGCCGAGGATCGACTCACACCACGGTGGCACGTGGGACAGCCCTGTGGGAAAGCCTCGAGGGAAAGCCTCGAGGGAAAACCACAGATCCTTTGATCCAGGCGATGGGAAGCGTGACATTGCTGCTACAGCCTGGAGGAAAGCGCACGTGCATGCACCCACTCGAGATAAGGCCTGTCTCCCCTGGCGAGACTCCAGAAGTACCCAAAGATCCATATCAGCCCGTGAGAGGAATCCTCGGTTCCGGCCCTGACTCCACACAAGGTTTTTGGCCCGGGTATCGACGGGAGAGGAATCCCGAGAGGCCCCCTAGCAACTCGCATGGGGACTGGCCTCTCCTGAGGCCACCAGGGCGGGTCCCTGAGGTCCCCGTCGTAACTCGAGAACACCTGCCGCAACTCGAGAAAATCCAGGAAGTTCTCCCTTCCAGGCGAGATGAGGCCTATTTCCGATGAGGCGTCTGGAGACTAATGACACCTAACCTCTGGAACTTCGAAAGGGTCTTTCACACCCTTGCTGCAACTCAAGAAGTTCACCGCCATACCCGTCTCCACTCGAGAGGAAGCACGATGGTCCCGCTCACATCCAGAGGAGCCCCGTTTCCCCCTCGTAGCTCGAGATGAGGGATCCTTTCCCTGCTTTCAACGGGAAAGAATTCCCGGCGTTCCCTTCGCATCTCAAGAGGAGGCACTCTCAACAGGAAAGGCGAGAGGAACTCCATGGTCTTACCACCATTCCAAGAGTCCCCCAGATGTCTCAGTCCATTCCAGAGGAACCTCTTTGCCCTGCACTGGCTCATCTTTCACGCCGAGGATCGACTCACACCACGGTGGCACGTGGGACAGCCCTGTGGGAAAGCCTCGAGGGAAAGCCTCTAGGGAAAACCACAGATCGTTTGATTCACGCCACGGGAAGCGTGACATTGATGCTACAGCCTTGAAGGAAAGCGCACGTGCATGCCCCCACTCGAGACGAGGCCTGACTCCCCTGGGGAGACTCCAGAAGTACCCAAAGATCCATGTCAGCCACTGAGAGGAATCCTCGGTTCCGGCCCTGACTCCACACAAGGTTTTTGGCCCCGGTATCGACGGGAGAGGAATCCCGAGAGGCCCCCTAGCAGCTCGCATGGGGACTGGCCTCTCCTGAGGCCACCAGGGCGGGTCCCTGAGGTCCCCGTCGTAACTCGAGAACACCTGCCGCAACTCGAGAAAATCCAGGAAGTTCTCCCTTCCAGGCGAGATGAGGCCTATTTCCGATGAGGCGTCTGGAGACTAATGACACCTAACCTCTGGAACTTCGAAAGGGTCTTTCACACCCTTGCTGCAACTCAAGAAGTTCACCGCCATACCCGTCTCCACTCGAGAGGAAGCACGATGGTCCCGCCCACATCCAGAGGAGCCCCGTTTCCCCCTCGTAGCTCGAGATGAGGGATCCTTTCCCTGCTTTCAACGGGAAAGAATTCCCGGTGTTCCCGTCGCATCTCAAGCGGAGGCACTCTCAACAGGAAAGGCGAGAGGAACTCCATGGTCGTACCACCATTCCAAGAGTCCCCCAGATGTCTCAGTCCATTCCAGAGGAAGCTCTTTGCCCTGCACTGGCTCATCTTTCACGCCGAGGATCGACTCACACCACGGTGGCACG